>NC_081411.1:513780575-514108427 GCF_030272615.1 Cryptomeria japonica | reverse complement strand
TTGCAAGATTGAATTTAAATCCCTCTTGAATAACACCTCAAAACTCACAACCAATCTCTAGAAAATGTCGTCATATAACACCTTGAATCAACACAAAGTTTGAAAGCAATTTGCCTCTTTTAATTGACTGCAATCTGATTTACAACTAAGCTCAAAGTCTTAAAGTGTACATACAAACTGACAAAGTTTTGTTGCATTGCCAAAAGATAAAAATTACAATAGACTCCCTCAAGTATTTATAGGAGAGGAGCCTTGAGAAAAAGGTGGGAGGATCCTAACTGACTTGAGAAATTCTCTCAACCACCATGACTTATTCCAACTACAGACTAAGACTTATTCAAAATTACAAGTCCTATTCTAAATTGACTTGTAATTACAAAAGTGCAAGTGATAAACTTGCAATTACAAAATTGTTTTTTACAAGTAAACTTGTCAAAACAAAATTACAAATATACAATTGAAACTATTCTATGTGTCCGAAGACAAGACTCTAACTACATCATCCTCTGTTTTGAAAATCTTCATGCTGCTTTAGGATGCTCTGTGATCGAGGTAAATGACATATTGAACTGGAACAAGAACTTGCACCCTTGATAGTCTTTGTGTCTTTAACCAGCGAACTCCAACCTTTCACATGCTTGGGGTAGTACCATTTCTTCAAGAGGGAAAGGGCTGCCTTCCTCTTTTCATGTTATGACCATCTCTGTCTTGAAAGCATTCTATAATTTGCATCCATGAATTGCTGTTGTATCTCTTCTTCTTTTCTTCACTGCTGAAGAACCCATAACACCTTATTCAAGATGATATTGTTATAAAACAATGCCCATGCCTTGATTTGTTGGTTTGATAGATCGTGTGTGCAAACAAGACTGACAAGGGAATGGATAAATTGATGCAAAAATGGGCTCACAAGTGAATTTCGGGTTTTGAGGACTTCATTACATGTGTGGAAAACATGTTATGGGAAAACAAACATGCAACTTCATATATGCAATGAGAAAACACAAGTTTGCACTTGTAATTGCATGCTAGAGACTCATTTTCAAGTGTTTTTGAGTGCATTTTGGACCAATTTCGGGGAAGGCTGACTGCAAGTGAAGACACAACTGCAATCGTGTTTTAAAATTCCGACTGCAAGTATACTTTAAATGGGAAAAATGGATGAACGTGTGAAATGAGTGGATGAAATGGTGTTTTGACATGAGGGGAAAATGGAAAGAACGATTTTGATCCATAATGGCAAACTTTATGTGACAAGGAAAGACACATTTTCAACTTGACAACTTTGGAAGAGGAAAAAAAACTTCAATTTGTAATCAGATTTATAAAACCCGAAATCTTGCTTGGTCAAAACAAATGAGCTTGGGGGAAACCGTAATGCTCTTATAAATAGGTGAAGAAGCCAACATGTTGGTATCCTATGCAACAAACAAATCAGTTTTGCATTTAACCCATTCCACAAAAAACGGCTTGGAAGGAGAGTTACATTTGGTGCCAAACACTCTTCAATGAATGAAAGATGCAAAACGTGTTGCAAATGTGGCAACAATGGCAGAATATAGGCACCCCAAATGTGGAACACACTCAGCAAAAACGGAGCTGAAAACTTCACATTAATGTGCAAAACATGTTTGCCAAAACTGTTGAATCTCAAGAACGTGGCACCAACCATCAATCTCCTGCAGATTGGCTTGAATGTGGGATGTATTCAAGGGAATAATGCCACAAAAATCAGATTTGTGAGAGCAAGAATGCAGATTGGGTTCTTCCTCTCCAACTACAAGCAAATGTGCCCTCCAAAGATGCAATCGGGTTTTTAAAACCCCTTTACAAGTTTTAAATTGCATTACTTTTCCTTTACTTGAGCAATTTCGGGTTTCTAGGGAATGTGAATTGAGGATGGACCGATGATCAGTCCAGTTCAAAAAGGAGCAAAAATTTTGCCTCGGGAAGCATGCCTTAGAGCAAAATCTTCAACCTGCAGTGGTTGCTCTGAAACCCGAAATTGCACAAAAAGCTAAGAAAAAGAAGACCAAAACTCACCAAAACTTGGACAATGATGGCAAAGACACCCCCCAATGATTTGACACTAACAAATGTGAGTTTTGTACTTCGTAAAATGTGCCTTGGAGACAAAAATAACACATTTAAACCAAAATTTTGTAAGGGTTGTCACATTTTTGAAAATTCAAAAATGAGGACAACACCTTGAATAGAGGTTTTTTTTGCAGACTAGATTGACCATGGCTTTGCTCTTTTTCTTCATGGAGAACAACTTTGCCCTTGCTCTTGTTGCCCTCTAAAGAGCACAACTTCTCCATGAGAGCTTGTATGATCCCAATTGATCAAGATATACTTTCAGCATTGCCTTCTAGATTACCTTGCTTGTTCATCAAAAGTTTCTGCATCTCTTTCCATGCTTCTTAAATCTCTCTTCCACCCATGAGATTCAATGTCTTTGTAAAGGCAACAAATCTTTCCCACTTACTCTTGTTGTGGGCATGAACCTGCAAAATGACTCGCAACGCTTCCACAAAAGAAATAACTTGTTTTGATACAAAGAGGGATCTACAAACTAGAGGAAGCTAAGCCTCACTGCTAGTCATCACATATAAATTATGAAGGATAAACTGCACATTTTAAGCAAAATAATAAATCAAGAATTCAAGGAGTTGGGAACAACACTTACGGTGAAAAATTGATTGCTCAAATAATTGGATTATCTATTCAACGATATACAACCGTATATATAAAGATTACAAGACGACGTTCTAAATTAAGAACAAGTCGTTTAAGTGAAAACTAAAAAGCTAAAAAACTTAAAAATACTAAAAGCTTAAAGCTAAATAATAAAAGGCTAACTATGCGTCTTTAACAAAGAAGCAATAGTTTCACTTAATGCACTAAAAAAGCTAAGTAAGTTGACTAAAAAGCTAAATAGCTAACTAAGTCGACAACTAAGATGACCACTAAGAATAGAAGATGACCATTATAGAATAGATATTAATATTATTTTAACACCCTCCCTAATGGTCATCATACTCAATACCTCACAGAAGACACTGCAAGTGTTTGATCACAATTGCAAACAACACTCTGCTGCTATGGAGACCATCCCAAGATCTGCAAAATGTAAATGACCAAGAGTACCAGAAGCTATCCAAGCTAATGTAGCCCTCACACACGAATTAGAGATCTGACACATGCGAATTACTGAAGACTGAAACCATGATTTTGAGGAAAAAATCAGCAAACCCTTTTGTAGAAGAGTACTGAGCACTGTTTGCTCTAGCAACTCCAAAATAGATTGCAAGATTCCACGGTTGTAGATGTTCTCCCTAGCAATGCGGCCCAAAACTGACTGCAACAAAGCATGATTTTTGTGGAAAAAAACCATCAAACCCTGAGAACTTTCGGAATCACAAAATCCCACGCGAACTTTGTGATGTCCCCACTCTAGTCAGTTTCAGTGACTGATGGGTTAGCCTATTATTTTGAACTCTTGTAAGCTAACATTCGGGATAGAGAGTCTTAGTGGCAGTTCCACTTCTTCAATTCAGTCTTGGGTTCAGTTCCGGGGCCTTAGCAGTTAGTGTGTGGGCTTAGTTGAGGGACTTACTATTTATAGTAAGTCAATTTGCCGGTTGTGCTATTTTTAGTCAGGGCACCTAGACACATGGGGGTTATTCAGTATTGATTCCAGCTTCAGACGACACGTCAAAAGATTGAATAATGAAGGAGATATTAATATTCTAGTGGTTAAGTTATTTAATTAACTTATATGGTTATTATAAAGTCACTTTTGTGACTTTATTAAATTAAAAACCACTTAATATTATAAAGTGATTTTTTATTAAATCACTTAAATGATTTTGGGCGCCTAAGTTGACTATTGAACTATGCAAAGTTAATTAAATACATTTTAATGTATTTAAAATGCATTTGGGCGTACTTATAGAAAATCGTGCCATTTGGGGGTTATAAAGAAATTGAAAGCAATACAAACTCTATTATTGATTATTTGACTTTGCTTGATTTTGCTCTGTGGATTGTCTGAGACAAGGGTTTCAGAGGGTTTGCTAGAGAAGAACGTGCATTCTTCATGGATCTGTGATTCTGAGGTTGTGAAAGATCAGCTGAATTATTGCAAACTGAGAGGGCTTCATCCTGGAGTCTTATTGTGCTTCATCTGGGTTTATTAATTTCAGTTATTTGCAGATTTTTACAGTAAGGAAAGGGCTCATAATTTAGTTGCAGTTGCTCTCAATTCCGTTTCTATTCAGTTTTATGTGCAATTCTTGCCTGACACACTTGTTATTTTTTGCTTAAAAATTGTTCAAAAATCTTGAAAATCCAAAAACACATCAGCAATAGTATTTCAGGAGAGTAAGAACCAATAGGGTTCTTACAAACTTCACGTATTACAGATGATTTTGGAGGAAAAAATAAAAAAAACTAGCAAACAATTTTTGAGGAAAAAATCGTGAAAACCTAGAAATCCCACGCAAACTTTGCAGATTACAGATGATAATTTTTAAGGAAAAAATTCTAAACCTTGCGAACAATTTTTTAGGTTAAAAATCGTGAAAATCTACCAAACAGGAAATTTGCTTATCATAAAGCATAGAAGGTTGCAACATGAGCCTGCTCGTGTTCCTGAGATCCTCCCAGCCTAGATTGCACAGATGCCAACAATTTCCTGCAATCTTTCTTCATATGGCCAAACTGGTGACAATAGTTACACTGTACACTTTTCTTCTTCGAAGATTGTTGATATTAACCTTGCCCCTTTTGCTGGAAGGATTGACCTTTACCCTTGTTCTTATCCAAAACTTCAGTTGTGAAGCCTATTTAGTGGACAAACTTGCGTTGCTTCCAAATTGCTGCTTCCATCGATCCTGCTGCAGAAGTTTGTTGCAAAGATCAGGAAACTTCAGATCAACACTAGTAGATGAGATATTGAGCGTATCAATGAAATGCTCGTAGGATCTGGGAAGGCTTTTCAGCGTGATCACTACCATATCCTCTTCCACCATGGTATGACCTATAGCTTCCAACTGGTCACGAATGTCCTTGATCTTTTGAAGATGTGCCTGGATAGATGACTTCTCATTCATCATGATAGAAAACAACATATTCTTCAGAAAGAAAGCTCGGCTTTTATCGGACGTTTCATGAAGATCCTTCAAGAGATCCCAAATCTCTTTAGCTGTTTTACCTGAAGGCACCTGAGGGAGTTGATCATTTTTGATTGAGAGTTTGATAAGCATGACAACTTCTCGATTTTTCGTATCATGTTTGTCTTGATTTTCACCCATTGCTTTAGCACGAGATTCCTTGCCCAAAACAATCTGATCAAGGCAACGATATTCAAATATTGATAACATGCATTGTTTCCAGGTGTTATAGTTGAGGCCATTGAACTTCTGATTGTGTTCCAATATGATGTTGGTCAAAGATGCCATCACGGAAATCGAGATTGAACGAGGTCAACCTAGTGAAGGCAAGAGATAGAAGAATCTGATTTAAAAAAACATAATACAAGCAGCTGCAACAATAATCTGAAACCCTAGAGTGGAATTCGAGGCACGAAACCCAATGCACAGTAGGCACGGAACCCAATGCACAAACTGCAAAAAACTGAAATTTTCTTGCAAACCCTCGGGCACAAAAAAATTTGGCACAACTATTGAGGCAAGATTCTGGGCACGGAACCCAAGGCAAAAAGCTGACACGGATCCCAATATTAAGAACTGTAGATAATAACTTGTGATTTTTTTTCTTCTGAAAAATCAGAAAAAAAAAATCAAACGATTTTTCAAAGAAAAAACTGTAAAAAAAGAAGTCGAAACCCTTTTTGCCGTCGCGTTTGAAAATCACGAAACGGTTGCAGGTTGCCCATATCCGTGAAATTTGAACAGGAAATCACGTCAAGTTTTAGGCGGGATACACAAAAAATGCGTCGCCAAAAACGTGATTTTTGCAGTTGCGAAAATCGACTGGCGAAAATCGTGTCAAATAGGTGCCAAAAAAAACCACGGCCCAAAAATAAGCGCCCAGAATCGCGACGATCAGGTTCTGAGCGGCAAAAAAAGGAACCAAAATCGCGCCGCCTATATCCTGCAAAGAAACATCTGACCACAATCTTGCCGAAAAACCCTTGAAAATTGCAGAAAACTGTGCCGCCCACAGGAAAAACATGAGTCGTAGAGATTTGCAAAAGAAACCCTAGCACAAAGCCCTGCGAAAAAAATGAAACAACCCTCCAAAAATCCGAAGTATTCAGATTGTGCCCTAAAAATGTTTTCGATCCAATTCGCCCAGAAAAAAACTTTAGAAAAATTTCACTAAAAAATTTCAATAAGAAATTATTGTAGAATTACAAATTTTCCACAAAATTTTAAATCCTGCTTTGATACCATGAAAAATTAATTGCTCAAATAATTGGATTATCTATTCAATGATATACAACCATATATATAGAGATTGCAAGATGACGTTCTAAATTAAGAACAAGTCGTTTAAGTGAAAACTAAAATGCTAAAAAGCTTAAAATACTAAATAAAGCTTAAAAAGCTAAATAATAAAAAGCTAACTATGTGTCTTTAATAAAGAAGCAATAGTTTCACTTAACACACTAAAAAGGCTAAATAAGCTGACTAAAAAGCTAAATAGCTAACTAAGTCAACAACTAAGATGATCACTAAGAATAGAAGATGACCATTATAGAATAGATATTAATATTATTTTAACATACGGCACATTAGAAGATAAATGGATTTACTTTGGAGATCCCAACATTTTTGGAAAAACTCTAGAAATTAGTGAGGAAACACACTCAATTTCCATTATCTTCAATTAGACTTACAATCTTAGGGCTCTTGGGCACACAAGCAGCCTGAAATCAACTTATGTCAGTCTCTAAGATCTCTAAAATAACTCTAATATTTACTTAGCTTTGTTCTTTTGCCTATGACAGTGTTTCTTGAATCTATGAAACATACTAGCATTCAACCATTTCACAACAAATCTTTCAACTGTTGCCACTACAGGCATTTACAGGACTAAAATAGACTATATCAGTCATGTTAGGAATCCTAGAAGCCTTCAGAAACCATTTGCCTGAGAGTAATCATTTTCAGAACTAAAATATATTTTCTTGAGAGTAATAGGATTCCAGTAGCTACTAGGATGATAGTGTCTTAGTGGATGAAGGCACAAGAACTCTTAAAAAAGCATAAATTATAAAAAATGAAAAATTGTTGAAGTGGGATTTAATAATTGTACTAAGAGTCTATGTATCTATAAAGTTTGGTGAAGATGCTTTTGTAGACAATGTAATGTAGGTCATGAAGGATCCAAGGCAATATGTAAACTGCTAGTCTATGAAGGTGGAACACATGAATATGGCTGCATAGTGTTTTATTCAGTGCCAACAATGCTCTGGCTATTCATGAATATTAGCCCTGTAATTAACCTTGTAGGGCATTGACTCAAATCCCAATAATTTTTTTTGCTTTCAACTGAATTCTACTCTTTCTGATCACCTAGATCCTAGAATGGGCAAGGTGAGCATACATAAACGAACAAAGACAAAGGAAAATCAATTGAAAAGTGTTGGTGGCAAGTTGATCGACTTACAATTTAAAACAATCATAGAGCCAGTCTAGACAAATTGGTTGATAATGAGTGCAAATGAAGTTGCATCAATGCCAAAATGGTGGATTCTCACCTGATTCTGGATCACACCATGCAAGGTGGAGAATGATAGAAAATGAATGTGATCTGGCAGTATTATTGTCCAAGGATCTATTACAATGAATAAACAATTACTGGCGTTACAAACGGCCAGTATTACAATGAGAACAGATAAGAAAGGATTACTTTCCTTAAACAATTACATTCGAACATTTTGTCAAACATTTATCTATCATTCTGAAATTGAGAGCATTTCATGAAACAGTTAGCTAGCAAATTTAAACACAAAATATGTACCTGGATTGAGCTAAGAGCCTAAGTGATGATCAAGTGCTGTAGTCAGGTCAAATAGTTTGATATATTGCTTCCTTGCTGCTGTTGGACTATGATATTTTGATTAAAATCTGATATAAACTCAAATCTGCATGATGCCCCTCTTTGTCTTTATACTGAAAGTTTGATCTACACACTTGTAATATTAAAATCTACACTTAAAAAGTTGGTGCTGCTCAAGTGATATCTGAAACAGCCCTTTTTATTACCTTCAGTGATCAGTTTCAAATTGAAATAACCTGAAACGATGGTTTCTGCACTTCTCAATGCTGTATGGTCCTTGAAACACCATTACACATAAAATCAGATTCACACACCACACTTTATTTTTTTGCTTTTCGGAATATGTAAATCACATTGAACATTGAATCCGCACAAAACCCAAAAATCATTCTAAGCCCAAAATATTGAAAATCACAAACTAAAACAAAATACCCACTGAATCTGAAACTTTCAACACAATGGTGATTCTGGCATGAAACCACTTGAAATGGAATGAGGATTTTTGTCTTCAAACCAATCTTTGTTGCACATTGGTAATTCTAGGATGGAATTACTCTAAACGAAATCTAGGAGGGTTTTCATCCTTGAGGCTTTCAAATTTCCAAAGGGTTTCCATCCTTGGAAAATGGAGAAGATGGATGTGTGTTCATTCTTGAGAAATGAAATAAATCCAGAAAGAATGTAATGTCTTTTATGAAAACTATCCTTTTATAATTTTTCTAGAGCTATTTCTGGGAAAAAAACCTTTTTTTCCTTTCAATTGCGTTTTCGAAAAGTTGTTTTTGGCTCTTTTGTTGCTTTATTGGGAAATCATTTTTTTGTTTTTCTATTGCTTTTTTAGAAAAGCAAATTTTTCCTTAATAAAATAACATAAAGTGTCCTTAAGACCACTTTTCAGCTCCTCAATCCTAATGACATTTTATCTGCACACTTTAAACGCCTTTTTAAAAATAATTAAATATAAGTCGTCATTTAATTTTACTTTTTTGATGACTTTAATATTTAATTATTTTTCCCTTTTTAAATCATCTCAAGGTCTTACAAAAAATATTAAAATAAGCCAATTAAACTATTTTTGTAATTCCACCAACTCCTTAAGTGTAGGGCTTTAGCCATGGATAATTGGCACCATCCAAGGATGATGTACTTCACCAAGAAGTTTGGAGTGATCCTAGAAAGTCGGAGTTTCCAAGAATGTTGGAATTGATAAGAAAAGGTGAGATTACGGGCCCAACTGGAGTTTGGTGATATGGCTGCTCTTGACAAAATATGGAAAATGTTTGTTCAGGGAAGGAAAATTCATGCTATTTGTGAGAAGACTAATGTTGATTTTAAGATCCTTGAGCAAGTGAATGATAGGGAAGCTGATTTTGTTGTGAAGCTTGCTGAATTAAAATTGGATGAAGAAGATCCTTGTCTTGATGAAAACAAATATTGTCACAATCCTCGACTCTAGTGAACATGTAGGGGGGCATGTCTATATAATCTGCTGAATGACTGAACAGGTGTTGCAATTTTGATGGACCTTGCTCTTTGGATAACATTTATCTTTTATCGAATGCAGCAGTTTTTGGTATGATATGGATTTACATGTTTTTCAAGGGATAAAGGTAGGAAGGTTTGCGGCTTCATTTTGGCACTTTCCTTCATTAATATACGTGACAATGTCGGGTAGATTGAGATGACAATGATTCTTGAAGGAAGCTTTCCTCTTTGGCAGTGTGGAGAGGCAGATTTGGAAGAAAATGAAGATTTAAGAGAGTTCTACTATTTAACAGTCTGTCTTTGGCATGCTAACAGCTATTTTTTGCTAGTAATGTTGAGAAAAGACTTAGTATGTTTGTGTTTTTGTATTTTTGTTTTTCACTCAGTAATGTCAGTAAAGCTTTTGCCAAGTCAGAGCTTTTCTGCCTTGTACAAGGAAATAAAACAAAATATGAGAACATAAGTTTGTTATCTTTCTTGATTTTCTGTTAGAGACATATTGTGGTTTCTTCTTCTTGGATCCTTAAGATCCTATGAAGATGGATCTACTTCTTGATTATTAGTGGGGTTTTTATATCCCTTGTTTTGATTTACCCTAAATACAAAACATTATAATTAAATTTCAATTTTTTTTGTGGGATTTGATCCATGTGTTTTATATCTGAACAAATATGCCAATGAAATTCTTTAAATGTAACACTAACTATAATAAACAAATGGTCTTCAAGAAATATGAAAATATATAATAAAATTCCTTATAGTTGTTGAAAACTTCTGTCAAAAGTATGCTTTCTATGAGGAGAACAATGTGTATGCACAGGTTAAATAAAGGAGCAGACTCATTGATAAGGAAGCTACACATGCTTTCTATCAGGACCAGTGATATACATATTCAAAGAGACAAATTATTTAGGCTCTAGGGGACTATCAACAACCAAGTTGCATCCTTAGATGATGCATTTGGCTAGTGATATAATATTTTCTCTTGTTATTCCTACAAACTTATTATTTTATTTATTTGGCATCTTAACAGAACTCCTATGATTTGGATTATGCATACCAAGCTTACGCTAAGGCAGTCCCTGCTCCTAATAATAAGCAGGATTTGAACTACCTAAAAGTGAAAACATATATTGATGATTTTCTAATGTCTTAGGCTATTCTTGTTCATTTATTTGTGCGTAAAGAAAATATATTCTAATGTTACTGATGTTAGTTTTCGTGATCAGATTATCCACAATAAACAGAAAACTAAAGTTGCACAGTAAAGCATACAAATAGAGGATCACACAACACAAGACTACCCTGGGAAAACCTCCCTCTTGGAGGAAAAACCCAGCAACAAATCAGATGTAGATCCTTTTATTAATTGTAGAATACAATGGCAATAAAGATCAGATTACTTATTTGATATAACTGTCAACCTAGGGCAGAATTAGAGTTACAGTTGTAACCCAGCTAGGGCACAATGTAACAGCAGAAGATAACAGACTTATCAGCATACAATTTCCAGCTCTTCGTAGTTCTTCACTGAAGATTGCAGACCTAATGATGTTTGTGGACCTTCAAGAGGAACTCGCTATCCTCTTCAATGTATTCACTGTCCAAGATCGCATGTATGGCAAATGCTGATGGCAGAAGTAATTCGCTGATTTTCAGAGGTGGTTCACTTGCCTTCAATGAATATTCGCTAACCTCCAGATCTTCCAGAGCTAACTTCACTTTTTTTGATGATAAAACTGAATAATGAATACATACAAATGAATCTCTATTTGTATGTGGCGTGGAGACCAATTCAAGTCGGCTTTACCTTAAGTTTTGTGCCAAGATTTTAATTGCAATTATAAGGCTTACACGTTGCCTTAAGTCTTGCCCTATTTTGGCATCTTAATAATGATTAAGTTATATTGCAAGGGGAGCACACCTATTTAGGGACACACGTTACATGAAGTGATATAGGGTCGGCCCTATAATATGATGAACGCCTTTCATGTTGCTTGGCGTGTAGGAGATAAAGGGCCCAGCCCTATTCGAGTTTGTGCACATAGAGATAGGGCCCAGCCCTATTTACACGCCTCCTTAATGAAGCAGGGCCCAGCCCCCTTTTGGGATTCGGACAACATTGGAATAGGGCCCAGCCCTATTTGTTTTACACATTACATATAAATACAATAGATAGGGCCCTGCCCTATAAGGATTCGGATGATGCCTTAAGGCAATCCGAATCCTATTTATTTTCCTAACCTAGTTACAAAATCAACAACTAAGGGCAAGGAAACATCTTTTATTCCTGTCAAATGAAAAATGTGAGCAGTACCATAGAACAACCAATACCTTGGTACCTTAGGTTTAAAATTTGAACAATTCAGTATTCGTTCTACTTAGTTTTTTTTACTGCAATCCCTGTCATTGATTTGCAAACATGAAAGCCGTGGCTACAAAAAAGGAAATTAATTATCCAAAAATACTTATACTGTGGAAGCATCTTCTTGTTTTCAACTCTTTTAATTCCTTTTCCTTAGAAATTTGTAACGTGAAATCCTAGGTTTCAATTGTCTTTATAAAAGTGTATTTTGTTCTGTTTCTGATGTTTTCTCTCTCTTGTTCGGTGCTTCCTTAGAGGCTCTACAGAAATACTGGATGGGCAGGTTTTGAAACCAAAGATGAAGGTCAAGGTGGATGTGGAGCTTGTTCAGTTACTCAGTAAAAGCTTATCATTGCATGAGAGAAAAGTTGCACACGAATACTTCCTTACTCTGGCAGCTTGTAATACAGTAGTCCCTACTATAATAGAAATGCCATCTCCTGGAAACCATGAACGTAATGCTGCAAATTTATCATATGAAGATTCAAGATCAATTGATTATCAGGGAGAGTCTCCAGATGAACAGGCTCTGGTTGCAGCAGCTGCTGCTTATGGATATACTCTCATTGAGAGAACATCAGGGTATATTGTGATCAATGTATTGGGTGAAAGGCAAAGGTAAGTTTTATTTGCTTGCATTCTTTCTGGTGTAGCCTACCATGAAAATATTTTGTTGAGAGTTAATTTTATATGGATTTTGTTAAGGTGCCAAATGGAAAATTTGCAATGCAATGATTATTTGTTTTGGTTTACTCTCTTTAAGTTGTATCTGAAATATTTATTCAAACCTTATTTTAATCAGTTTTGTTTCTTGTTTCTGCCCTTGATTTCGGAAAAGCAGGCTGGATGTATTGGGGTTACATGAGTTTGACAGTGTACGCAAAAGGATGTCAGTAATAGTGCGATGTCCAGACAATACTGTAAAAGTTCTTGTAAAAGGGGCAGATAGTTCAATACTTAATATTATAGCCAAAACATCTAGTGGCAGTGAAGCAGCACCCTTGAATGATTTAATTCGTAATACAGAAAGCCATTTGACTGAATATTCATCACAAGGTTTGCGAACTCTTGTTGTGGCAGCAAAAAATCTCAATGAGGAAGAACTTAAAAGATGGCAGTGTTGTTATGAAGAAGCCAGTACATCATTAACTGAAAGGGCAGGCATGCTTCGGGGAGCTGCAAGTCTCATTGAATGCAATCTTAACCTTCTTGGGGCCACAGGGATAGAAGATAAATTACAAGATGGTGTTCCAGATGCAATAGAATCTCTAAGGCAAGCTGGGATTAAGGTTTGGGTTCTGACTGGAGATAAGCAAGAAACTGCTATTTCCATCGCTCTTTCATGTAAGCTTCTCAATGGGAGTATGCAACAAATTATAATCAAAGGTACCTCCACAGAAGCTTGTCGACATCTCTTAGCAGAGGCAAAGACAACATATGGAATAACTAGAAATGAGAAGCAAAAAAACTTATCAAAGAGGCAAAAAAGTGTTGATATTGATGAGGGTGAGGGCATACATGGAAGGCGAGTGCCTGGTATGGTAACTTCTTAATCCTAATTTAATGTCATTAGATGTATCTGGATAATAATTTTGACTACCATGGTATGACAGGTATGGAAGAGGGGCATTCACCGTTGGCACTAGTAATTGATGGCACGAGTCTGGTCTATATATTGGAAAGTGATTTGGAACAAGAGGCATGTTCTTTTTCAATTATCTTAAGCTCTTTTTGATATCATGATAATTGATAAGGAGAATGGTTAAATGAATTGAAATGGTCAATCTTGTGTTTGGATAAGGAAAGTGTGCATGAGATTTTGAGATTAATCTTGAGTATGTATTTGAAGCTTTCATTCAGATTATTTGATCATCTGTGATTTTAATACTCTGGATTTTGTGTATAATGCTTTTTCAGCTTTTTGATTTGGCCACATCATGTAAAGTAGTCCTTTGCTGTCGAGTTGCTCCTTTGCAAAAAGCTGGTATTGTTGACCTTATAAAGAGCAGAACAAATGACATGACACTAGCCATTGGCGATGGTGAGTGTTATTTCTTTAGTTGCGATTATTCTTTTAGTTGTAAATTATAGAGATAAATAAAATGCTATTTTTCGGTTTCTTCTTACACTCGTTTACGAAGAGTTTGTAATGGGTGTGTCCCCCCACATATGACATGCAGGTTCTCGAGGTTTATGGTATTTTTAAAAAATCAACTCTTACCATTATTTATATAATCCATTTAAAACTTGAAACACTGATTACTTTCTGTCAAATTGAATAGCATAATTAAAGCACATAGTTTTAGACTTTTATGGTGATCTTAAGATCTCTTTACATATTTGCATGGTTACTCTGTCTTTGAACTTACCAATCCAACACACCTTTTCTTATCTTTGGAGGAACATCTTCTTGCAATATGTTTATGCTTTTTTATTTGAGTCATTCTTTTTTTCTCCTCCAAATGAGTTTGTTTTTTGGTGCAGGAGCAAACGATGTTTCTATGATCCAGATGGCAGATGTTGGAGTAGGCATTAGTGGTCAAGAAGGACGACAAGCTGTGATGGCGTCTGACTTTGCAATGGGACAATTCAAATTTTTGAAGCGATTATTGCTTGTTCATGGTCACTGGAATTATCAACGTGTTGGCTATTTGGTTCTGTACAACTTCTACAGGAATGCTGTATTTGTATTGATGCTCTTCTGGTGAGTATTCATATGTATTATATTACTGTAAAAGCATGATGCTTTCCTCAGTAAAGTTGATTCTGGTAAGGTTGAAGGCTTATGTTGGAACCATTGGAATATCACATCTCCCTTTGGTATTCTGTCTTTTCTACTGTTTTCTTTTATGTGTTTTCCATGCTAGCTTTTGTCTAATTGCCATCTTTTATGATTGACATACAGTCACTTGAATATTGCTGGTTGTCTTATTATATAGATCATTAGTTATATAGGTACAAGAAGTCTATAATTTTTTTGTCTACCATCTACTGTTATAATCTTCTCATTGTCATTATGCATGAAATTATTATAGATATACACTATACCTTTCATTGCTTTTACTTCCTTTACCTGTATATTTAGAAAACTCTGAATTTTGGGAATGCTTTTTAGAATATTGTACCTGAACTTGCTGTCAAATTTGATTCCTTGCCCATATCCTTGCACCCTGGCTGCTTACAGTGTGTTACAGCCATCTAGTTTCTAACTATTCTGAATTTGTTTCCTGTTCTTTTCCATCTCCTCTACTTCTCACTTTCTTTTTCTACCATCACTGATTGCATGTTCAATGCTTTGCTGGAGTTTGAGAGTAAGCCTTTGCAAGAGTGAGATAAGGGAACATTTTACTTCTTTTTTAATTTGACTCATGCTAGCATAAGGGAACATTTTACTTCTTTTTTAATTTTTGGCAAAGAATACAATATCATACAAATTAGAATCTTAATGACTGGTATGATAAAAGTTT
The DNA here is from genome assembly GCF_030272615.1 of Cryptomeria japonica. Classification (NCBI taxonomy): domain Eukaryota; kingdom Viridiplantae; phylum Streptophyta; class Pinopsida; order Cupressales; family Cupressaceae; genus Cryptomeria; species Cryptomeria japonica. The sequence goes on along the minus strand of NC_081411.1, from coordinate 514,093,076 downwards.
TTTTAGAGAAATTGGAAACCTAATCTCTAATTGTAATAGACTCAAGCATCATAAATGTTTCCAGCACTACACATTTTGATAACTAATATATAATATAAATCAGTAGTATACTTACCCTTGGGATTTCTAGCAATTTATTCAGTTGATAGTGATATTCTACTAAATGATGTACTCTATATTGAATTATGCAGGTATATATTGTACACAGCCTATTCTACAACATCTTCCTTAACTGACTGGAGCAGTGTATTCTATTCTGTTATCTATACTTCCTTGCCAACAATCGTGGCAGGTGTATTAGACAAAGATTTGGATCAAAAAACTCTACTTCGCTATCCAAAACTTTATGGGGCTGGGCACAGACAGGAAAGTTATAACCCAAAGCTCTTCTGGCTCACAATGACTGATACATTGTGGCAAAGTCTTGTTCTTTTCTATGTACCACTTCTTTCATATAAACAAAGTACAATTGACATCTGGAGCATAGGTAGTCTGTGGACAATTAGCGTGGTTGTGCTAGTCAATGTTCATTTGGCGATGGACATTCAATGTTGGGCATTTTTTACTCATGCTGCAACATGGGGCTCAATTGTTGTTACATATGCTTGCCTTGTCATTTTGGATTCAATTCCTGTATTTCCTAACTACTGGTAAGAAAATTTTCAAGTAATGTTCTTAATCCTTGTCGTTCTGTTAAGTTTCTATTATTATTTTGGAGAATGGCGAGAAGCTGTATGCCATTGGAATAGTGTTATTCTAGTTTTTTTTTGCAGTCCTATGATACATGGCACTGCTAATTGAAATATGCATTTTACAGGACAATCTTCCGACTAGCCATGTCGGTGCCGTATTGGTTAAATATTCTTCTTATAACATGTTTAGCATTACTACCTCGCTTTGTAGTGAAAGCTATGACACAGAGGTTCTGGCCTTCAGATATTCAAATTGCCCGAGAAGCAGAAATACTGAAAAGGGATTCTGACAACTAGGCTGTGATGTTGACTGAAACTGCAAACTTGCTTGGTCATTGTTGTTACAAAGGATTAAGTTCTTTCCTGCTTCATGTAGCTACAGGAACTGGTAACTTCGCCATGGAGCTTATTTTTGTGTGACAAATACAGTGCCAATTTGCAGAGGTACAATATTTGTCTTCAATCACCTTGTGTCTCATCTGGTACAACAGAATGAAATTTCATGTTGGAGTAGCTCCACTTGCCCATTGCTCACATTTAGGTCTGAAACGGCCAAATCTGGTGACCTGTGTGTTGCTTATCTTAATCTTGCAGGCTTTGTAAAATTTGAAAATCTCAATGTATTCTACTTTCCAAAGCTGGCCATAACAGCCAAGGTTTTGGATTGCTGCATCTCTCTGCAAGTTGATATGTAATTATGTGTTTTAACTTTTCATAAATATGTTATGGAAGGCAAACCAATATGAATCAGTGGATCTTGATTCTTTAAATTTTTACAACTAACCTCAATTTCCACATCATCTCTATTCTCATTTGGACAAAAACAAGAAGTTTGAATGCTTGACTTCTTTCTTTCACTAATGTGGAAGGCAGGATGAGGATTAAAATAATTTTAACTTTTCCGTTACTTCATTTTAGACACGAAAATTACAATCGAAGGTTAAAATGGGCTCTTTTACAAGAGCATCCAAACTTCCTCTTGATGTAGTATGCATGGTAAGATGTAGCCAGATCTGTTGCTTCAAGGAATATGATCTAACTTGAAGGAAGTACTGGCTGGAATTCTGGGGAGATGCACATTTCCAGTGCTTAGAAAGAATTTGTGGTATCAGAAATTGTTTTTTGCTGTAAGTTTGTGACAAAATTATACATTTGTTTATTGAATGTGACCAATCACCTCCACAAGAAGGTAAAGTTATTTCCAAAATTTATTGTATACCCCAAAACCCATTGCCCTTTTGCACTATTCTAAATTAATTTGTATTGCTTTTTTATTTTTTCTTATGTACCATGCAATGCGATGAAGGAATTAGCTGCATGATATGTGTGGACTAACCCTTAATACTTGTATAGTGCAAATTGTGTACATGAAATCACACTCCTGCTGTTATCGAGGGTATTTTGAGGAGCTGGTCAATTTGTTACCAAAATATTGTTTACAGCTTTAATTTGAAGTTACCCTATTGAGCAAACGGTGGCAGTACCAAGTAACTATTTTGCTGTGGAAAAATCAACTCACAAATTACAACTCTGATGATATAGCCAGACTCATAAGACATGCATTTCTAGAGTGGAGATGGAGATTGTTCTTTTAGGGAGGGGAGTCAAGGGATCTGGGGAATAGAGAAAAGGAATGGGGAGCAGGGCTGGCAGTCTTGAATTGGAAATGGATTATAAAATAGAATATAAGTACAATAATGTGTCATCAGTTGAAAATTCTGCATAGTGTAACAATTTGACCCAGCAGCAAAACGTAAGCATGACTGGATTCTCTATGTAGCACAAACACAAGTTCTTCAACCGAGGACAATAACTGCATCAGAATAAGTTAAGATACAGAATATGAAATGATTAATACGATCATGCACAAGCAACAATTGTGGTGGAATTAGATAGAGAATAGTGAAGATCATTTCTGATCACCCAGCTTATTTAAGTTTATAAGGACAACATCATAAGCATCAGCTTTAGCATTTTCTGAGGACTTGCCAAGGTGAAGTAAATTTAAAACAGGGAAATTGCTTTATTCTGATGAGATAGACGCCAACTTTTGTAAGGTGCAAAATGTAGAATGGCTGTCTTTAAGTTGGAGATAATCAGTTGATCTCAACCTGCACGTGGAGTGGTTTCACCAATGTTTGGATAATTCCTCAGAGAAATAGAATGTTTTGTGGGTTGTGTTGTAAGGTAGCACTCTAACGACATTTCATTATGTCATGATCTCTTGCAAGTGATTAATTTCAACAGAGGAACTTTCTCCACTTGATGTCAAGTAAATATATTTTTCTCTGAGTATGTGTAAAGATTTCATGATTTCTCCAGATGTTGATGCATAACGTGCATTCTACCAATATACAATAATGAACAATGCATTTTGTGGCCTGAAAATGGACATGAACTAAATCTTATGTATCTTGTATTGTGGCGAATCCAAATGATGTGTTTGAATGACTCAAAGCCTATAACAACCACGCCACATGGGCAAGTATGGTCTAGTTGCAGTACGGGTTCACGAGATGAGCCTTGGTAAACAAGTGAATATTGGAAATGGGCATTATTGAGCCCTAAACTGGCCAAATTCTTAAGACACTCCACATCTTTGGAAAAGATTGCAAGTTTCAGAACGAATCTTCTCCTCAATGAGAGGCATAGGAGAGAATGATTTAAAAGCCTTTCTAGACATAATTCTTGGAGGAAGTCATGTTCTTTTTCCAATCTCTCCAATTATTTGGAGATTAACCCTACATTTTGGGTATCAAACACAAGCTCTTAGATATTATTGCAAGTACAAAACCCTATAGATTTAAGGTTAAACTTAGCACAGGGTGTAAGCAATGAAACCAGTTTTACGAGGTTTTGGGAAAACACTTAAAAAGCTTTAATATCATTAATGCCCTTGCTATAAAATCTCAGGGCCTTAAGCGATAAGACTTCATCTAATAGAAACAAATAGCGAGCGGTAAATTATGCTAGTGATCATTGAAAGAAATGCCAAATTAGAAGTTATCTGTATCCCATTATATTGAAAGCTTAATTGCTTCCCTCACTTTGCAAATAGTTTTACTTTTGCACTAAAAACCTGTCTTGTCAAAATTTGGTGTTATAGATTAAACACAATGCACAGAGAAAATTTTCCACCTCTAATTCCCTTTAAGTGGTAGAAATATTTCATTTTACATAAAAGCGCAAGCCCATGCCATTCGGGTGTCAATGATGCTCATTCGTTGTGTTTTTGGGAAGAAAGTGAAGCATCCACTGCACTACAATAAAATTGGTTTTGCATGGCCATTGGCATCATTCAACTCTTTTTTTTTTCAACCAATATGAACTGTTTCCTAGCATAAAACATTTTTGCTATGATATAGATAATACCATGCGCGTATCTTAATAGTTTAATTCGCTCTTAGCCTTGCGCTTGCTTGGACACATACCTTAATGGTCAACATTGCTCATATCATCAACCTTTTCATAACTTTCACAATTGCTGCTTTCAATGTTTTATTTTTAAATTGTTTTTAATGGCCATCTTAATAGGATCACATTTAGATATACGGTAACGTTGACATTAAATATATCAAAATTATTCTACGTTATTTTTTATTTTTTAAATTATGTATCCATTTATGAAGCATTATTTATTGTTTGATTATTAAAACTACATAGTTAAGTCTTATTAGTTTAATTCATCAATATTTAGTTTCCATGTGTTAAAGATAAAACGAATTTAAGTTATAAAATGTATTATTTTGAGCTTTTTTATAATCACCTTATATGGTGTGATATTTTTTTCAGGCTTATCTCATAATTAAAGAGTTGGTCCTCTACAAATTAAACTAGTTCAAAATGTTTCGAAGGAGGGAAAACACACAACATTACAACAATATCTAGGTTAATTAATCTAGATAATGAATTGGAAATGATATCAAATAATTGAAATAAATGTGGTAATTAATGTAGAAACATATTTAGTTACATTTAAGGTATTTAATCTTAAATTTAATGAATATTGTAATATATAGATGTAAATTTATTGGCCAAGATATTTAAAACTAAAGGCTTGCAAGAACATTATTGTTAACTTTGAAATCTAATTGTGAAACTCTATGGTTTAGTTCCAAGGTGATCTCCACAAATGGGTGCTTGAACCTCATTCATAGTATTGGAATTGTAACTTGTAAATATGATTTAGCTGAATTTTGCTATATAAAACTTATTTGCCAATGTATATGTTCTATGCATCATGTAAGGAAGAAATAATTTTTAGAAATAGCTTTGGAAATTTTGTTGAATTGTGAGGGTCGTGTTCTCCTCAATAAGTCCTTTTGATGAATCGATTCAATGATGATAAATCAAGATTGAGAACAACATACAAATAATTAATATGTTTTTGTGATGTTGTCCCAAGAAAATAATGAAAAAATGATTATTCTTCGGGTAATAGGGGTTCTCTTCACATTTAATACACTAGATGGTTCTTTTTGAATTAGGGTGTCTTTAAATGCATCACTTGAGAGAGCAATTTGAAGTATTCACATTTTAGTCAATTCGTAGTGCTTAGTGGAAATGGAGGACTAAAATAAATAAATTTAAAGTTTTGGGGTTCAAATTGTATGTGTAGAAATGTTTGTAGATCACTTTGGCACTTATAGACTCACATTGGGGTTGATAAACTCTTTGTGATGATAGTAATAGGATCAAATAACATTATTTGCTAACTTCCATGCAAAATACCCTATCTTACACATGAGTTGTTGTATATAAGAAACCATAGTTGTTGTGGGCATAAATACAAGGAAAAAGGCATGCATGAGATTTTCACTATTGCATTTTGTCCCAAATTTGCCTTGCTTGCGAGCTACCATTAGAATACATGTCAATAATATCATACAATCAACATGGAATGCAAATTTTTTTCACTGAAGGATACAAATTTGTGTAAAATATGTAGATCATGGATGTTGATTGTGTGTACTCTACTTGTCATGAGTGCCCCATCTAAACAATCTTGCATGCATAAAGGACAAAAGTTATAATAGGTAGTATTTGTCAAGCATAAAATAATGATTCCAATCATAAAATGTTGAAATTGTTTAGAATTAAAAACTAGGGTGAGATATTTTGCTAGTTAATGTAAGTGGTAAATTTCTAACGAAGTAGATAAAGCAATTCAACCAAGTGGACACATGTAAAAGAATTTGGCCAAGTGGATACATATAAAGGACTCTATCCAAGTGGATAAGATGCTAATGGCTTTATCTAGATATGAAACAATATTTGAGTTTGTAAATAACATGATTAAGGTCTTCAAATATGAAAAAATGTACTTAATCTAGATACAATAATGGATCTCTCTCTACAAAAAGAAGATGGTCATGTCTATCATAATTGCATCAGACTCATTGAAAAAATGGTAGTGATAGTATATGCCCCATCCAGTTAGTTGCATATTAGTGATGCAAGGAATTACAAGGAAAAAAATATAGCATCATTTAAAACACATCAAGTATGTATTATTGTTAGATGTAACATTACATAAGGTACTGTAATACCCTAAAAATGGTCATCTAAACCATGGGCCCCTAATCTCGACAACATCACCAAGATCCTAACCAAAGACAATTAAATCAATCTTGAGCACATTATTAATTCTTCAATCATCAAATATCACATGGCAAATCAATTACTCAATATTAATTAAATATTTATTTAATTAATTGAATCATTTACAAGAATATCATTTTGATCAATTATCTTATTTAATTTATTAAATATCCTTGCATATTTAATTAATTAATAAAATTGCCATTTAATCATGCAAAAGGAATTAATTTATTACAAAAGAGGAATTAATTACAAAACAAGAGTTGAATTGAAATTAAAATAAAAGAATTGAATTGAGAGAGAAATCAAACTTGAGATATTATTTCTTTTTCTAAATTTAGAACTTGAAATCAGAAAAACAATTAATTGAATAATTGAATTATTCTCTACAATTGGAACTAAAAGCTTTTTAGAAAAAGAAGTTCATTTGCATTGAAAAGACTCTTTTAATAAAAGAATTATCTATTTTTATCACAAATGCATGGAATTAATTTTTTATTATTTCCAATGCAACTTGGACTTCTAATTTGAATGCATTTCAATTAAACTATAATTGGAATCTATCTCAAGGTTAACTAAACCCGATTTCTCAATTATTTTCAATTAATCTTAAATTGAGCTTTTTTAAGCTTTTCTCTTGAGGCCCTATAAATACAGTCTTCAGCTCTCATTTCAATTCACCCCAGAGATTTTTGAGAACACGCTTGGAGATTATTATCACGCTAATTTCGCTCTGGAGTCATTGAAGATCATTGTGTTTTTTTAGATTATTTGCATCCATCATTATTTGCATCCATCATTGCTTGCATCCATATTGCTTGAATCCATATTTGCTTGAATCCATATTGCTTGAATTTGTTATTTGCTTGAAATTATTCATCCATTTTGCATCCATATAGTTAATATCATATAGATTAAATCCTTTGTCTTGGTGTAGTCTAGTCACTGGTATTGCATATAAAAATCTGAGAGCAATTTTATACTTGCATCTTTTAGAAGGCAATTAGTCGCTTTGTTATGGTTTATTACTTATTGATTATTGATTTACTAACCATGCATATAATGACTTAATTGAAGTGTTGTGCTTGCAGCTACATACCCTTTTTCACACACACAGGTACACATAATGAACACTAATGGATAACAAAACATAACATTATGTAGGTACAAGAAGCATGCATTAAATATTTATTAATAACATTGTTTAGGCACACCAACATTTAATGCATAACAATAGGTAACATTGTGTAGGTACAATAAGCATGCAAAATAATAGTTATGAGATATGCATGTAAGCACATAAAAATAAGGGGATAAGATGTTCATATAGTTGCCCCTAGTAACAAGGTAATACCAACAATACTTAGTAAGTTATGTGAGCATAATCATTCCTTGAGGTATGGTCTTAAAAAAGTTTCTTAGCTAAAGATGAGAGTGAAGGCATATGAAGTAATCAAGTGATAGGGTCACCTAGAGTGACAAATGTAACAATAAGTAACCAATGTAGGCAAAGTGAATTTTGGGTCCAATATATCAACTTTGAATCATCTCTTTTGAAAAGAAACAATAAATATAATGTTCCTCATGATCATATATCTCATAAATGTTATACATGGAAAAATGAAGTGTCCTACTCCTATTTGCCACACGATTTTTTGAACTTAATCTCTTTGAGTAATAATGTCAAACTTTCATGTAATGTATGATGTTCTTCTAGTATTTGTTAGCAATGTCTAATCTATTGTATTGCATTATTTTGTATTAACCCAATAAAATGAATATTCATTCAATCAAATTTAAATGACAATTTGCAATAAGACTAAGTTTTGCTAGGAAATCAAAATTATAAACTTATTGAAATACAATTTTAGGCTACAAAAATATGTAAGAGAGTAATCAATTCTAAGTTTAATTTGCATACAACCTGTTGTGCTAAAATTACAGAACTCAAAAAACTCCAAACAACAAATTCACTTCAAGCATATAGATCAGAAATGGTAACATTATACTCAGATATTCTAATCAAGCTGACCTCATAAGATGATCTGTAATACCTTATTTATGTGCAAAGAGATTAAAATGACAACCTCATAGAGTATTGAATTTTTTATTTGCAGAGGGTGATGTGGCAGTGGAGTAGATAGTGGTAGAGTCCAAAAAAACACAAAATAAAATCTTTGCCGATCCTTCATAGATGGTGATAGGCATAGGAATTCTATTTAACCTTTCTTTCATTTGAAAATTCAATGACATTTGGCAAATGAGGAGATAATGGAAGGAGTTGAAAAAACACAAATACATTTTTTTTTGCTTCCCTTTTTGACCAACGATACATCTTCCATAAGTTATTTATTTTTTGTCTTATTCATACCTAACAAACAATAGTCCAAATTTAATTTTATCATTATTTGAATTTTCTCTTTTCAATAGGTCAAATTAGGTGTTTGTCTTCTAGTAGTTTTTCTATTTCCTCACCATATGAAGATAAATAGACACATGCATTTCCAATGACTCCTTTATTTTCCTCAACAATATAATACACCATTAAATTAAATCCCCAAATCAATTGGAATAATAAAACAAATATTTACTTTCAAGTCCATGACTTGGATTAATAAGTAACGAATAAAGGAAACAAAAAAGTAAAATTACCCACACCAAACAATTTTTATGATGCTGCTTGCCCCAAATACTCACGATTTTGATTATTTCCAAGGGTTTGACTTTCCTCTCAATGCAACACCAAAAATTAATATTTAGGACTCAAAATAAACTTCACAATAATTAGCAATATTTTCCTACCTTACTTTTATGCAAGGGAAGAATAAATATCTTCAACACATTTAAATTTATATTTATTAATAGCATCCAACATGATTTGTCGATAAATACTAGATAATGATAAATCTTCAAAGTGCCTTAAATTTGCCTTGATATAACATTCACAAATTTCAAAATGAACTTTCAACCCATCAATTTTACCTAAAAAGATCTTCTTGCACCAATGTGAATCCTAAGTGAATTTTCCTAAAATCTACTCCAAAAATGAGTGTTTTCATCCCCATTCTAACCTTTAGTACTCTGTCGATCACTTTGTGGAACTTCTCCAATGAAGCATAAGGTTTTCCATCCTCAACTCTAGAAACCTTTGGGGTTTTCGTCCTGCAAGCAAGGGTTTAGATCTTAAACAAGTTAAACAAGTTATCAATCTTCCATATATTTCAAATGAGACCCCTTGCTTCTTTTTATATCATGCTCGAGAAACATCCGAAAAATAATTAATTGAAATCACTTTATAATTTAATTTATCCTCAGGACTCCCCAAAGTGACTTTATTTTAAAATACTAAATATTTTAGCATTTAAGGAAAGTTTTATAATTGATTAATTTAAAGTTATCTTTTAATTACTCTTGGACAATTTAAAAATTAATTAGTTAATCAATTAATTATTTTTCCAAAAATGGGGACATTACAGTTCACCCTTCCTAAAAACTGCTTGCCCTCAATCAATCAACATCTGCATACCAAACTGCTATCTACACCTGCATGCCCCTTTGAAAACTAGAATCCCATACCACTCTTAGAGATATTGCTCTACCAATCCATTGGGCCACTTTGATGTAATTGTCATCAACCACATTGTCATGTTGCAACACCCTGGGAAGCATTCCATCCATCATGTGAATCCTTATATCCCAAGTCTGACAATCATCATATATGTTGAGAGTGACTGGATAGGTATACTTGAATAGATCAACTAAAGGGAGTATCTTCATACTGTTGAAATCTCCATGTATCATAACCTCCCACGGGCGCACTCCACTTGGATTTCATAGATGAATTGGATGTCCGCCTTCGCTGATATCTAAAAACTCCTACTGCTCTGCTCTAGCTACAAGTGGAATACCAAATTGCCACAATACCGCCTCCCTATCCTGTATCCCAATATAAATACCATCCTAGGGAAGCAAACTGGAAGGCCTAGAGGATTTGGGTCCTTCTTCCATAAAAAGAAGCATCTCATACCAACCATCCGTCTCACTTTTGTGTGTCATTTGAAACATGGTGGAGTCATTTGGAAATGGACAGAAAGAAAAACAATATGCATACCTCAGAATGTAATTACGATGGAATGCATCAACAGGCTCTAATGGAAGTCTTGAACAACCACTAGGATTCCATACCTCACCATTCACACTACATGAATCAAGAGTCTCACAATGTAAATTATGGAGAGTTATGTTTGCATAACCATGCAAAATCTCCTTATCAAACCCAAGTGAGTTGCACTCATCATGCTCTACCCAAGCATTATATTCATATTCAATCTCTATGGCAGTAGAGTTGCTGTTGTCATTGGGTAATTCTTCAGCATTCCCAATCTCATTAATTCCATCAATGATTTGTTTAATCTTTATAGTCCTTGAAGTAGCTCCTTCTTCCTCTTTCTTGCTATAAAAATTCCTTGCAAATGTGACGGCATGGTCTCTATCTGAAAGTAAATGCAAGTAACCTAATTTTATTTTTTTAAGTGCATGTTTGATTGCTTGCAAACTTGATGCTGAAACTCCAACCTCGGGACTCTTTTGTCCCTCTTCAAAGAGAACTATCCAGATGGGGTATTCAATGGATTTATCTATGCTATAAAAACAAGCTAAGGTTTGTACAACCTTTTCACTTGGTGGATAGTCATCCTTATGTGTCAATCCAAGAGGTGTAACATGGAGAAATTTATATGCATTACTTGTGAAAACCTCAACCTCATGGCTGCAATCAACACTTTCCTATGTAATTTTCACCTCCAATTTCAAGAGTTCATAATATCACCATGTTGAATCATCTGAGTATTGGGGTTACTATAATCTTCATGCAATATCTCACCCCATAGAGTTTAGTAACTTCTTCATTCATTTGTTTAATTTCAATAATTTGTGAGAGAGGTTGTTGGTCTTCGAGTGTGATTGCCTAGAAGATTGATTTTCTGATTGGGCTGATGTAGGATGTGCCAAACTTAGTTCTAAATAGGGATTCTCATCCAATTTTCTTCTTCTTGAAGGGCTACTTGAGTAGTCTCCAAGGAATCGTTAGTATCCATAAGCTCAGAGGTAAGATTCTCAACTTATCTTCCTTCCTTAATGCATATGAATAAATTACAACAAGATTGTGGAGATGTTCTCGATCTAAAAGTAGATATATATAATCTAATTTCATTGTTTCCATAGTTATTTGAATTGCCTATAAAACACCATGAGAAGATTCCTCTTCACAACCCTTTTGCCCTTCCTCAAGTTGAACCTTCCAAAGGTGATTTTCAATCAAGTACTTGTTAGAGATATCGAAATGTGATAATGCTGCAACAATCTTGCCTTCACGAACCTTCAGTTGGATCTCCCAAATAAGATTATGAACAACATTTGATTCAATTGATGCAATAACCGATTGACCTTGAAGAACTTAGATCTCCCAAAACTCTTCTTCTAAGATATCCTCTTTGCATACTTGCTGATTTGGAAATAAGGTAGTGTTAGTTCCAAACACAAAATTATTATCATTATCCCTCTTAACTATCTCATTGGATGATGTCATACTTTCTTCGTGTAGAAGAAATGGGTCAGTGTTATAATCACATGGAACCTTCAAAGAAGTCCTCTTCACATGGTTTTTCAATCATGATATCCAAATAACCCACAAGAAGACTCAAGCAACCTTTATCTATAACAACGCGTGATTCTTTCTCCCTAGATCCCATGGTATCATTCTGCTAAAGCCTAATTGTGTTAGATAAATCTTCTTCATTATTCCATACTTCTTTTGCTAACTTATCTTCAAAGTTTGCAAACTTTTGGACAACAATGTTCTCATCATTGTTGGTATATGTACACTAGGATTTAACTTCATCCCCACAATTGGCTTCCTTAACCAAACCATTAGTTTGAAGAATTTTTTAATTGGAATCCTCACATATAGAAGTAGGTGTTTATCTTTTAGAGGAAGACAACTCTTCCTCCAACTATTTGATTTCAAAAAAATCATAACCATTGAAAACAAATTCATTTATCTATGTTTCTTTGCTGACCTCTTGAAATGATGGCAAGAAAGTGGTTGAAGTAGACATATAGTCCTCATGCTTGCATCTTATGACTTTACTAGTGCACAAACAATTAGGCTCCTAGTGCCCCTTGCAAGAAAAATAGAGTTTTTGTGTCCTTAACTCATTCTTGCCGCCTTTCTAATTTTTTCTTTAGAAGTCCCTTTTTCTTGTCTTTGGTTCAAATATTTTATTTTCACTCTCTCCCTCGTGTTTGGATTTTATCACTGTCTTACATTACCCCTTTATGTTTGGGCCCTTCATAAGTTTGAAGAGTCCTATCAGTTAAGAAATTGCCTTACCATAAGTATTCATCTTTCCAATGCTCGTTATTCCACTCACAAAAATCCACAGGATGGGAGGTTCCGAAGCTCTGATACCACAAAAAGTGTCCTACCTTTGTTTACCACTAGAATTTTTGCACTTAATCTCTTTAAATAATAATGTCAAACAATTTTCTTGCATGTATTGCATGATGTTCTCAATATTTCTTTGTAATGCATGATCTATCTTATTGCAAGGTTTTGTATTAACCAAATTAAATGAACATATATTCAATCAAATTTAAATGACAATCTAGAATAAGACTGATTTTCTACTATTAAATCAAAGTTACAAACTTACTTAAATATTATTTCAGACCATAGAAATATGTAAGAGTAATCAATTATGACTTTGAATTGCATATAAGTCACTGTGCTAAAATTCAGAAAACTCCAAACACCAAATTCACTTAGGCATATAGATCAGAAATGGTAACATTATATTTAGATATTGTAATCAACAACACACACATAAAACAATAAGTTGACATCCAATCTGCAGTCCCTTATTTTTGTGCATAGAGATTAGAATGTCAACCTCATAGAATATTGATTTTTTTATTTGTAGAGAGGGTGATGTGGCACTAGAGTAGATAGTGGTAGAGCCCCCAAAAACACAAAATAAAATCTTTGTTGATCATTCATAATTGGAAATAGGCACATGACTTCTAGTTAAGCTTTATTTTCTTTGAAAAGTCCATGATAGTTGGTAGGTGAGGAGATAGTGGAAGGATTTGGGAAAACACAAAAAAAATTTGTTTGGTTGCCTTTTTGACCAACAATACATCTTCTATAAGTTATTTTTTAATTTTCTTTTTCATACCTAGCAAAGAACAATCTAAATATGATTTTCTCATTATTTGAATTTTGTCTATTTTCAACAAATCAAATTAGGTGTTTGTCTTCTAGTAGTTTGTCTCTCTCCTCACCAGATGAGGATAAATTAGACACATACATTTCCAATGATTCCTTTATTTTTCTTAGCAATATAACCCAACATTAAATTAAATCCCTAAATTGTTTGGAATAATAAAACAAATATTTACTTTCAAGTCCACGACTTGGACTAATAAATAACACCCAAGCTTATAAATCCCATATCTTTAAAAAAATTTCGAAGAGAATAAAGGGCATGCATAAGTAATATTACCATCACCAAATAATTTTCATGACGTAGCTTGCCCCAAATAATCATGATTTATATTTTTTCCAAGGGTCTGATTTTCCTCTCAATGTAACACGAAAAATTTAAAATATACAACTTAGAACAAACTTCACAATAACTAGCAATACTTTCTTGCCTTAATCTTGCACAAAGGAAGAATTAGTCTCTTTAGCACATTCAAATTTATATATGTAAATGATGTCCAACATGTTTTGTTGATAATTATCATATAATCATAAATCTCTAAAGTCCCTTAAATTTGCCTTAATATTAAATTTTGCAAATTTCAAAATAAAATTTCAACCCATCAATTTCACCTGAAGAAATCATCTTGCACTAATGCAAATCTTGAGTGAATCAACCTAAAATTTTATCCAATAATGAGGGTTTTCATCCTTGTTCTACCCTTTATCTCTCTTTCGATGCTTGTGTGGAACCGCTCCGATGAGACACAAGGGTTTCTGTTGTCAACTCCAAAAACCTACGAGGTTTTTATCTCCTTGGCAAGGGTTCGACTCTTAGGCACAAATTTCAGTAGACAAGTTAAACAAGTTCTCAATCTTCCATATATTTCAAATGAGACCCCTTGCCTCCTTTTATAACATGTTCGAGAAACTTTCGAAAAATAATTAATTGAAATCACTTTATAATTTAATTTATCCTTATGACTCCCGAAAATGACTTTATTTTAAAATATTAAATATTTTATAATTGAAGTCAATTTATAAATATTTAATTTAAAGTTGTCTTTTAGTTACTCTTTTGGACAACTTAAAAATTAATTAATTAATAATTATTTTCACCCAAAAATGGGGACATTACAGTTCATCCTTCCTAAAGATTGTTTGCCCTTAAGCAATCTGCATCTGCATACCAAACTGCTATCTACACCTGTATGATTGTCTAAATACTAGGATCTTATACCAATCTTAGAGATGTTGCTCTACCAATCCACTACACCAATTTGATATAATGCCATCACCCACACTATCATGCTGCAACACCCTGGGAAGCATCATGCGAATCCTTGGATCCCAAGTTTGAGAATCATTATATATCTTGAGAGTAACCAGATAGTATACCTAGATAGATCAAGCAAAGGGAGTATATTCATGTTGCTGAAGTCTCCATGAATCATAACCTCCTATGGGTGCACTCCACCTGGATCACACAAGCGAATTGGTTATCCAACTTCCCCAATATCTAAAAAAATCTTTCTACTCTACTTTGGCTACATGTAGAATAACAAACTGCCACAATATTGCCTCCCTATCTTGTATCCCAATATAAAGACCATCTTAGGGAAGCAAACTGGAAGGCTTGCAGGATATGGCTCCTTTCATAAAAGGAAGCATCTGTGTGTCATTCAAAACATGATGGAGTCATCTGCAAGTGGGCTGAAAGAAAAATAATATGCATACCTCATAGTGTAATCACAATGGAATGCATCAATATGCTCCAATGGAAGTCTTGAACCAACACTAGGATTCCATACTTCACCATTCATAGTGCATGAATCAAGAGTCTCACAATGTAGATCATGGAGAGTTAAGTTTGCATCACCATGCAAAATATTCTAATCAAGCCCAAATGAGTTGTACTCATCATGCTCTACCCAAGGGTTATTTTCATGTTCAATCTTTGTGATAGTAGTGCTACTGCTGCCACTAGGTAATTCTCCAATATTTCCCAATCTAATTAATTCCATCAATGATTTGTTTAATCTTTATAGTCATTGTAGTAGCTCCTTCTTCCCCTTTATTTGCCAATGCTCTATCAAACTTTCTTGCAAATGTGATGGCTTGGTCTCTATCTAAAAGCAATTGTAAGTAATCTAATTTAATTTTTTGAGTGCATGTTTGATTTCTTGCAAACTTGATGTTGAGACTCCAACCCTGGGACTCTTTTGTGCCTCTTCAAAGTGAACTATCCAGATGAGGTATTCAATGGATTTATCTATGCTATCAAAAAAGATAAGGTTTGTACAACCTTTTCACTTGGTGAATAGTCATCCTCATGTATTGATCCAAGAGGTGTGACATGATAAAGTTTATATACATTACTTGTCAAAACCTCAACCTCATGGATTCAATCAACACTTTCCTGTGTAATTTTCTCCTCCAATTTTAAGATCTCATACTTTTGAAGTACCTCCCCATTAGTATCACCATGTTGAATCATCTGAATATGGGGACTGCTAGTATCTTCATGTGATATCTCATCCTTCACTAGCTTCTTCACTCATTTGTTTAATCTCCATAACTTGTGAGTGACGTTGTTGTTCTTCAGGTGGGACTGCCATAGAAGACTGATTTTTTGATTGGGCTAATATAGGACGTGTCAAAATCAGTTCTAAACAAAGCTTCTCAATTTGGTTTTCTGCTTCTTGAAGGGCTACTTGAGTAGCCTCCGAGGAATTATTAGTATTCATAAGATTGGAGGTAATATTGCCATCTTCC
Organism: Cryptomeria japonica; assembly: GCF_030272615.1. Classification (NCBI taxonomy): domain Eukaryota; kingdom Viridiplantae; phylum Streptophyta; class Pinopsida; order Cupressales; family Cupressaceae; genus Cryptomeria; species Cryptomeria japonica. The sequence continues at coordinate 514,076,747 of NC_081411.1, read as the reverse complement.
TCTTCCTTCCTTCTTAGTGCATCTAAATAAATTATAACAAGATTGAGGGGATGATCTTGATTTGAAAGTAGATTTAAGTATACTGTTTTCATTGTTTCCATAGCTTTTTTGATCGCCTATAAATCATGATGAGAAGATTCCTCTTCACGACCCTTTTTCCCTTCCTCAAGTTGAACCTTCCAAAGGTGATTTTAAATCAACTTGTGAGAGCTATCAAAATGTGATAATGGTACAATAATTGTTGTCTCCAAAATAGATAGCTCCCACAATGTCTCCCGCTCAGGCAATTTTTAAATCCCCTCGCAACGACTCCCTTGTAGCGTTGGACCCTGTGCTGGGCGTTGCTTCTGTTGTTGTTGTGGCCGTGGGTAGTGGTAGTGCTACTGCGAACATATCTGATGGTGAATCTTTGTGGCCCTCGGCTTCATTGGAATCTCTCTCGGCATCCCCTACTGGCAGCCCTGCCTCCTCCCTGGTGGGTGATGTGGATGCTTCGTCTTGTCCCTCTGCCTCTGTCGCTGGTGGTCTACAGGGTGTGTGGTTTTCTGGTCTCCCTCCTCCTATGGTTGTTGACGAAGGCTCTCTTCCATCTTCACCCATGCCTTCTGTGCGGGGGTTTCTGGCTGGGTCCCCCACGACTGGTGTCTCTGATCCAGTTTTGGATTTGGAGGCCCTTGCTGCTACTGCGGGTGATGCTCGGGGTGAAGATTCTCTGCCCACTCCCTTTGCTGGAAAGCGTAGCTTTGCCCATGTGACTAAATCTTCTGCCCAACCTTCTAAGGGAGTTCGTCCTCTCCCTTGTACCAAGACCTCTCCTGTTGTGGTCTGTGGCCGAGAGGTTATGGAGAATGTTGACTTCTATCAACACAACACTCTGGTCTGCAGATTTACTGGGTTTTGGCCTTCCCTCCTGAACCTTCATCGCTGGGTGAGTGATTCTTGGAAGCCCCTTGTTTCTTTTGGCATTGAGCTTTTCCCTTGTGCTAAGGGGTTTTTTGTTGCCTCCTTTACCTCTACTCATGAGCGTGATTTGATTTTGGGTAAGCTTTGGACTTGGGGGGATCACTCCCTCTCTATCAAGCCCTGGACTCCTTCCTTCAACCCCCTTACGAAATCCCTCTCTGTTCGTCCGGTTTGGGTTAGCATCCCCAATCTCCCCCTCCATTTCTGGGAACATTCTTGTTTTGAGGTCATCAATAACTCCATTGGCAACTTCTTGAAGGTTGATGATGCCACGTTCTCCATGGGTCATTCTACCTTTGCTTGCCTTTTAATTGATGTTGACATATCTCTGGCCCTCCTTAGGGATGTGGTTCTTATGGTTGGAGATAGGCCTTGGACCCAACCGCTGGATTATGAGGGCCTCCCTTTTCGCTGTCAAAGGTGCTTCTCAACGGGTCACCTTTCTTCTGACAATTCTCTCTCTCGTCGCAAAGGTGTTGCTACTTGGTGGAAAGATGCTACGGAAGACCACTTGATGATTAATGCTTCAGATTCTGTTTCGGTTGATTCATCTCATGATGAGGTGCCCCTTACTACTGATGAAGGCCTGGTTGATGTTACTGTTGTGGTGTACCCTTCCCCCTTGGTTCCTGCACCTATTGCTCCTGCTCCTCACCTTCACTCTGCTCTTGGCGTTTGTTCTCTTGCTGTTGCTCCGCTGCAACAGCCTGTTGCCGCTCTGCATCAGCAATTTGGCAGTGACCCTGCAGGGTCTTCCCTGCTTGATTCTTCTTTGAAAGTTCCTAATGATAGTGTTGCTTGGACGGTTGTTTGTCGTAGGCGGAAAGGAAAATCTAACCCCCTTTCCCAAGCCCCCCTGGTCAAGTTCCGGGTTTTTCTCCCCCCTCTTGATTTGGGTTGGGTTGTTGATGGTTTGACAGGTCAGTTTGGCCTGTCCGACTTTGTTCTTTTGGGATTTGCTCCCGTGCTTGGTCTTTTTAATTTTTATATCCTTTGGCTTTGTAAAGGGTCAGCACCCTCTTTAACGCTGCCTTTTTAATAAAAAACAATTGTTGTCTCCACTAACCTTCAATTGGTTCTGCCAATTAGGCTTATGAACAACATTGGATTCAATAATTGATTGACCTTGAAGAGCTTGGATCTCCCAAAATCCTTCTTCTAAGATATCCTTTTTGCATGCTTGCTAATTTGGAACTAAGATAGCATTCATTCCAAACACAAAATTATCATCATCCCTCTTAACTGTCTCATTGGGTGATGTCATGCTTTCTTCATGTAGATGAAATGGGACATTGTTAGAATCACACATGGAACCTTCAAAGAAGTCCTCTTCACATGGTTTTTCAATCATGATCTCCAAATTACCCACAAGAAGGCTCATGCAACCTTTACCCGTAACAACAAGTGATTCTTTCTCCCTAGATCCCATGGTGACATTCTCTTGAAGCCTAATTGTGTTAGACTGATCTTCTTCATTATTAGTCCATACTTCCTTTGCCAACTTATCTTAAAATTTTGTAAACTTATGGACAACAATGTTCTCATTATTGTTGGTAGAAGTACACTGGGTTTTAACTTCAACCCCACAATTGGATTCCTTAATCAAATATTCAATTTGAATAAAACTTCTATTAGATTTCTCACATATAGAAGTAGGTGTTTGGCTAGTAGAGCAAGGCAACTCTTCCCCCAACTCTTTCTTTTAAGAAAAATTATAAACATTAAAAAAAAATTCTTTTACCTATTTTTCTTTGTGGACCTCTTGAAATGATTGCCAAAAAGTGGCGGAATTAGAAAAATGGTCTTCATGCTTCCCTCTTTTAATATTACCAATGGACAAATGATTAGGGTACTAGGGCAAGAAAAACAAAGTTTTTGTTTCCTTAACTCATTCTTGTTGCCTTTTTGAATTTCTTCTCTAGAAGTCCCTTTCTCATTTGTCTTTGGTACTAACATTTTATTTTCAGTCTCCCCCTCATGTTTGGATTTTATCACTGTCTTATAGTACCCCTTGATGTCTAGGTCCTTTATAAGTTTAGAGAGTCATTCTATAAGCTCATAAGTTGCCTTTTCAGAAGTATTCATCTTTCCAATGTCTATTATGCCACTCACAAAACTCCACCAGGATGCTAGGTTCTTAAGCTTAGATACCATTGAATTGTCCTACCCCTGTTTGCCACTAGATTTTTTGCATTGCATCTCTTCAAGCAATAATGTGAAATTGTTTGCTTGCATGTACTGTATGATGTTCTTAGTATTTGTTTGCAATGCCTGATCTATCTTATTGTAAGGTTTTGTATTAGCTAAATTAAATGAATGATCATTCAATCAAATTTAAATGACAATCTTCAACAAAACTAATTTTCTACCACGAAATCAGAGTTATAAACTTATTGAAATAATATTTCAAGCTACAGATATATGTAAGAGAGTAATCAATTCCGACTTTAAATTGCATATCTACTATTGTGTTGAAATTACATAACTCAAAAAACTCCAAATAATAAATTCACTTCAAGCATATAGGTAAGAAATGGTAACATTATATTTAGATATTTTGATCAGCAACAAAGATATATATAACAATAAGCTGACCTCATAAGCAAGCATATAGTTCCTTATTTCTATGCAAGGAGATTAGAATGTCAACCTCAAAGAATATTGAAATTTTATTTGCAAAGAGGGTGATGTGGCGCTAGAGTAGATAGTGGTAGAGTCCCAAAAAAACAAAAAAAAAACAAATTTCTGTTTGCTTCCCTTTTTGACCAGCGATACATCTTCCATAACTTATTGATTTTTTTGTCTTATTCATACCCAAGAAAGTGCAATCCAAATCTGATTTTGTTATTATCTAAATTTTCTCTTTTCAGCAAGTCAAATTCCGTGTTTGTCTTCTACTAGTTTATCTCTCTCCTCACAATGTGAAGATAAATTAGACATATAGATTTCTAGCGAATCCTTTATTTTTCTTAGCAATATAATCCAACATTAAATTAAATTCCCAAATCACTTGTAATAATAAATAAAAGCTTGCGACAAATATTCACGATTTTGATTATTTCCAAGGGTTTGACTTTCCTCTCAATGCAACACCAAAAGTTTAATGTTAAAGGTTCAGTCTACCATGGTCACATTTTTCAAGCCCTTTACCTTTATAACTTTTTTTGTTGTATAATTTTAAATCTAGGACCATATAATTGATCACATGATGGAGAATAATAATAATAATAATTGGAAGTACGACCCTCTATATCATTGTCATGTACATAAACTACTTTCTCATCATTGTATGCCTTGTGTGGATTCCCATAGATAGCTAGATCCATGTAAAGCAATATCATGCTATAAGCTTTTGGATTAACTTGATACTCTCTAACACCACAAGAAATAAAATCTAATGGAATCCATTCATTATCAAATTAAGTATTATTATTTGATGGGTGTTCTTTCATTATAGATTCATTTTTGATTGATTGATTTCACCTAATGAAGCCTTATAGATTTATTCACCATTTGAAAAATACTGCATTTATGAGGATAAGTTAAAATGCAACATTTTTCACTTGTGCCAAAAGTTAACACATCTATGTAAGGTAGAAATCACGAATCTCATGGCATGTGATCATGGATGCCCTAAGGGAAAATCACATGAGAAATTTCTTGAAATCATATGGAACACCATATCTAAAGTAAGTGGGGCAAATATTATAGGAAGAGTAAAGGTAGCCAAAGAAAATGCAATTACATAGTCAAATCTTCTTATAATCAGACCGAATGGTTGTAATTTTGATATATCCAAATTTGATTTTTTCAAACAATCCTTAGTGTAAATATTGCAAATTATAAATACACAATAGTAATGATTTTTTTTCATAAATTAACAATGCAAACAAATAAGAAAATATTTCACTTTGTAATTAAGAACAATCTTTAATATTTCTACATCTTTTGTTTTCCTCCCACAAATAAATGAAAAAAGAAATAAACACATCTAATATTGTATGATTTCCATCAAATATTGTGGGTATGTCATCTATTCATTGGTTCTTATTGCTCCTATAGCAGCCACATTGGAATATGATTAAATTTAATGGGAAGGGTTAGGCAGGGTCTCATGGAGGGGACTTAAGCTTTATTTTTAAGGAAAAAGTGGTCCCATGAAGAAATTTTTTTCTGCTATGGGATTATTTGGAATCTTTTCCCTAAAAAATAGGAGTCTCTATGTTTTAGGCATGTAATTTTAAGTTGGTGAAAATGGGGCGGAACTAGAAATTGCCCCACTAGCTTAGGAATATTTTATGCCACTTGTCAGTCATCTCAATTTTAGAAGGAAAATTAAATTTATTTACAACTAGCTTGCTTAAAGTTAAGAGTTCAAACGTAAGATGAGACTCTCAACATCCTTAAATTTAGGAGCTTAAATTCTTAAGGTGAAATGCAATTCAAAATTCATGGGACCGCCAAATTTAAAACATTCCTAAAAAATATCAGTAGCTCCAACTCTATTTTTTAGGAAGCCCCCCTCCATGAGACCCCAACCTTAGTGTGACATGATTCACTTTTTGTGAAACTTGAGGTGGCAATGCACCTCACACAATTCATTATCTCCAATTTTGGCATAGAAATGGACACATGACATAGTGTTATGCTTGCTGATGAAAGATTAGCACATATGAAAAGGTGGGAGTTGGCAGTTGGCCTGCGTGGTAGCTTGGTCAGGGACACACCTATTCTGGCTTCAAAACTGTTTGTGTTATTGACTCCTTCGAAAAATCACAGCCGTAGCTTTCACGATCAACGGTCTATAATGCATCGTCGGCTATACTGAAAGGATGACGACAATTAAGATCTTGGAGTTTGGGGAATTTTAGGATTACTCCGTCATTATGGTTTAGGACACCACTAAATCATTTTGAAGTGTGCAAGAGCCTTTAAATTCCAGTCATTGTCGTAAAGTTTAACATTCTGATTTTTTTTGGTCCAATAATTGTGGAGTTGTGTGTGAGTGCGAGATGGATACTCCTGTTCGGTTAGTTTCCAAGAAAAGATAGATGACATTTCTTGGAGAAATCTCTAAGAAGAGGCTAAAATGAGTGCTCAGATCGAATCATGATTTGGTGGTACATGCAGTTAAAATGGTGTTGGGAGAGAGGAATTTTGAATACTAATCACCGCCACCATGTAAATACGGATATCTCTTCCATTTTCTTGTCTTGGCTTCCCTGCTGAATGCGGGTGAGTCCAAGGAGATGGCTAAGGGCATGATAAAGAAGCAGTTTGTGGGGGAGATTGGTGATGTTCTAGAGAGTGTGGATGAAGACAAGGGCATCCCACTCCCTAAGGATTTTTATGTATTGCGACTACAGGGTCGTGAAATTGAGAGGCTTCTGTTGATTTCCTTGACAATGTTCGCTTCAATTCCTCAAAGAAAGCTCGCGATGAACAGAAGCATCTTGTTTATGAAGAAAATTCTAGACTTGGCGCCAGATGATGGAGAAGGTTGGTTTCATAGATATTTGTAGGAAGAAGTCTTGATTGAGCTTGATGAGGAAGAAGAGGTTTCTGGGAAGGTGTCTAATAAGGTGCTAGTGGATGTGGGCAACACAAAAAATGTGGAGGTAAAGCTGGTGAAACATTCTACTTCTGGTCTAGCAAGGTTTGTCATTAATAAAAGTGATACGGATTGTGTATATTATAGGGGGAAAGAATCTCTTAGTTGAACATGTTTCAATTGTTGTGATAGAAGTTGTTGATTTAATGTCCATACTTGTTGATTTGATACTCATACTTGTTGATTTAATGTCCAATCTTTTTTACAACATTGTACCAATAGTTGTGACTTTAAAGTTGTTATTGCTATGACTACCAATAACTGAATGAAATATACCCTTAATTGTAAAAATCAACCAATCATGTGATGCCACATCAACTGCACAAGTATTGGGCCCCCTTTTGCACAACTATTGGTCTCACCTTTTTTTGGGCTATTTTGGATACCTTGGCAAAAAACATGGTGATGTGGAATCATATTTGATGATGTGGCCCTGAAACCTTAGTTATAAGTAGGGGACTTACCAAGTAAGCTGGGGTAAAATTTTTGGAGTGATTTGAAATTTCCATATAAGATTTTGAGAAGTGCGAAGCTAGGGTGCACAACTAGTAGAAGAAGTGATGAAATGCCTGGGTTGTAGTAGTGGTCTGTAAATAATTGTTGGTGGGTCGGGTTTGTCTCCTTTTGCTTGGTGAGACATTTTGGTAGATGTGTTAGAACCATGGCGTTTGAACTTTTTTCACAAAGGTAATATTTTAAATATTTTAATATAATTGGGTGGAGCCCCTTAGTTGCTTTTGATCAATAAAAAGAAAAATTAAATAAATAATAAAATAATTTAATTTTTTAATAATTTTATTCTTTTAATATAAAATAATATTTATAATAAAATTATGCAACATTTGGATTGCCATTTAACAATCTGAAGAGATTGAGGAGTGTTCAGAAGCAGATAGTTAAAAGATATTTGAAGTTGCTTGTGTGAGGTTGGTCCAGTGGCACTTGTATGATTTTTTTAAATACTTGTCTGCCAATTCTTGACTACTTTTGAAAGACCTGTTAACCTTTCATCTTTAGTTTTCTTCATAATTTCCTTTGCTATTAATGGCTGATAAAACCTGTTACAAATATCAAATGTGTTAGGAAAAGAAAGTGCAATAAAAGAACAAATCACAGTAAAAGCCAATAAAATTCAGCTTGCGAAGTGCACAAATTACAGTTCATATACAAGCAATATCACAGATTACTTGCATAATAATTTATCTCGTGTTGATCTAGTCTGATTAGCTGGATATGAACATTTTAGAAATATTTCTCGAACGGATATATGTAAATTTCCGTTTTTTTTCAGCAAAGAATGTGGCCCTTCCTTGTGCTTTAAGCCAATTTTAGAATCTCACAGCTTCCATCTTACATATCTCTTTCTTGTAGACTGCAACCCTAAAAGAGAAACTAACATTCCGAATATCCCGCTTTCCATATTTTTTAATCTTTCTAGTCTGATTTGCTATTGTGAAATTTTCAATTCGTCTCGATCGACAAGACATGAGCTTCATTTATAAGGTTCGAATTTGTTTATAAAAGCATATTTGAAATTTCATATTTCTATATTGCGATGTTAATAATGCTCTTGTTAAATTTTTAAATTATTTTTATCTCTTCTTTCAGACGAAACTTACGATTTCTGAATCTAAAAAGTATTTCACCTTCTTATCCATTGGTGGGCTCCACAACAATTGTTGCTTTCGACCCGGAATGCAATCTGAGTTTCAGTGATCGTTTATACCCTTGTCAGCCTTGGGATTCATTTTGCAGCTGTAAGCTAAAAATTTCAAATTAATCATTTGATTTAAACAACCGATGAAAAAGCTTTGTTATATGTCTTGGGGCTTTTTGTTTAGTTATCAAAGCAACTCAAACTACCGCTAAAGTTTCATATGGATGGAAATACATTGATCGATCATTTGGCTTGGTTTCTAAAATGAAACAAATTGCCGATAAGCTTACCAATATAAACGGTTGCTTAGAATATCATCGGCAAGTTTGTATGTGCTCACAAGTTGCGGCAACAAAAGGGCATTTTTCTTCTAGTTTTGATTGGTTTCCTAATGTCATCAATTCTATCGATAAGTTTTCTTTGCGAAGAAAGAAGCTGGTGGTGGAGTTGGTTATTATAACTAAATTAAAGGCAAGAACAAAGAATTGCATAAAGACATCCATCAAAGCGCCTCAAAGAAACGGTATTTAATGAACCGCAATGACTGCGGGATAATATAATTAAAAACAGTTAAGGCAGGCAGACGAATGAATTCGCCATCCTTTCAACATTCTCCATACTCATTGCAAAGTGAAAGATTCGACAGAAAATTACTCGAAGAAACTATTTGAGTGAGTTCTCACAGGATTCAATGATACCACGATATGCACAAGCGGCTATAGAAATCCAGAAGCAAATGCACTTGGTGTAAAGATTCTGCAATCATTTCCATCGACCTCTCTGCTTACGCAACAATGGAATTGCAAAGATATTCATTAAAGCATGTAGTTGGAGAAGCTTGGTAGACCTGCATGCGAGTGTGGAATCACAGCCAAAGCGGCCTGAACCGTACAATATAATGCATCAAAGATATGTCACCCCACAGAATACAATGATTTGCTCGATATGCACAAGATGTCACTCACGCATTTGGCAAAATACCTCAAAGTAGAGTGTTTGATCATGGTCGACCTTCATGTTCTTGGTGGCCATCTTGAAGACACTTTAAATCTTATTATCATGATGCAAGTTAAACCTACGATGGTTGGTTGTGTGGACGTATTTTCTTGATACCTTTCAAGCCTGCAGTTTATGGTGCTTTCAAAGAAGAAAGACAAAGAATTGAAGGTTATCGGCCTAAATGTTTCAATATGTGAAGAGAGAAACTCTTGAGAAATGGAGGGTGAAAATTGTAATGGTTTTTGGTTTGACACTTCACATTTAAGGGCTTTTGGACTTATACATTTTCAAAAGAATAATCAAGAATGCATTTCAGTTTGTATATTCTAAATGCATTCTTATGTTGTTATTTTTTGATCTCTCGTATGCTGAATTGGTGATCCCTTTATGTAATCATGCAAATCATTAGTAACCAATGCAATTGATTAAGCACATCATTTCTTGGTATCTTGAATTGTATGTGTTAGTACAACTTATTTCTTTGTATTGTTGTCCTTCTTTCATCATCAGAGCATGTTTAAAACTTTATCCCCTTTGTAATCGTTATCTATTGTGAAATCTCAACGTAGAGGAATATTGTGGCTTCACCACAATCTCTCCAACTGTTGGAACGGTTGTCACTTCTCTTCGGGCGGACATGGTCAATTTTGAAGGAGAATTCAGAGTCACAAATCTATATTCCAGTCTATTCGAAAGCCCTCTTATACTTCTAGCTATCCAAACAATGATTAAAAAAACCAACACTTGAGGTGAATAGTTTCATTTTGAATTTTTAACAAAGATTTCTAAGAAATTTGATTGAAATCAATTACCCCTATTTGTTTTCAGCATTGAATATAGAAAACAACAAAACTTTAGAACTTATGTATTGAAGGCCTCTTAAAAGAACTTGAAATCTTAGACTGTTTTTTTTTTCTTAATTTAAAAAGAAAATAAATATTGGAATATCTAATCTTGAGTCTGGATATTAATTTTTTTACTTGTACTTTTATTTAATTAGAATCTTTTAGATCTTGCAACTATCAAATGACGTTTATTTTTGAGGCTTTGTCTTTGATGTTCAAATTTAATTTTTTTAACAACAATTCATTTTTTTGGAGAATTTAATGTTGGTAGGCGAATTTGAAATGATATGAGAAAAATAAAAGAGAAGAAAAGAAGAGAATATAGTTTTAGTGGAGAGATTTTTTGAGAAAGAAAACTATAGTAGCAACAACAAAGATTTTTTTAAGATTGGATGTAGCATGCAAACATGAGTTGATTTGGCCTTGTCCATGGTGAAAGAAAATTCATGTCTTCTACAATCTTTGTAATCCATAAAAACTTTGAAGATCTCCTCCTCGCAACAAATAAGGCAAATGACATGGTTTAAACAAAGATGCAACCATTGAACTCATCAAGGTGTTATACGATGATGGTTTGAAGTTGAGACTTCAAACATATCACTTGGTGATAAAGATCATTGTTGGTAGAGTTGCTCTCATGCAAATAAGATGCTATTCTCAACACTTGGCTATGAAGGTTGGAGCAGATGGTGAGGAATTCAATCTCAAGTGGTGAGAATGAGTGAGACAAGGCAACCTGACAACGAATTTTCCAAATGTTTTTTGTGATAATAAGTCGACAAGAGATAGATAATAAGTCATGAGATTTAGAAGACCCTAGGAGAGAAGTCTTCCATGACCAATGGAAATGAAAGAGGACAGGTAAGGCTGCCATAAGGGCTTTCCGTAATGATTTAACATGAGGGCAGAACCAAAAATAGTGTTTGAATATTTCAATCTTACCACAAAATGGACATGAAGGAGGAGGTTGTAAGAACTTAAGACGAGATCCAACTGGGAGTTTAGTGTGCAACAACTTCCAAGTAGTGAGTTGAGATTGTGAATCAACTTTTGTTTTCCAAATTTGCAGGCTGAGTTTAATCTAATAGGATATGCTAAAGTTACAATTCCAGATAACGTTGAGTTGACACAAGAGAGGAAAGCATGACACAAGCTGTTATAGAGGATTTTAAGAGGAAAAGTTTTGATGTTGCTTCCATTAGGCCACCTCTAGTCCTTATGGAAGAATGAGTGACAACTAGAAGACATGAGGATTATGAGATGAGGAGGCACCATTCTTTGGAGTTCCAACACTGCGGCCTTGTCTCTATAATTAAGACAAAAACATGCCTTAAGCTAGTTCCATGATTTCCAAGAAAGGGTAGATGGATCCCATAAATCTCTAAACACTTGGATGCCTTTCTTAAAAAGGTGTTTGGCTTTGAACATAAGAGTCTTGGCTAAAGGCATGTCATTAAATTGAATCAATCGATTCCACCATATAGAGGAGGTAGCAAAACTAAGCCCGCGGCTGAAAGATTGATCAAACCACGACAACTTTTGTGAAATTAATTGCCAAGCTTTCCATATGCAACTGAGGGGACTTGATCCATGGAACTTGAAATATTGGGCAAGAAGAATCTTGTCATGCCAATGAACATAACACCAAGCTTTACCAACAATAGCTGTTTGTATATATCTTATAAGAATTTTCCAAGGAGCATTGCCTTCCAAAGCCCCGCTGATCCATTTTGTTGAAAAAAAAATCCCTTGCGTAAAAGGATCAATGATACCCCAACCACCCTTCTCCTTGGGAAGAATACAATGTGACCATGAAGTGGCTGACATACCCTTTCTATTACCCCATTTGGACCAAATAAAGTTGGGAATGAGATGGGTAAGCAGGTTATAACAAGATTTAGAGGGTAGCCAACAAGATGAGGTGTAGACATGACTAGCCAAGAGGATTTTGTTAGCCACTTTTATACAACCAGCCAAATATAGGAAGCAGTTTGACCAAGTTACCAATTTCGATTTGAATTTATTAAAAAACCACCTCCACTTGTCCTTCAAGGAGACTCCTAATTTGAATGGAATGCCAAGATACCTGGAAATAATGCCATGCTTAATTTATTTCCAAACTATTGGAATCCATGGTTGATGATGGCTGGGATTTATCATCTAAAATTTAGTTTTATACATAGCTAATTTGGAGCCCGAGATAGAGAAATACAAATCAAGGATATCAAGCAAGTTGGTGATATCTTCAACTGAATTCTAGATTAAGATCATGCTGTCATTAGTAAAGTGGAGTTAAATGTCATACTATTGCCAGTTAAGGAAATGCCATGGATAAGAGAATTAGACTGAGCATGCTGAAGAAGATAGCCAAGAGCATTAGCACTGAGAACATAGAGAAAGGGAGCAAGGGGGCAGCCTTGGTGGATGGATTTTTGGAGGCAGATCTAAGGGGAGAGGGATCCATTAATAGTTAGCCTTGCATTAGCATCCATGAACAACATTCAAACATGAGCACAAAAGCTGGGTCCAAATCCCAGCCATTGAAGCATCTTAAGGATGAACGACCACCTGATACAATCACATGCCTTATCAAAATCAAGCTTGAGAATTAGTACATCTTGGGCTATTTGTTGAGCCCATTCAATAGATTCCCAAGAAAGAATCAAATTGTCTAAAATAAATCTACCCCCTAAAAAACTAGTTGGCTCAGGCCTAACTATTTCTTGAGTAATGGGTTTAATTATTTTGGCCAAAGCTTTAGCTATGATCTTATATGAAGTATTAAGAAAAGTGATAGGGAGCCAACCATTCAATGAGTCCTCATGTTTTCCTTTGTGGATAAGTTTAATAAGGCTCTGATTAATGATAGGACCCAAAGATCCTGTTTTAATGCCCTCCAAATAAACATTGTATAAATCCTCTCTAATATGTGGCCACAGCGTGCGATAGAATTCTACTAGGAGACCATCTAAACCTAGGCTCTTTTCTAAGGCCAAGATATACATGGATTCATCAATCTCTTCCAAGGAGAGATAGTGATCAAGGAAATTGCTATAAGCACACAAATATTCTAGAAAGTGAAAAGAGAAAACAATTCTACAATAGTAGCTATAAGCACACAACAACTCTAGAAATGTAACTCCAAAAAAATTATGATTAGTATGTAACATTTGTGTTGTAAAATTTAATTTTAAGATAAATAGATAATATGTTTTCTCTATTTTATAAATATTTTTATTTTTATTTCTCCATTGGTCTACATGCTTGTTTAGTTTGGGTTTTAATACCAACAAATTGGTATTAGAGTTTTAGCCTTCATAGTTTAGTTTGGTTTTGCTCCACCCAAAACCAACCTACTAAAATTATCACAATAGGTTTAAAAATTAATTCTCTAAAACATTGTATCATATAAATTTATTGTTGAAGATGATCATTTATTCTTTAAGATATTATGTTTCTTTGTAGTTTATTGATTATGATTCATTATTGAGATGTTTAACTTATTATTTGGGGTGAGTGTTGATGAAGGAGTAGCCCTAATATTGTGATGTATTTCATTGATGTAGGTAGTGTAGTCTCACCAATATTTATGAGTGTAAATGTATGTAGTGTAGTATGGATCAATGTTTTAATGTTTTTAATTAAAAGTATTGAGGTTCAATTTATGGAGCTCCAATCTAGTAACATACAAAAAGATACTAACCAAAATTATCAAAACTACTTGAACAAACCATGTATGAGTCAAATAGTGAAAAATCAACATATCATAGTGCAAGATTAACATGCTAACAATAGAAGAAACCACTTTTTTCCTAGTGATCCAACTAAATCACACTACTAAAAAAATCAATAAGATATTTCCTTTTATCCTTTAAGAACACAATACCATTTTACCCATACATTTTTTTGAATAAAAGGGGTAAAAATTTGTTAAACACAAAGAGAATTACAAAACAAGAAGGACCAATAGCCCAACAAAGAACAAAACATTACCCATATGAGACAATTTCAAAGATAATTGTCTCCTATCTGTAATATTCCAACCCTACATTCAATCAAGAGCCCATTTGGCCAGACAATCCGCTACTCTATTGCATTTCCCAAGAATATGAGTAAAAGTAAAAGATTCCAAAGAGTTGCACAACCTTAGAATCCATCTAATAACTTGAGCTAAATGCCAAGTAACATCATCCAATTGTTGCCCATTCAATAGAGTCACCACCACTTGTGAATCAAATTCACAAATAATTCTTTTCCAGCCAAGATGACAACCTCTCTCCATAGCATACAAAACAACGAGAGCTTCCATGTAATTATTTGAATGAAATCCTTTATAAATGAAAAAGGTAAATTGAACAAAACAAGAGTTGTCTCGCCTTACACCACTAGTACTAGCATGACTGAGATTCCCCCTAGAAGAACCATCAATATTTATCTTCAAAACTCCTTGTGGAAGAGGGAGCCATCAACCCACGTGACCAATCTTCCACATAGGTTGTCTACACCTATTCCTCTTAGCCTACTTGTAGTCCACCCCAAGAGAATGATCAACTTCATGAATAGGGAAATCAAACTGATTGTAAATATCAACATCTTTAGGGTCTTGTTGGTGTACGTTTGATCATATACCGAACATTAGAATAAAATATCCAAGGATAATCTATCCTCTCTTGAACAAAATCACTACTTGTGCCAAGACTGTGAGAAAGACCACAAGGCGACTCCAAGGTCTATATGTGCGAACAAGCGACTTTATGTTGGATAGATTCCTTGGTTATGTATGCTAAAATACAAGGGGGACTTATACTTCAAATATGTCATTCACAATCTAGGACTTAGATGAATATGGCAATGAATGCTTTCTCTTTCTTTTTTTTTGTTTTTGGATTTTCAAATTTTAGACTTCCTCAAAAAAAAGGTAAAAAGGATAAGGGTTCAAAAGTATTTTGCTACTTCTAAGCTATTCCTATGAACTCAAGAGATGGTGAAGATTGGGTGAAACCAATTACAACACTTTGTTTCACCACACTTGGACAACTACGTAAAATGGGTGCAATCTTCTAAGGTTGTGCTTAAGATTTTTATACTTGTGAATAATACCATCAATCGAACAAGATTTACTCCAAGTAAAAGTTAAAGCATCCACATCATAAGCTCAGTCAAACTTTACACATTGAATGGAAATCATCCATCCAAAGAAAGTATGAGCAAGAATTTCACCAATCTAAACTATCAAATCCTTCATTCATTTAACAACTTTGAGAGAAAATCTACTTTAAGAAAAACTATTCTATTGTTGAAGAAAGATACCCACTCATGCAACCACTTAATAACAATAAGATTTCAAAGCAAAAACTTGCAATTGAAGTTTTATTATTCAAGTAGCTCTAAGAAATAATTTCATAAATCTCCCCACAATGATGAAAATGAGAGAATGAGGGTTTATATAGATTTTTTGAAAACAAATGAATGACTGAGATCAATCTAAGATCAACGGTAAAGATTAAGACACCACAACCCTAATTAGGGTTTCCCAAAATAAAACACGAGACAAATGCAAGCTAAAAAAGTGGCACAAGGAGCTATCTTCTAGGAGGTGGCGTCCTTATCCTTTCGAGCAGCATGCGGTCAATAAATTTGGACATAATTGGATCGACCTCCTCCATTGTGACATGTGGCAACACATTGATACTGAATTCCAATCCATCCAAATCATTTGCACATACAACAAAAGCAACTTCCCACTCCAATTCCTATATTTGGAAGGCATCTCGGATGGAGAAAATGTTCGATGCCTTAGTCAAATTATGTTTTAGATCTGGGCCAGTGATGGTGAAGAAAATTTCTTGAGCTTTGAGCTTCAAACTTTCGAGACGCATATATTTTTATCGAATTGTTTCTTTAACAAGAACATCCACAGCTACAAGGAGGATCTTATTATGAATTTATTTTATTTTTTCCTCAGCTTTGATACTATCAGCCTTTACTTTCTCTAAAATTTCACTTCGTGCAACCAATGTCCAGTGCCAACTGTTGAAGTCATATTGAGCACCAACTGCAATCACATTTCCATCTACTAACTCCTGTTTTAGATTTCCTTTCAATACTCTAAGGCATGAAACAATTCTGTCTTGAATGTCCTAAAGGCCAGCCCATGCTTTTGCCATACTTGCAATCCTAGAGATCAATGAAGAATTTTGTCCATAGGCCAATGCTAATCCTTCCATAAACGTGGCTACCTCTTTCCTTATGCTCTCCATGCATTCCTTAATTTCTTTGGTCATTATCATTTCTTCTCTAGAATCTTTTATTGTCTCCTGTGAAGAATTAAAAAGTGGAGGAGCTGTTGGATTGGTTTGGTTGAGTGGCTTGGTCAGGTGTTGAATGTACTCCTTTAGGCACTCAACTTCCTTTTTATATTCTCTTTTCTTTCCTACCTCCTTGTCTATTCTTGCCTTCATGGAAGCAACTGAATTGTCTAAGTCTTCAACCTCTTGAACTTTTGTAGTTGGTCCCAAATTAACAGTAGTGATTGCATATTCACGAGGACCAATATCTTCCTTTGTTTTGTCTACTTTTGGTACAACAATCTGGACTGTACGACAACCTGTCTCATCTCTCTGGATGGTGGAAAACCTCTTGGCTGGTTTCTTTATAACAACCTCTCCTAATCTGGCCAAGAAATTAGTCGTGTTATCTTCTTCTTCCTGAACTTCTATTTGTGTTTTCATTTTTAACCTTTCCTTCAGCCAATCAGGAATAGTAGGCTGCTCTACACCTTCCTCTTCCTAATCAATCTTTTCACATGGTATATTCTGGCCTCCTCGAAGAGTGGAAATCATTCCCTCTTGAAATTCATCACCTAGAATATCTATTTTATTATCTGACTCATATATTTCTGTGCCTATAGGAGATGGATGCTCTTCATCTTCCTCATGGATTGACTCTACATTTTCCCCATGGATCGGAGAAGGAATTTGTATCTCAGACAATGACTAATCAATAGTCAATATATTTTTTACAGTCCCCGATGCAGTAGAATGAGATTGTCCAACCTTTGCTTCTTCTGAATGGGTCCTTAATTTGTAATTGTTTTTCCCTTTGTCCTTGAAGAGATTCCAACTTCTTTCTTCTTTTTCCTAGAGTTAGTGCTTTCAATAGGTTCGTCATTTTGAGATGCTTCCGCATTTGAAGAATATACTTCTATTTCACCCATCAGGCTATAAGTCAAGGTCATATTCCTTCATCTTATCCCATGGACCTGTTGATCGGCCCACCATTTGGAATAATTTACAACTGGCCGCATCAAGGTGGTGAAATCGACATGCTCTGGTTTTGACCATTTCACTGGAGGAAGAGGTGCATTCTCATCAAAGTGTGGCTGAGTGTATTCTCCATCATCTTCCAACTGATCCGACACGTGAAAAATTTTAGTTGTTATGATCGAGCTTACTGGTAGTCTAGACCATAGTATTTTTCTTATGTCAAATTCATTAACAACATTTTTCCCAAAAATCTTCCAAGTCTATTCTATGTTTGTACCTTTCTCCATTTACTGTCCCAATATTGTTGTGAGGGTCATAATCAACTCTAGACCGATAGACTGTGAAAGGGTACCATTGCATCTCAAGATTGGCACTCTCAACTACCTATGCTATTGGACAAGACTCCAACATATTTCCGATGAAGAATGGGAATGGAATAGCTACCTTGTATTTTTCACTTTGGAAGCCTTGAAATGTCTCCAACTGTTTAAGGACCTCAAGCAGGACCATTTTGTTGGTAGGATAGATTGGAAGTCGGTAAGGGCAACTAGTAAAACCTTGAATTCTTATGTATGTAAACCTAGAAACTGGATAAACTAGAATCCATACTTGGTTATTAAACTTTTGGCCTCTCGAGTTAGCCTCTAATGGGTTCCTCCCTGCAGTATTCTGGTGATATACATAAAGAAAACATCATTTGCTCGCTTGAAGTGGGCCTTTTCACTCAGTTGTAGCTGCAGATATCAGTCATAGGACTTGAACTCATTTTCACCATTGCCAACAGTGCCTTTGCAAATCAGTCCTGTATATCTATAATCTCTTGCCAATAGGTAGACGATGTAGGAGCTCATATAAAAGGACTTTGTCCTTTCCAAATTTCTTAGTTGTTCGTCCAAGTTGTCGCTGATTATTCTAGACCAATTGAACATCCTGACTCCAGAAGTGTTCTCATCAATGAATTAATACATTCATATCTCAAATGGTGCACCTTGAGGGCTGCCCATTACTCTATTCAATAGTAGGATGAGATCGCCATAGTCTTCCTTGAAGTCAGTGCGGAATAAATTCTTCAACTCCTTCTTGGGGTTGGGTCTTGGTTTTTCTAACCATGACTTATTAATGTTTGTCATACAAAGTTCGGGCTGACTTTCATAGAGTTTCTTAGTTTCTTCTTTGGTTTTATATGAAGTTTTATTATATCTCAGAATCCCGAAGGCTTCTTGAATGGCCAATTCTCTGAGATGAGCCAAGACTCTTCCATTTGGTGCAACAATTTCTCTCTCTTGAGAATTATAGTGTAAGGCACATTCGACCATTAGTTCTGCACATTCCATGGCTGGTGGAAATCCAGCTGCTTGGATGATGCTATTTCTCATCATCCGGCAAGCAATAGGTGTTGGTAGCAATCCATCTTGCCCATACATCCTCTTTCTGAATTCTTTAAAATCTACGTGTTCGAGGTTGGCATCTGTGACATTCTTCCATTTTGAATTGATCTTCGATTCCGATGGCAATTCCTTACTGACGAACTTCATCTGTGCTTTTCTCGAAGGTGCTCCCTTGGTAGTCATTAACCTGCGAAACACATGAAAATTTAACATTATTTTAAAAAAAATTCAAAGTTTTAATTCTGATTTTGGACATTTCACATGAAAATTTCACTTTCAGCTTGTTGAAAAGCTAAATATCTGTGAAAAATCAGATTGAAAGTGCATGAAATTGGTCAAGTATGTAGTAAATTTCAATAAATAAATGGTTTAAACATAATAAATCAGTCAAGAATATGAATTTCTTGAAGCTCTAGGATTTTCTGACTGATTTTGGTGAAAATTTATCTTAAATTTTGAAAATTCTGTCTAAAACTCATAAAAAGCACATATTTTCTCTCTTTCAACACTTATAAATTTTATTTCTTCAACAATTTTTCTTCAAAATTCAATCTTCCAAAACTGAGAGAGAGAGAGAGAGAAAACTTCTTCCAAAATCAAACTCCAATCTCCAAACCTGAATAATGGATTTGAAAGGGACTGGTTGAATAGATATAGAGTTAGGAATTTTAATTTTAGAAGCTCCATGTTTTTTTTTTCGTTTTATGGTTTTTAAATCTTTCCAAAATGGAAATTTTATTTCTCTCTCAAGGATTATTTCTTAGCCAAAGAATCTTCTAGATCCTTCTTTGTAATTCTAAAATTTTCCAATGTTAAATTTTTGGAAATCTTTCCTAAGTGTTGAAATTATTTTCCATTAAGTATTGGAAAAGTTTAAAAATATTCTGTGTCAAGCTTAATTTTCTCCAGCTCATTCAATTAATTGACCCTTCAATGGTTAATTTCATGTGCTTATTTGTCAAAATTATTATTCCTCTAATCATTTTTCTTTCTTCGTCATGGCAAGTTGGTCATCTTCATGTCTAATCTTCAAACCATGGGCGAACTTTCATCTTGCTTAGCTATCTTCACATATTCCATTTATGCCTAGGTCGAACTTGAAGGTCTAATGTCTTGCCAACTTTTAAACCTTGTGTAATTTACCTTGCCACCTTTTAATTTCTTCTTGAACAGACCTTGGACTTCATTGCCTAGTGTTAGAACATTCATTTCAAATGCCTAGCGGACTGTACACATGCTTAGGCATGGCAAAATATCACCTTCATTGGACATTGTACGTTTGCCAAGCCAACTCCATTCTTCATCTTGGTTGGACCTTGAGACTCCTTGGTCAAGGCGGACTTTAATGTTGTATTGCCATGTTTTTATGTGCTTGATCAAAATTCCAAGGTGTTTGGACAACACTTTACTTTTATCCTTTGTTTGTGGACAAACTTAAACCTTCATGCTCTGTCTTTCGTCTTGCTTTAGTCTTCTCCTTAAGGGCGAACTTTGCTAATCTTTGGCCAAGAAATTATGTCTTTCTTTGTTTTTCTTTTATCCTTCCCATATTTTCTAGGCTGGGCAGATTTTGAGTCCTCTTGGACATTACTTTTATGCTTTCCCAGCTAGGCGGACTTGGAGGCTAACAAGCCACTTGAGGCAGACTTTATGAAAGTCTTGCCATATTTCCAAACTTCTTGCTTTCTTCTTGGGTGGACTTGGATAGTATTTGGACATTCTTTTCTTTGTCTCATCATGGGCAGACTTTGGAGTTTCTTGGACAATCTAAACCATGCTTTTTAATTATGCTTTTTCCTTGTCATCTTGGTCTAGGAGGCTTGGCAAGTGTTTTGACATGTTTTTGCTAGAGAGGGCAGATTTTAGGCTTCTTTGGACATATTCTTAATGCCTAGGCAAAATTTAGATAGTCTTAGCCACAATTTCATCATGTTAGGATGACTTGGCACAAGTGTGGACATTCTTCATGTTGTTGACTTAATTGTAGATAAGAGTTTACTTAACCTTTGCCATCCTTTCTTAACTGCAAATAGGAGTTTAATGCTTGTTTGCCAATGTTCTCCCTTGGCTAGGAAAACTTTAGAGTTGGTTGGCCATCTATGCCTTGGGCAATTTACTTTGCCAACCTCAAATTTTCCTTGGGCGGACTTCATGGGAGTTAAGCCAAGAGTGGGTGGACTTTGAGTTATGTTTTCCATGCTTTCATATATGCTTTGGGTAGAGTTGAAGAGCTTTATGACAACACAGAATTGGCACATCATTGACCATGTCTTTCATATCTTGGGCGAGCTTGACCCTCATGCCATTTTTTCTCTCTTCCAAACATCCCTTAGATTTTTCCATGTCTAAATTGGATCTGCCATATTGATGCTGGATCATCTCGAACAAAACCCTAGATTAGGGTTTTCACCCTACTTTTTACACTTGGAGACATAATTTTTCAATTCTAACAACATGGGTATTGATGACATGACCCGAGGGACCAAACCCTAATCCTACTTTCAAAAAAGAAATATTTCTAAAAATAGAAAGTTGTCGAAAATGACCCAAAGCAATTGTGATCCTCATTCTTTAAACCTTATAAGCACTTTGACAATGTCCTGATAGCATTCTGAGCACAAATTCTCTTCTTGACTCTAGATGACTTCTCAAAAACCTAATCTTAAACTCTCAATGAAAAGACAATGAAATTTGAGAGCTGAGACCAAAAAAACCTTAAAATAAAAACTACTAGGGGGTCCCCATTCGCAATGGGGCGATGTGTGAAATAGGTCACAACATTTGGTGAATCATAATGTGTATTGACTTCTGGGTGTTGCATGTTCATTGCCATCATCAGAAGCTCAGCTGGCACCGTACTGCTCCCATCCATCCCCAACACCTTACATAATCCATAAACTGTGCACTTCATATAGAAATGGAAATTACTCAAATCAAACGACTCCTCCACATTGTCAGGAATTGGAATCAGAGACTGACTTCCAGACCTAGGGATGTATTGGGGAATTGCGTTCTTCTTTAGAAAATTCTTATGATTCTCGTAATCCTTTTTTTCTCTATCTAGGTATATATCCGTGCAAGTTGCACCAGATATCTGGAAAGATTCAACAAAATAGGCCCTATTGATGGTAACTAGGGCAGATTTATCCTTCTTTCGAATTACCCTAGTTATAGGGCAATATGCTTGCACCAACTCTCTAACTAGGTACACATCCATGTATACATCAGACACAACCAGTTTAGCCATGTTCAAGTCCCAAGGATTAGACATGGGCACTCCCTTTACCCTATTGTTCCAGAAGCACGAAAATAGATAAGCGCTAGAAATATTAGGGGTCTCCAGGTTTCTACACTGGCTGCACGTGTCTTTCCAGACATACTCATTCATGGACAACCCATTAGATGTCCCTGATAGAAATTCAATAAATTCTTCTTAATACTTCATCTCTCTGATTGATTTCCTCCCCGATGCCTGAGAACTACTTCTACTCGTCGCTTTACTCATCTTCTTAAAGAACACAACTTCAAATTCTACACAATTATAGCTATACTGGAGAACTTGACACCTTCACAACCCTAGGGCCTACAACTTGCAGTTGCAGAGAGAAAGATACCACTCACACCGTCAACACTCAGACCAAGGCTCATAAATTATTGCGAGTGTGCAAAATCCTTAACACAATCCTCCCTTTATATTTTTTTGGCCTTGAAAGAACTGGTCGTCATCTCTGTCATTAATGCTCATGCATTTGGCCATTAAAAATTTAAAACTACAAACTAGGCTACTAGCCGTTAAAAAATTACATCATAAATTCATAATGAGTTGTATGCAAAATTTAGAAACTATCTTAGAATGAAATTTCACTTTAGTATTTACTCAGCAAAATGTGCCAAAACAATCCACATGTCAATTTGTCATTTGTCCTGACCCTTTGTTTCTATACACCTCAACAGTCCCCATCAAGTCATTAAAACATGTGGCACATAATTGTTAGCCCTCTGCCTGAAAGACTTCCCATTAAAAAATCTCACGACCTAGCGACAAGCTCTTACGACTCTATCTCCAGCTTGCAAGCTGAAAATGCTAAGCCTTCATAATATTGAGAGCTAGCGACTGAGGGCAACTGAACCACCACTCGCCAATTCTCAACCTAAAAATGTTAAGTCCTCATCACTGCAATGACTTGGAGATAGTGGTAACTTTAACCCTTGTCGCGTACTCGCCAACATATAACTATTTATCTCTTAACCGCTAGCACTTCACTCGCAAGCTCACGACTTGATCACGTCTACATACATTTAACCTCGCGAGCTAGCAATAACCATAAAACTTAACCACAAAATATCTAGTCGCTAGCTCGCGACCTAAAAATGCTAACATTAAACAAACATGAGAGATAGCGACAACTGTATGAAATGAGTTACTCGCTAACTCTCACAGCTATAAAGCATGACATCAAACCAACTCGAGACCTCACAACCAAAGAAATTTCATTAACAATCTCCAGCTTGCAAACATAAAATGCTAACATCCAAAAAGATAGAGACCTCACGATGTAAACCTAAACCAACTTGTCATCAGCTCGTAGCTTGATCACGTCTTCAAACATTTAACCTCGCGAGCTAGCGATAACCATAAAAATTAACCACAAACTGTCTAGTCGCTAGCTCGCGACCCAAAAATGCTAACATTAAACAAACATGAGAGCTAGCAACAATTGTATGAAATGAGTTACTCGCTAACTGTCATGACATCAGACCAACTCGAGATCTCGTGACCAAAGAAATTTCAGTAACAATGTCTAGCTCGCTAACACAAAACACTAACACCCAAAAAGCTAGAGACCTCATGATGTAAACCCAAACCAACTTGTCGCCAGCTTGCAGCTTGGTCACCTCTTCAGACATTTAACCTCGCAAGCTGGAGATAAACATAAAACTTAACCACAAACTGTCTAGTCACTAGCTCGCGACCTAAAATTGCTAACATTAAACAAACATGAGAGCTAGCGACAACTGTATGAAATGACTTACTCGCTAACTCTCGTATCTATAATGCATGACATTAGACCAACTCGAGACCTCGCAAGCAAAGCAATTTCATTAACAATATCCAGCTCACCAACATGAAACACTAACACCCAAACCAACACTCGCTAACTCGCCACTTAAAATGTTAAACATGAAATTGATCCGCGAGTTAGAGATGAAACATAAAACATGTCTGACTGACCATTTGACCACCCTTGACGTTGACATGGACAAATAAATAGAGCACAACTCAGATTTTAAAAGAACGACAACTAGCCAATGAACACAAAAAACAAACACAAAAACCTAATCACCATGAACATGACTAGAACTCGGGAAAAGATACTTCCATAAAACCAGAGGATAAACCCACGACATGAATTGAAGCTCAACATGACTTAGCCAAAAAAATTTGCAGTTCTAATAGGTGTGACCCTTGAAGTCAGACAAACTTTGTTTGGTCCTCCCGATATGGACGATATTAGGGATTTTTGAATTTGGACAATTTGAAGAAGGGAATATATCATATTATAAGATGAAGATTATGATCACAGAGGACATTTTGAGCCTTGGAGTTTCCATTTTGGAAAAATGGAAAAAATGTTGTTCGAACATCATGTTAAGCATTTAATGTAGAAAGGTTCTAACAGTTATGCAATATAAATAATTTTAAAGATCTTGTGACACAAATTGTTGCATTTCATGTTAAGCATAATGTGGAACCAATTTACCAAAGATAATATATATTCAAGAATCAAACTTCATGCAAAACTAAATATATTATCTTAGCTCTAAGAGTCAAGACTCTAAATTTCTTAAACTAGAACTTAAATATATAGTAACAGTCAACATGCAGTTACAAACAACTACCAGAAACTAAATTATAATTGTTTACTAATAATTTAAATTCACAATTAAAAATATGAAATAAGTATCCATTCTGATTGACAATTTCAAGGAATACAATATAAAAAATCATCAACAACAACTATAGTTTTCTTACTTGTAAATTGTAATAACTAATATGACTCAAGAAGTGCAGTATAGATACCTAAAAAATGACTGCTAATTCACTTCAGTGACTTAGTTTGGAATGAGGGACTCTGAGGCTTCTACATCCCAAATGGACTCAAGATCCTGAACCTGACTAGTACTAACAGGTCCATCTTCATTCTGAGTTGGGTATTCAAAAATTTCTCCATCTTCAATTTCATGCTGACTCTGAGATCCATCATTTGTCTCAACACTAGTAGTAAGAGCACCAACTTTTGAAGTGTTGCACAACCCTCGTCTTTCGCGCATGGAATTCCAGATTGCTAGTGCCCTATCATAAGGAAAATATCTGACATTATACTGAGTTACAAACAACCTCAAGCAAGTTTCCACATTTTTGTCTAGTTTGTTTCTGAACTTTGATTTTGAAAGCTCTAATGCACTGAAAACTCTCTCATCTTCCATCGACCCCAATATCATTGTTTGACATAAATCAACAAGTTTGAAATATTTTGGTATTGAAGTATGCAATACTTCACTATGATCTATCATTTTCTAAAGCCTTGTTATTGATCCAGGTTCAAATGGATTCTCGAAGTTTTGCAACTGCTATTTCATACACAATGAAAAGTGTTTACATTGTTTTTAAAGATGATTCAAATTTAAAATTCCTTCTATTGGTTGTCCATTGCAATATGCATCTTTTGAAAATGTCAATATCAATTCCTCTAGTCTTTTATGAAACACCTATGCGTCATTTGGATTATCTCCAAATGAATGCCAAAATTGAGGATACACACAACCCATGACTTCAAGTATTTCTTCTCGAGGGAATCTTTCACGAATCTTAGTTGAACGTTTGTATGCAATAGACTTCAAATTATCACTAACAGATTTAACAATACTGTCAAAATCTTCCTTTTTAACTGGTAGTGCTTTGCCTCACTTGCCCGTCTTAGATTGGTGCATTGGTATCTGAAATCTTTTTACAAAGACACATAACTCATTTTTTGCATTGAAATGTAAAATTTTTTCAACATGATTCAAATCTGTAATTATCTGCCACCTAAAAAAATTTGGGCTTCGCCCTCTCAGATCTGAATATAAACCATCCAGGGCCAAGCATGTCATTTTATGTAGAGTGTTAGACTCATTGATATACATAGTTCTGTCTTAAGATTTCTTAACAAGTTTGTTCATTGAATCCAACACGGGGAGAAGACTAGCTAAAGTTAACGAAGTCTATATCACTTAACTTATGTAAAAGATCAAGAGCTTTGTCTACTGTGAGGCGTTGCTCATAGATTTGTCCGATTAAGGATTGATATTCTGTTAGAACTCGTTTCGCTGGTCCATGCAAGGAGATCCATCTGGTTTCAACATCCTTAAGAATCTTGTTTCCTGATGTTACTCCCTCCGCAAAAATATGAAATTCTACAATACGTTTAGGGCTTCGATAGAAGTATGAGTGGATCTCGTGGACTAGATCTTCAACTTTTGACATTGTAGGGATATTGCTTACAATTCTATATGCTAAATTTATTCGATGGGCCATGCAGTGAATGCCAATCATGTATGGTGCAATACTAGTTTGTAATCTTGTGCAAAGACTGGTCCTTTGACCTTGCATTACTGCAGCTCCATTAGCTCCAACACACACCAACTTCTTGGCAATTGTCAAGTCATCCATACCAGCAATTTCATTCAAATTTTTCTTAACTTTCAAATATAAGTTTTATGTTGTTGAATTGCCACTCATTTTACAAACATAGAGTAGATGAGCTAGGCAGACATGTTCTTTTATGGTATACACGTGCATACAGACCCAAGCAGTGTTATCTACCGTAGTAACTTCATCTATGCATAATTAAATGAATTTTGACTCTTTTACACTCTCCAATAAATTTTGTTTTTCCACCTCAGTGAGACAGTTTGCCATTTCCCATTCAATGTTTATTGACCAATGTGACATAGGACGCCCTCTCGACAAAATATGAAAAATAACACTCATCTGAATAGTCTTTTCTAGGTTTGCATCTTTCGCTGCATGTTCAAGCCCAACCTTGATTGTATTTCCACTATTACCAATCAATGTCATTTTGTGGTTATGCTCTTCCTATTCTGCAACATACTTAACATGAAGACATTCTTCCTTTGATTTCCATCTTATTACTGGTGTTTCCTTTCCGTCTATGATCTGTTTTTCATAAACCTTACCAATATGCTTTTCTATGGTGTCAAGATTTAGCTGAAACTTCCTCTCTCTTTTAGTTTTCTAGCTACAAATCTTACACTTACATTCTGTTGGTTGTTCATCATTGTTTGGGACTGGTTCAATGAATGGGTACTTTGCTACCCAATCAAGCTTAAAGCTCCTTGTCATTTCCCACTCCCACCCCATTTTTACTTTTCTTTTTCTTTTCTTCCTACCAACATCATCTTCAGTGCTAGCATCTTCATCCAAGAGAATTATCTCATTGTGGGTATCCCTTACAACATCTTCTCCCGTGTCGGTATTGTCATCCTCATTCGATGTATTTAACTCAATGACAATCCCACTTTGTGGTGGTGGTGAGCTATCGTGAATGGCTTCTGCAATTGCAGAATTTGATGGAACACAAACATTGCCAATTCCAAAGTAAGACTTTATGGTAGTATCTCTAAGTTTTGGACATTTTGATGGCCTCCCAATCTCTTTACCGCCCTGAGGATTCTTACCCTTCTCTGGCCTCCCAATCCCTTCACCACCCTAAGGAGTCTTACCCTTTTCTGGACTCCCAATCCCTTCAACGCCCTGAGGAGTCTTACCCTTATCTAACATCTCAATCCCTTCACCACCTTGAGGAGTCTTATCGCTGTCTGACATCTTGACCTCTCACTACGAATTAAAACTAATACTATGAAGTATGAAGAAATGATTAGTTTTTGATTAAGCGAAAAGCAGGTTTTGAAGGGATCCCAAAACCCTTTACAAAAGATCCTTAAAAGATAATAGCATTAAGAAACATGAAAAGACAAACTGCCAAAAAACCAGCACAATTTTGGGCAAAAATCATCAAAAAAGCCCAACAAAACCAACAACATCCAACCATAACAGAAAAAAGATAGAAGACATATTACTTAATGTTTTTTAGGGCATTAGCCAAATTTCTGCTAATCCCTTGCAAATCTTTAATATTATCCCTAAGATTAGGGATATCCTTGGAAGAGGCCACAAAAACTTTTTTCATGCTCGCCCTTGTTCTTTTTGTCACACCACTAGGAGCACTTTCCATTGTCCATGCCTCAATAGCATCCTCATCAATATCTAGGTCCACGACAGGTTTGGAAGTGCTGGAGTCATCAAGGAACCTGGTAATTTCCTCTAAATTCTTAGTCATAGAGGTAAGGATATCCAGAATCATTACCAAAAAGTTTTTCATTGCTGTTTTTCCTTCCTCCAGATTACTAATCCGTGCTTCCAGCTTCTCCACTTTTTCCTCCATACCCTTATTCCACTGCTTCTGGTCCATTTCATCTTTCTTCCCTTTCTCTTCCTACTGCTTATTGGTTTTTTCCAGATTCTTGATTCCTTCATAAACCCACCTGTCAAAACCCATTCAGGCCTCATACTAGTTTTTGAGTTTATCCATAATTATCCCCTCTCCAGCTTTATCTTGATCCCTTCTCGAATTCTCCTTGTCCTTCTCCTACTCAATTTCCATTTCCCTTTCCTCATTAATCTTATTGTCCTGCTCCTCCATTGACTAGCTGTTAACATTACCTATACTCACACTGTGGGTAGGACTATTTTGATCAGAAACATCCTCAACTCCTCCTTCCTCTTCCCCCACTTCCTCTTCTTTCCAGCTCTCCCCTCCTTCAGACTCATCGATCTCCATCTCACTTCCATCTTTTCCAATGTCCTCTGAATCAATCTCCATATCCTTTTGATTACCCTTGTTCTTGAATTTTCTCCACAGTGGCTTTTTTGCCCTTTTTGCTCTGTGTCAACTCATCCTTGCTAGGCCCACCTTCCTCCATCTTCCTCTTTCCTTTCCCTGGTGACACCAAAAATCTCTTGTTTTCCTGGATAGCCAGAATCTTGCAATGCTCATAAATGAGAAAAATAAGGCCGCAATGAAGCACAGGCGTAGAAGGGTTCTTGTTATGCTTATTCAGAGACCGCGACAGAGACCTAAAGAGGTAATAGGGCAGAGAAATCCTCTTCTAATGTCTAAAATGATTTAAAAGCACAAAATGGTATGTGTGGACCCTGGTAAAACAACCCTCCACAGTAATATATTCCATAATTGCATTAAGCACACAACCCTAGATTTTCTTAATATTGGAAGCATCATAATACCCCCCGTAGCTTTTCCTATTTTCGCTCTCTCCTTCTCTTTACGCGGAAAAAGCTTAACTGCATTATTAGACACTTTCAGGTCTCTAAAGAAGTTAAGACCAGAATGGGGCATACCTGTGACTATTGCAATGAGGTCCGCATCCAGCTTAAACCTAACACCATGAATTTTGAAGGAGCCATTTATCCAGTTTTCAGTAACTTTGGTGACCGCTAGGTTAACTCTGCCTTTATCATAGTCGACCAAATTTTTCATGAAATTCATCATGAATCCTTTCTCTAGATTTGTCCAAACCTTAGGCATCTCCTTCCATCTGAAAATATTATCAGGTTCCTCTCTTCTTAGATCCCCTCCATTTTAGATTTCATTTCACAATTTGTCTTCTTCTACAACTTCAGAGCTTTCTTCCAAATGACACTCAATTGTTTGAAAATGCATACCCACAAAGTGTGCAGAAAATTAATATTCTTGATTAGGACTCTGCCCTTTTGATGTGTCATCATTACCTTTCTAAAAATTTAAAGATTACTCATTAAAACTTTCATGATTAATCGTGCGATCCATCTTTCCCCATAAATCTGTCCTTTCTGATGAGTTCTTTAATATTAAAATCAATATTAACTTCCCCATTCCATATACTTTGAGCTTCAGAAATTACGCCAAGGTTCGCTAGGCCATCCGCAACAACATTTTTTTCTCTGAAGGCATGTTCAATGATAATATATTTAAAGCTAGAAATAATTTCTCTAGCTTTAAAAATAATATTTTCTATAGTCCATGAAGGCTCAATTTCTCCCTTAAGACATTTAATATTGTTAAGTGAGTCTCGCTCCAACCATAGATTATCATGATTAAGATTTTTTTCTATAATCAAAGTATTCAAAGCTGCACATGCTTCAGCATAATGACTAGTTTGATTACCCAAAGGGCCAACAACAGCCACACGACACCTTCCAGCAAAATTCCTGACAATGCCCCCATAACCAGCTTTCCCCGGGTTCCCCTTAGAAGCCCCTTCAAAGTTGGCCTTAATACATACCTGAGAAGGAAAGCACCAGACAAGACCATCCCTACCCTTATCCATACTGATTCTATTATTGGAGAGGTTCCATCTTTCATTAAAGTCTTCTTTAGCAGCTAAACCATGATCAATTCCATTTAAACATTCAAAGATCCCTCTATAGATTTTATCCACCACCACTTCAGGGTTAGCACTTTTATCCCTAAAAATCCTGTTGTTGCACTCGTTCCAGATGTTCCATATGACATTAGGGAGAGTAAGTTTCCAAAGCTCAACATTCTTAGAATTGGAACTAGGACAATACCATTGCTGCCAAAACTCTTCTAGAGAGTTCGGGAAAACGTAGCTCAACTTCCACCTACTAAAAATAATATTCCAGATTTCCTGACTGAAAATACACTGGTAGAGGATATGAAAAGCAGACTCCCCCTCCCTGCAACAAAGAGAACACCTGTTAGGAAAAACAAATCCACGCTTATGGAGATTATCAAGAGTTAGCACCTTATTTTGGATATAAATCCAAAAGAAGATATTAATTTTGGGCGTCAACTTCTTTATCCACACTTTAGCCCACAAAGGCATCTCTTCTGGAAATTTTTTGTGGATAGACACCGCTGAAGACACATAATATTTCCCATCTGAAGTTTCCCTCCAAATCAAACAATCCTCAGCATTATCCATAAAATTTTTAGAAGAAAGCAAAATCTCTAGGAATTTTAATCTCGGACAAAGCTGGGTGAACTCAATCCATTTCCCATTTCTCCAGTAGTCTCTAACAAAGACTCCATACCTACTTTTGAACCAGTCTTTCCATTCCTTAAGGATAGGAACTTCCTCCAGTGGTTTATCCATGAGCCATATATCCTCCCAGAATCTAGTAATTCTCCCATTCCCCAATTTCCACTTTCTTCCAGCTACTGCCCATGCTTTAGCCGTTTGAACTGCATTCCAAATTGCAGAGCCTTCAACAAAAAAAGAATTTTCCATAAATTCTTCCTCAGATGGTTGCATGTAAAGGTATTTCTTTTTCCAAATTAAATTCCATTCTCTTTCCTCCCCTTTCATTCTCCAAATTTGTTTAGCTAACAAGGCATTATTCATAGTTATAATATTCCTTAATCCCAAACCCCCCAAAGCCTTAGGAGTACAAATATTATTCCATGTAATAAGGGGGATTCTATTTTTATCTTCCACTCTCGACCATAAGAATTTTTTTTGAATTCTTTCAATTGCCTCCGCAAACTTTTTGGGGATTTCGAATAGACTAAGGGCATAGATAGGCAAATTTTGAAGGGTAACTTTAAGCAACGTCACCTTACCCGCTTGGCTAAGGAGGGCTCCTTTCCATCCAGCCAGTTTGGAATTGAATCTATCAACCAACTTCATCCAGAAATTCTTCGAAGGCTTTAAGCATAGAGGGAGACCCAGACAGGTTGAAGGAAACTCAACAATTTTGCATCCAAGGATTCTTTCTATCCTTCTTTGTCTATCCACAGGGGTATTGAAGAAGAACAAAGATCTCTTATCCCAGTTTATTTTTTGACCAGAAGCAGTTTCATAGGAATCCATAACACTCTTCATGTTTCTCGCTTCCCTAATGGTAGCTTCTCCCATAGTAAGAAATGATTAGTTTACTCACCTTTACACTTTCTTAATTCTCTGAATCAAGAATCAAGAATGCTTGGGCCTGTGTTGCCGAATTGCAACTCTGGCCCTCTGCCCTACAATCAACTTCAAGGTTTCAACTCATGTACAATGCGAATCGAGAGCTCCCAAATTTATTAATCAGACACGAACAAATTGTAAGGAATATTGTTTCAAACTTTCAATTGTATTTATATCAATCCATGATTCCATTTTTGGCAAATTCCGCGGGCTTTTCAATATGCATCTTATTGGCCCTCCAATTTGTATGTAGGTGCCACTCTATATGCATTGGAAATTTAGAATTTGGTGAAATCGATCCTCAAATGCTTATAATGTTTTATTGGTCCTCTGATTTGTATGTAGGTGTCATACTCTATATGCATTGGAATTTGTCGAAATGGGTCCTTGAATGTTTCTAATGTTTTAATTGTTATTGGCGAATTGGGTCTCATTATGATTAATATAAAATTTAACAATTGGCGAAATGGGTCGGTGCGTGCAATGAAGAATTAATTAACCGTTGGCGAAATAGGTCCTAGGTACAGTATCATGTTACTATTTTTGGCAAATAAGGGAGGTGATCTAATACCCACATCTGAGTGATTCCAGGCGAATATAACAGGCATCCATGTGAAACGGTATGTGGTCAATGGCGAATCTGAAATACATTGGACTGTTAACGCCAAAATTCTGGGCGATTTGGCCACCATTTTGTCCAATACTATTCGCCAATTCTGGGAAAATGAAATCACAGAATTCGCCAAAAGGCGAAGATTCACCACTAAAAAACACTCTGGATATGGGTTTGATGGTCTTAAGGGCTCCAAATATTTAATATTCTAAAAACTATTTTGTTATACTGCTATGTATGATGGATTTATTTCTAATCAATAAATGTAGATGTTTACTTATGAAAGAGAGTGTGGTTTCTAAGTTTTCCAATTGAGACCCCTTTTATAAATAAAGGGAAAATAAGGTTATATTGAGTTTTGGGTGAGGTGACCATTATAGATATAGTAAGCATTATAGGATATAAAAATGCTTTTGAAAAGTTATATTTTCAAATTTGAGCATGGACACAAGTTCCCACCCAATGCTCATGTCCAAATACAAGCACTAGTGTTCTTGAGGAGTTACATCTTTAGTTTTTTAGGGATGACTAGGGTGGAGTTCATGAAACTTCCTTTCCATGTCATATATTTTTGTAATCAAGGAAAATGCCAAAAAGTGATTCGAATAATCTCAATACATGACCAAGAAGTTGGAAACCAAAATGTGTATGTAAACATGAGTCGAAAGTTGTAAAGTAGTTTTTTTTTAATCTTTACACTTTAATAATCCTTTTTTCATCTTAGACTGCTCGCTGCTGATATCCTAGACCTTCTTCTCAAATACAAGATTCTAGATGTCCAATTAAAAATTTTAAACATGCAAGTTGGTAGGCCATGAATAGAATTTCCAAGAGGACTAGTTCAATAAAGAAAAATGTTTTTTGATTTAGGAGGGTCATGTCACAAATGTGATTGTATTTCTAGGACACAACTACCCTTGTAGTTTTGTCTAAAATACAAGAATACAAGTAGTGAAAATTTGGTCCAAATCATTGGAGATTCGAATAGGATAATTGAGGATTAATTACATAATCATGATCACTCATAAACAAAAATGTAGACTAAAATAATATATTTATGACAAAGCCAAAGTAAATTTAAAAAAATAAAAGAAAATTTTACTTTATGCAATTGTTAGTTACAATATTCACCATGTCACATCATGAAAACCCAATTATGTATCAAAGGAATAACTAAAAAATAGTTATCTATCAAATCATAAGTTCCCTGCCACCCCGTGGGTTAAAAGAAGGAAAGACAATGACACTGCGAGCTAGAGGAATGAGCAAAAATTTCCACAATTGAGATCACTCAAAAACTACAGATCATTGATTGTGATCGCCAGAACTAGTTGTGGCTTTGATTTTTCAAAAAAAATTCTAAAGTCGATAACACAATTTTTATAACCACTTTTTGGAGTTAGTTTATCCGTGTCCCGGTGGTGATAAAAGTGGTTATAAATATCATGTTATTGACTTGTGTGAAATCCGGTCATATTATCTCCTAATAATGTTCGTGTACTACGAAATCCTATCATCAATCTATCATGTTATCATGTAAAAAACCTTCATATTATATGAAATATATTCAATAATCTGTCATGTTATCTAGCAATAACGTTCGTGTTATACAAAATCTAGTTAATAATTTGAAATGTTATCTTGTGGTTACCTTCATGTTATACACCATCCTTTCAATAACCTGTTATGTTATCTTGTTTATAACCATTGTGTTGTACGTAAATATAGTATATAACGGGGCATGTAGAAAAGTGACTTCCCCACCACGTCGTGGGTTAAAAGAAGAAAAGACAATGATGCTACGAGCTAGAGGGATGAGCAAAAATTTCCGCAACTGAGATCACTCAAAAATTACAGATCATTGATCATGATCACTAGAACTAGCTGGGATGCGGCTTTGATTTTAAAAAAAATATTCTAAAGTCAATAACATGAGTTTTATAACAACTTTTTAGAGTCAGTTTATCTGTGTCCCGGTGGGGCTAAAAGTGGTTATAAATATTGTGTTATTGACTTTGGCGAAACCCGGTCATATTATCTCCTAATACATTTGTGTATTACAAAATCTTGTCAAAAATTTGTCATGTTATCATGTAAAAACCTTCATTTTATATGAAATACAATCAATAATCTATCATGTTATCCTGTAATAACTTTCGTGTTATACGAAATCCGGTCAATAATTTGCAATGTTATCTTGTGGTTACCTTCATGTTATATGACATCCTGTCAATAACCTATCATGCTTGAAGACTATAATATATCCCAGATCTGAGTTATGATGAAGTCAACATGAGAAAGAAGAATGCATGCATAACACAAAGGTAAGTTGAAAATAATAGATATCGACAGAGTTCATTTTCTGAGTTTATTATATGCTTATTTACTTTCCAAGTTCATATTTTGAGTTTATTTTTTGAGTAGATTTAGTATGTTTAGCTGAGTTCATTTTCAAAACATAGTGGGTATTTCAACCAGCAACTTCATATATACAATGAACTTGAGAAACAAATTAGAAAGTGGATCCTTATAAAAGTGTGGGTGATGTCAATAGAAATCCCTAATATGGCATTTGGAACCAAAAAATAAGATAGTGTGAACCTTTAATGCCTTAAATTGATTTGCTTAGGTGACTCATATCTCTATAAGAATTAATACACTTCAAAGACACTAATATATCATTTTTGAAGGTGGATAATTGGCTCACCATCAAAGGGTGAGGGTGAGGGATGGTAGGGGAGGAGGTTTAATCTCCTCGTCACCCTGCATGGGTTTTACAATGAAGAAGAGTGAAGCACGAGCTATCAAGGAGGGAGTTTGTTCTCCCCTACCATCCCGCAAGGATGAGTACGTTACCTACAACATCATAAAATAAAAAATACACTTTTTGTTAGGGTTCACATGCCTATTTTACCTAAAGACGAAGGTTGCTCAGTTGACAAAACATCAAATCAAGAAAAAAACACTATTACATTAAATCATTAAATCACATAAAACCCTAGAATATATCACTATTACATTAAATCATTAAATCATATAAAACCCTAGAATATATCACTATTACATTAAATCATTTTTTCAAAATAAGTAGCATATAAAACTATAAAATAAAAATAGAATAGAGTTACTAATATTATGAATATGCATCATGGCCTTGGTGGATTGGAATTCATGAGAAGTGTATAGTTAAGGTCAGGCATATATGTCTACTAGAGCACATCTTACCAACTATGAACTAAGCTTGTGTAGGTTACAAAATACAATGTGTAATGCACTTTTGTATAAAACACAATGTGTAAAAAATATGCCAAATGACTAGTTTGATATA
Organism: Cryptomeria japonica; assembly: GCF_030272615.1. Lineage (NCBI taxonomy): Eukaryota > Viridiplantae > Streptophyta > Pinopsida > Cupressales > Cupressaceae > Cryptomeria > Cryptomeria japonica. The sequence continues at coordinate 514,041,025 of NC_081411.1, read as the reverse complement.
TCAAATGTTTATTCTATTAAATTATTTTTTTTGTCTTGGTTTCAAAACACGATGTGTTGTAAACACAATGTGTTTCAAAAGATAGTGGGTATTTCAACCTACAACTTCACATATACAATGAAGTTGAGAAACAAATTAGAAAGTGGATACTTATAAAAGTGTGGGTGATGTCAATAGAAATATCTAATACGACAGTTGGAACCAAAAAAAAAAAAAAATACACTTCAATTTAATTAGGCGACTCATATCTTTAAAAGGATTAATACACTTCAAAGACACTAATATATCATTTCTAAAGGTGGATAATTGGCTCACCACCAAAGGGTGATGGACAACAAGTCAATTATTAAGAATGGGCTTTTCAATGCTAATAATTATTGTCTTGCTTCTATCTCCATTATGTATTTGTAAAATACTCTATGGTTTCAACACCAAACATTCCTTCTCAAGCAACATGTTCTAGTAAAAAATGAGATAAAACTCCACTATTATATTGTCAAGATTCTTTCCCTTGCTAATAAGTTTTATATTTGTTCAAAAGTGCTTGTGACCACTCATTATTTTTTTAAGATAGTGTGACTACTTAAAGATTTTCTATAGCTCCCTTTATATCAATGAAAGTGAGTTTCATTGATTTGCCTACAAATTATGTTTCTTGAATCTATTGGTTTTGGTCGTATCACTTCATCTTGTGCTTCATTGATTTGCCTACGAATTATGTTTCATGAACCTATTGATCTTTGCCTTATCATTTCATTTCAATATTATTTTTCCATTATTTTCAATGACAAAAATTAATGTTTATTAATTTATATTTATATAAAAATGAATCTTGATAATTTCAATATCTTTTAATGTAATTTCTTTCTTATTTAAATAAGATTTTTCAAATTTGATATATTAGATAAGTTTACATATTTGAAATGAGTTTTCTATAATTCATAGAATAATATATGATAATTTTTAATTTAAATTATATATATTTCAATCATCTTATTATACTTGATAATCCATCATCATAAATTTAAATATCATAATATAAATATTATTGATAAAAATATATTTTTAAAATATCCTTCTTGACATAAATATAATCTCAATATAACAAATCTAAAATAAACTTAAAAAATATTTAAAATATATAACTTAAACTAGATAAAAGCATGTTATAAATGTAAATTACACAAAATCATAAAATCAAAGTGTATATATATATATATATATATATATATATATAAGTTTTTTATTGGATGAAGAAGATAAAAAATACAAAGATAAATCAAATTATGAGGGATGAAAAATAAAATGACAATAAACATGAAATTTATTGAAGAACAAGAAGCTGTAGCAGTCAAGAAAGGAATAATATAGATACAAAATGTAGATATAATCATTCTCAGTAACTTCACAGTAATTAGAAAAGATGTGAATAATATAATCAAGTTTGGTTAGGTACAAATCTTTCACACCCATCAACATACTTAGTTTGAGTTTTGACCCATGCTTACTAATCTTCAATCATCACCCATCATACTCATTTACAGATAAAGAAAACTATACCTCAAAACAAAATATGCACCAAAGCATTTAAGCTCCATATCTTTTTGTAAATTACTGTCCATACAAAATGAAAAAAATCCTGGTGGAAAGTGAGATTGCCACCATATTTTCTAGCTAATAACTCCAATCACCACCAGTCACAAGAATACTCTTGTTTTCTCTTTTATTTCCCTCCATATTTCTCTGATTTAACAAAACAATTTTAGCTGACATAAATTTAAGTCACCCAAAAACAAAATGAAATGAAAAATTTAAAACATCTACAGACCAAATAATCTATGGAGTCAACAAGCACAACAAAATACCTCACACTATTCCAAATCTCTCAACTACTGATAACAAATCTGCAGCAAATTTTTACACAGCCAAAAGATTCCAAACTAATGTAGCAACATTCAAAATAGCTTGCCTGCTCACCTGATCAAGAGGCAAGTTTATTTACAAATTAAAAAGTCAGAATTAGTTGTTTTATATCCACAGATTTTATGAGGACTGCATCCATCCATCAGAGGAAAGTTTTAGCTCTTCTTTCTCCTCACTAAAATTGAGAGCGATTGTAACGTTATTTGCATCACATTTATCACAAGCATTTATAACCCAAAATTCAATTGTCACTATCCAAAAATCTAGTCCCTCCTCCTTTCGCTCATGTATCTCCTTATATTGGATATGACCCACCTAGTTGTCTCCAAATTTGCACCCACCCATTTCCATTGATTTTTCCTCCCAATCGGTGTATCAATTCAATGTATAGTAACTGTCAAGCGGCTACAAACGCTTATAAAGAACAAACAATTATGAATTCTAAAACTATAAAATAGTAACAAAGTTTCTTCTTACCATGTCATGCTGAGATTATATGGAGATTGATCACAATGAAGAAAACCAATGAAAAAATCTCTCCTCTGTTGCCGCCTTATTACAAACTTCCACGTACTTTCTAGGATTTGAAGTTGAGAGGGATCCTGTGAATGTTAATTTAATTAATCCCTAAAACATGAATTTCACACATAATTTTATCTGACAAGTTTAAAAATAAGAAATTTTAATATTGCACAAATATTTATTTTATTTTCAAACATAGCCTCAAAAGAATTCAGACATGGATATATAAAATACAAAATACACATTTAATTCTCAAAATCTTACCCCCAGATAACGTGCTGAGGAATTATGGCCTTTTGAAACTCATCTATTTTTGCACGCCATGAGCTTGTTACAAGCCACAAACATGATATTTTCAATACTAGCGTGTAATGTCCCCTTCTCAATGATGGGATTTTAGTGGTCCATTGGCCTATTCCGAAGACTCGTAAGCTATGTGGAAAGGAGAATTAGGGTTTCCAACTTTGGTGGAGTTCTGCATGAGCTTTTTAGGGTTTATCAGGAGGGAATTCTTCAGTTCTATCTATGGTTTCCTTCTGGGTTTTTTATGAACTCTTGGATGGCATAACATGCACTAGATTCTTTGGTGAAGTGAGAACTTACTATTTTTAGTAAGTTAGGGTTTGGCTGATTGGATGATGTTGTCTTACTGAGCTTTCCAAGCTCTTTCTCTGGGTGCGAAGATCATGCTTTTTGGAGGAGTATTTCATGACTTACTATTTTTCAGTAAGTGGCAGTATGGAGCATTTCTATTTTTGGCAGTTTGGACAGGGTCCTGATCCCACAACAGTTCAGTGGTCTTCATTGCTCAGCTTCATCCTGGTTTTTGTTGATAATCAGTATTGGAGTCATAAGTGATTTAATTAAATATTATTTTCTTGTCCTAAGGTTTAATATTTAAATATTTGTATTTACTGATTAAGTGTATTGTGGATGACTTAAGGAAAAATATTTATCTGATATCAATATTGTTATTTTCCTAAGTCAGTGGCGTTAATAAGGTGGCGATTGGGGATGATAAAACATCTCATTTTATATTATTTTTATGCTGCAAAATTGTCACCTAAGGTAAAGTTCAAACTTTTCCTAGGAAGAAGGGAAAGTGGGCGCCATGTCTAGTTGAGGACATGAAATGAAATGAAATGAGTTTGAATTGAGTTTGGGTGCCATTTGCATTTGAATTTGGTGGAGCATGAAGTTATAAATAAGATCTCATTTTGGATATCTTAAAAATTGCATCATTATGCTGCTGGTTTGGCAATAGAAATCTAAGCTTCGAAGTGAGCCTTCCTAGCTAAGTGCAATTTCATACTTGCAAGACAGTACCTAGCTGTTTTCTGTGTTCTCTCAGTATTCTTGGTGAGTTTTTTGAAGTGTGGGATTGCTGGTTTTGCTATGGTTCGAATTTTGGTTTTTTTTTTTCAGGCTACTGGGAAAGTCATGGCTGAAGCATACTTTCATTCATAAGTCTCCATGTGATCGCCTGCTGCTTCTGGGTATTGGCTCTTTGATTTTGTATGTCCCAAGTGAAGAAGTTTGTAAGTCTCCAACACTAATCTCTGAGTATTCATTTTAATATTGCAAATCGAAATTCCCAGCTATGGCGTTTTTTTTGTATGGGTATTTGGAAGTAAGTTGAGTTAAGTGGGATGTTTGGTGGTCATTTTATTAGTTGTTCTTGGCTAGTAATCATATAATAGCAGTTTGGGTTTCATTTGGAGTGATTTGGGTGAGTTGTGAGAGTTTTTTATGCATTTTAGTGAGTCTTGGTGTTGCTGGTTATGCGTTTCCAGCTTGCTGTAAAAAAATATAGATTTCCAAAAGTTAGTGTTTGGGTGTGCATTTAGGAGTGTGAGTAGATTAGTTGATTGGGGAGTGATTTGGAGAGATTTGGGGGAGTATGGGGAGATATTTGAGTGTGTAATAGCTTCTTGAAGTTGTTGGTTTGCGTATCATTGCTCTTAGAATTTCATAATTTCATGTTGAAGGGATTTTGGGGAGTTAGCACTTGCTTGGGAATATTTATCATCTTGGACAATATTACTTTTCTATTTAATCTCTCTAATTCCTATATTGTAAGGTTAAGTAGTAGTACTACTAATCATTTCTGATGTGTTGCTTGCCCACTGCATAAGTGAAAGAGGTTGGCTTAGCTGCCTTCTTTCTTTGTAATTTAGTTTATGTACTCAGTTCTCCCACTGAATAAGTGGTCGAGTGATAAGTTTTATGTAATTGTCCTCCCACTAAAATATGTGGTAGAGTGATAGCTTAATGTAATATCCTCCCGCTGAAATACACAGTAGATTGATAGAGTTTCAATTTCTTGTTATTTCCCTTGGCTGGTTTACTGCCAAGAGTTCAGTTTCTATCCCGCTAGATAAGAAGAAGGGGATGGCTTGCTACTCGTGAATTGTAATTTCAGTTTGGTTTATGGTTCTAATGATCCCCGGAACACCGTATGCTCTCACCCTCCCAAATTGGGCTCTCGGTGAACAAAAGGTGGAAGGGTTCCCTTTCAGTAGTTTGGATTATTTCTCTAACCTTAACGGGTTATGGTGTTTTCTTGTAATTCTTATTGCTAAAACCCCCCCAAAAAATTAAGGGAATATTACAATGGTATCAAAGCTGGTTTTCCCACCAACCTATGATTTTTAGAGTGGTCAGAGTTCTCCATGAGTGACAGAGACGTTCGTTACTACAACAGAGAATAAAGGAGACAACAGTTTCAGATTCCTTTAGTGTTGGAAGAAGATACCTTTTAAGAGGTATTGAGAAATAGAGGGAAGGAGGTGGATTCTGTAGAATCAGTAGACTCAATGGCCGAGAAGGCTGCAAAATAAAATGAGGCACCTGACAAAAAGGCTGAGAGATAGTTTAATTCCATGATGGATATGATGTCTCAATTGCTGGACAAACTTAACCAGAATGTTGTTGGGACCCCTAATCAACCCAACAATGGACCTGAAGCTAGTAATTCTAATGCTCCCAGAGGAAATGGAAATGGGAGTAACAATGGGAGAAACAGTGGAGGTTCAGTTCCAAGACCTCTGCAACTCATCTTCCTACCAAGAGAAGCACAACAAGATGAAATTGAGATACCTACAACTGATGAGATAAGGAATAACTATATGGAGTATGCTTCTCTCCCTGCAAAGATCCGAGATATCCTCACCTTGGATCAGTTCATGAATCAGAAAATGAAGCGAGGAAGGAGGAATGACAATAGATTTTCTGCCCCAAGAGATTATCAACAAGCTCTTGGAAGGGTGGCTCTAGCACATTTTGATGGAAGCACTAAGAGCACAGATAGAGCGTGGGTGTAGAAGTTGGATAATTATTTGTCCCTGAGGCCTATGCCTGAAGAAGATGCCATCAAGTTTGCCACTTTGTACTTGGATGGTGTTTCCCATGAATGGTGTGTTAATATTAAATCAGTGACTGAGAGGGGGGATGAATCAACACTATACCAATTTATTAACAATTTCAATCTTAATCAAAACTCTTATTCAAACTTTAACACTTATCAGTATAAGAAGTATTAATAAGAAACATGCACACAAAATTAAATACATGTGACAATCAAGATTTATCACATGGAAACCCAAATGGGAGAAAACCACGGTGTGAGTAGAAACTCACAAAATCTGCACTATTCTTAAGTACGCCCGATGAGGAGCCATCCATGTTAGGAGATTATAAAGACACTATTAGGTGCCACTCGGTTAAGGGATTTTCTTCAAGGCCTGTCAGAATATTTACCCTATTAGAGGTAGCCTTGTTAAAGGACTTAGAATCATCATTTAGGATGTTACACAATTAAGGGATTTTACAAAAGGACCTGTTAAAGTCCACCAGTTAAGGGATTTTACTGTGCTGCAATTATTAGAAAGCAACAAGTCATTGATTTGATGATGACACTTTTCTGTCGTATAGATCCATTTTGTATGTAATTCAATCTCTTCTCAGTGATGGCTTCAACGATTCATGAGGAACCCTTCTGCACTTCTCTTATTCTACACCTTTTCTCTAACTTCCAACCTCAATCCACTCACAACTACGACAACAACAAAAATTCAAGATGAAAATCATGTATATAGCTATCTTCAATATTGGTGCTAACTTTTCCTCCAAAACTGAACTCAAAAAATCATTCTATGCGCCAATTTGTTCATTCCTCAAATCTCGCCGATTATACCGGTGGGACTAGCCGTTCATGCCACAAATCTCATTGGTTATCTAACAAGCACTTTGACTTCAACTGGCACTTTCTAAATTGAACAGATCTACATTTCACTATTGTGATCTGCTGCTGGTTGTTTTCTTTATATTAGTGAACCTGCTTTACTCATCTTAATCTACCTGGTTGTTTTCTGGATCTTGTCTTGGACATTTTCTTCTTTTCATCTGTTTTCTCTTCATTTTTTCTCGATTTTGCCCTTGTTTTCTCACGTGTACTGATGCAAGCAGTGGCACCAGATGCTTCACCTCCATATTTATTGTCTAAGGTGTCAATCATTTTCCTAACCTTCTTTTGAATGATAGTCTCTTTGAGTTCCTTCTTATTTTTGGAGCTTGCCTCCTCATAATTTCCAAATCTATTAGCTTTTCTGTCTACCGGTTTAGACAGTAACGTGTTTGCATATATTTTGGCAATGTCTCCCTAGTCTCATAACCCATAGCGGGTACCCAGAAAGTTCTAGGTTCAATGACTTGAATGATGCAACAATCAATATCAACAAGAAAGCAAATAGTGTCCTTGTATTTTTGAACTATATCGGTTGGGATTCTTTCTCTTTGATGCATTCTAGTTTGGAATTATTTAAAGTAACCCCACATTGTCTCTCCAAATTTATCACCTAAATCTCTAATCATTTCACCTATCTGAACTGTGATAGGTTTATCTGTAGACCACACTACATTGCCCTTACCGGAAGAGAAATTTTGCACATAGAAGAAGATACATACCAGTATTGAACCATACTTGAATGATTGCTTTTTGTCCTTCTTAATTTAGTCCATGTTCACCAGGAATTGACTCCTTATCATTTCACAAATGTCGTATGTTGCATCCTCTTTGATGATCTGGTGAGCTACATGGATAGCACCACTCGACACACTTTTCATGCAGCTTGATAGTTACAGTCCATAAGCTATTACTGCAGACACAAACCTTACTTTTGCATCCTCAATGTGAGTGACTGTCATTTCTCTCTTGTCATATCAGGATTTAGTCAACCGAGTGACATCATTGGATGATATTGTTGTTAGGGTTAGTGCTTCACCTGTTTCATTAAACCATGTTACTCTTCAGATCACATCCTTTATGATTTTGATTGGAGCTTCAGCTTACAACCATAGAAATTGGTCATGTACTCTACTTAGCAAATATTTGATCCAATCAACATGGAATTGATTTTGTAATAACCCACCATAATTGATTCAACAAAATTGAGTATTCTTTTTTTTTTTTTTTTTTGTTTAATTCAATCATTATGTTTTATTCAATTGCATACTCTGGGCATCCATCCATTAGGATTAGGCATTCATCCATCTGGGATGAGCATCTAACCATACGGGTTAGGCAATTGTCCATATGGGACATAAGGTTCCATCTTTCCAATACGGGATAGGCATCTACCCATACGGGGTAGGCATCTATCCAAACGGGATAGGAGATGCTCTGGCCAGAGACTTAGACTCATCGGGACCATTCGGGTCCTGAGCCACTCACTAAGTACTACACTCTTCTAACAGAAGTGCACCGAGGTCGTCGTCCTTAGGAGTAATTAAATAATACAAGCTTGAATTCCACCTCGGAATTTGGCTTAAAGCCTAGAGAAGTCAAGCGAATCCATACGGGATTCCTTCCAAGTATGCATTGAATTTCTTTTTCCAATTTAATTATATTATCTTACAAATAGGATTCTTACTCAACCAAGCCTAGACCCCACCCACGAACGCCTGAGTACGAGGGACAACTCCATCCCAAGACTGCCTACATACCCGCTTCGGCACGGGATCAAGGTGTAAAGTATGTAGTTCTATTTTCTATTCTATGGTTTGATGTAAACTGATTTGTGGGTACGCAACACTTTCTAGGGTCAATGTCCCAGACAGTTTCTCTGCGGTTGCTACCCACGATGGTAGCGCTTAAGCGAAGGCTCAAGATGGCCTATTGCTTGTGGCCTAAAATAACTAGATCCTAATTCTTATCATGAGTGTCACCCTTGACCAAATTGCAAATCACCAATATCCCTTCAAGATAAACAAAGAAATCAATTTCATGAGAGCATTTAACTTGACCATCCCTAAAAGGGGTTTACTATGGTTTATCTCAATGGATGTGAAATCATTTAAAAGTTATCTTATTAGATTATTGATCCAAGGGGGATTACCTGCCCCTTGGATTTTAACTTCCAAGTGTCCCTTATTACTCCTCGACGATTTATAGGGACGATGCCACAGACGTCGTTGATGCAGCTTTATTAGGCGTTAAGTGCAGTAGTTCAACATGACGGCATTACCCGTAAGCGTGACCCAGAGCCACCGTATATACCGAACGCTGCTAGTTTTGGTTTTCCAACTTCCTTTGATTAGTTTCTAACTTATAATAACATCATGTTGATAATAATTATGAACTTAGACATTGCAAAGCAAAATTAATTGAAATAACTATGGAATAAAAGAATCATAACTAGAATTATTTATTCAAAAACTTGAATATAATTGCATAATAATGAAGGTTAGGTAACTTGTATACCAACAATTAAATGTATAATTCACATGAAGATGGAAACATCAAATAATTAAATCAACGATATATATATATATATATATATATATGTATATATATATATATATATATATATGTATATATATATATATATGTATATATATATATATATGTATATATATATATATATATATATATACATATATATATATATATACATATATATATATATATATATATATATATATATATATATATATATATATATATATGAAGTGAAGCAAGGTAAGTTGTACACGAAAATGCCACTTATAAAATCACTAGTCCCAACATAAAATTTAGCTTATGTCATTAATTGCTAAGTGGGTCTTAAGATGACTTAATATAATTTTATTAAAACTAGTTTATAAATTTAAAAAAATAAAAATAAAAATTCTTAAGTTTAAAATTTTTTATTAACTAAAATTTATTTATATAAAAAAAAGATTTTTTTTTTTATTTAACTAAAATTTTAAATATACATAAAAAAAGAATTTTCAAAAAAAAAGGTAATCAATGCCATTGAACTAAGTTCGAATGGCTTGCATGGGGTTTAGTGGGAGTGGGACCCCACGGTCCCCTCCACTAACCTGCGGCCACTGCCGCAGCAGTGACCGTAGGCTAGTGGGGGGTACCGTAATGGTACCACTCCCCTTGCGGAGTACTACCTCCGTCCACTAGCTTGCGGATCGGTACGCACAGGCCCGTACAGAACTTTTGTGTCGTGTCACATCAATGCATTAAGGTTTTTTTTTAAACAAAGACTGTTACTATATATGTGTGTGTGTGTGTGTGTGTGTGTGTGTGTATACATATATACATATATGTATATATATACATATATGTATATATGTATATATACATATATGTATATATATACATATATATACATATATACATATATATGTATGTATGTATGTATGTATATGTATGTATAATATATATATATATATATATATATATATTATATATATATATATATATATATATATATATATATATATATATATATATATATATATATATATATATATATTTGTGTCTAAAGTTCCCAGTTTAATTCTGTTAAAAAGAACCATAACAGTTTAATTTTATTTAAACTCAGAATATGAGAGGTAAGGTATTAGTGTGAACAATAAGAGTTTACTTATAGTAGCAAAAACACAGAGAGTAATAGTAAACCAGAATACAAAAATGAGACAATAAGGATTTACTTATTGGAGTGATTAACACATAGACTAAACCAGAATACAAGAATGTCGCAATATGGATAATTAATACAGAGAGTCAAACTAAACCAGAATACAAAAAGAATGAAGTAATATGGATATGCATATTGGAATACAGAGAGTATTTCACAGAGGGACTCATTCCTTGGTTTTCAACTGTTATTTTTCCAGAGAGGAGTAGATAACCAAACTAGAACAATAAGAATATTGCAGGAAAATTATTCACAACGAATCCTATCCTTTCTTTCAACAATTTTTCGCAGAAAATGTATAACCAGATAATGGAAAATATGTATAGAATCAAATGAAAAATATAGAGAAATATCCACAGCGAGATCTATGAGATTCAGATTTTTTTATTTGAAAACCAGAAAGATGAATCTAGAGAAAGGAAATAAGGATGGTTCTAATCTAGTTCTTCAGCAAGAATCGATCTAAATCTTAACAGGAAATTTAAATAAATTGATCTAATTCCTATCAATAATTTAAAACATATTGATCTAATTTCTTAAACAAATGGATCTAATACTTATCAAGAATTTGAAAACTAATGGATCTAATTTCTTAAACAAATTGATCTAATCTAATTTGATGCATGATAAAGTAAAACTAAATTGAAATAACCTGGATGCTTGAAAATGGTGTAGAATCCCCTATGAATCTCCCTTGATCCTTCAAACTTGAAAGAAGTCCTCCAAAGCAAAATCTTAGCTATTCTCAAAAATGAAATATGACTACAAAAGAAAAATTTACTTGAAGAATTTCTTTATGGAATAACCAACTCCCTTTTTTGAAAACTTGTATATCTTTTATAAGAAAAATCCCTCTATTCCACTACCTAAATTTTTAATTAAAAAAAAGAGATTCTTTCCCAATTTTGGCCTTCATGCAAATTGATTAGACTTAGTGGGAGGAGTTACATGCAAGGTGGTGGAGAAGCCTCTAGAAGCTTCTTATTCTTCCTACAACATGTGCCATAATTTGGGTGAGGAAAATTAAATAAACAATTAAGAAAAAAGTATATTTTCCATGTGTGTGTGTGTTTTATTATTTTTATCCCTTTATAATATTCATTCAATAGTTTATCCAAAATAAATATAATAGAGTTTGTATTATAAATCCAAAGGTGATAAAGGAGGGTTATGACAAATTTGGAATATCAACAACATACGACAAACCATTGGTCTTCAGATGCATATGTTCTGCCTTCAATAGACCATTGTCACATAACCTTTTGAATTCATCTTGAATGAATTTGGCTCCAAGATCTTCAAGCTTGCAGTGGATAAAGGAATATACATCTTCAATCAGTAACACACCGGAGGGCACAAAAGATAGGGCACCGATTTTATTGATTTCTCCAGCATTCATAGGATGTAGCTTGAACTCAGGTTGTGGCTCCTTAACAACCTCAACCAACACAGGCGTCAACATGGAAGCTACCATGATGAATTAGAACAAAATTCACAGATTAGTTTCCTCTACCATTTCTTCTAGAGCTTCTGATCACCAAAGCTTCACCGCTTGATCTCCAAACTAACTTTGCATGAAATGTACTTAACGTATTTAGAAAGGCTTTGATTGCACTAGGAGCTCTCGAATGCACAGATGAAAGCAAGGTAAACAAAATGATCTTTCATTTTCTTATTTATAAGTTAAGTTGTTCAACATGCTCTTACAACGGTTAAGTTGTACAACCTTAAATGGTAACATTTTATAATTTACCGGTGTAACTTCCCTATCGGTAACACTACAACCTTTAACACTTATACTCTTAACAATTCACCGATGAAGAATTGCAAACAATATGGAAACTCGTCTAGGTAATGAAAATAAGAATTACCCCACCTTGGTTACAGGGAATCAACCATGATTTTTCAATAAGTGCTCCCCCTGAGCATCGGTTTGCTTAGTTTGAAGAAGAACTGTCATCACCAATGGATGATGACTTAGTTTTAGATTGCTTCTCTTCTTCTTTTCTTTCTTCCTTTTTAGTCCACATCCTTTTCATTTCATTCTTCACCTCTTCAATTGTCTTCTTTCCTTTCAAATCATTTGTCCCTTTCTTCTTGCTAAACTGGTTTCTGTCTTCAAACCGGTTGTAGGATCGGTTCCTGCACTCTCTGGCCAAATGATCGATCTTATGGCAGTTGAAACATTCCATTCCAGTTGTCTTCCATGGTCCTACATTTTTTCTCTAACCCATTCTCATCGTGCAATTTGCTGCAACATGACCAAAGTTGCCACAAGTAGAATAGGTGGCATTGAGATGATTACCCTTTCTGTTATGGCTAATCGGTTTGGATGGAGATCTTGATGCATTTTTCTTGAACATGCATTCTTCAGCTTTCTGTCCATATTTATTGCACGTGAAGCAATATCCATTAAAGCTTCTTCTACTGGACATGCTACTTGATCAAGGTCTACACTCATAAGCAGTGTGTCTATACTTGTGACAGTTATAGCAATAACCATCAAAGGTGAATGACATCTTGTGACTCACTGGTCGATTTCTATAGACATCAGACTTATGACCCGGTTTACCACAATAGTTGCAAGAGGATTTAGAAAACTTCATACCTTTCATTCCTGATTTGTTCCTTTTACCATCCTTCATCCTCTTTGGATTAGATGATTCTCCAGTTTCCATTGGACTTGTATCGGAGTAACCAAGACCGGTTGTATCCTTTGTTCTCCTCCGAGCTTTTAATTGATCATCTATCTTCTCAGAGCTTTCATTAAATTTTCTCATCTTTTCATTCTGGTTGGATGGATGCCTATCCCGTTTGGATAGATGTACCTGAGTATGTGATTGAATCAAACACAATTAAGAATAAGTAAGAATAAGAAATCAATTGAAATTTTGGGTTAAGTGATAGTGGGTTATTACATGTGGTATTAGAGAAAAGGTTTAAGTCTAGGCCTTGAGATCACTTCAACTTATGCAATCTTGTAGAGTATCTTGGAAGTAGTTGGAGGTTGTAGAGGTAAATCACTATATATTTAATCAAGAACTAAATAAGAAATCCAAATTTCAAGAAGATCTAGAGGGTAAAGAAAGTGGAAGAGGAAATCATACCACCACTTCAAGGAGTCAAAGGTAATCTACCAATGATGGAAACCAACTAGACTAAGGGAATAATGAAACAAGAAGTCAAAACTATAATCAACATATTAACTAAGCAAAGGGATAAAATCAACTCCATGGAACAATCAATGTAGGGCCATAGAGCAAGGCAAAATGACATTAAGTAAATAGAAGCAGGATTGAAAATGAGAACTTGGCAACGATTGATGAAATGAGGGAAACAATATGTTGGATCTATCTAAGGATTTGAAGGAAATTACCCAACCTAAGTTCGAAGGAAAGCAATAGGTGAAGGAGCTGAGGATTGGTTGAATGGAAGGGTAAAATACTTTGAACTAAAGGACTTTAATGATCAACTAAGACATTTTGGGATCTATCAACTATCAAGGAAGCAATTGGTTGGTGGATTAACATGAAAAAAAAATGGGTATAGCAAGGATATAATCACATGAGATCAATTTGTTGGCTATCACAATTATTATTCGACAAAGGGCTTTGATAGTTCAACAATATTGAAATAAATTTGCCAAATTGTTAAAATACATACCTATGTGTCAAAAGATGAGAAGGGTAAAATCAAGAAGTTTTTTTTTTTTTTTTGGGGGGGGGGGGGGGGCTAAATACCAACTTAAGGGTAGAAGTTGATGTGCATGGGCTCGTAGGAAATCTTTAAAACAAGAAAGAAGGATTCAAGCCCTGGCAACAACAAGATATAATTTTAATAAGAATCATTCATTCAAAGGGGAGCATGAACTCAAGGGAAATGAAAACTTCAACAAGGATCAATAGAATGATTTATCCTAAAAAAGCCACATCATAATCAAAATCAAAGGGATGGATACAATACTAATAGGGGCAATTATAATAGGATAACTTATCCGCTAAGGTTTGATGAAGCAAGGAATGACAGTTGTGCAACAAAGAGATTAATTTAGGCAAGTACAATGAAATCAATATGATGAAAGGAATATTACATGGGAAGACTCAATTATGATGCAACAGATGTTTTCACTTTGGTTATAGACATTATGAATCAGCAAACTCTTTTTAAGGTTATAATTAGTGCATCGGGATGATGCACAATTTAAGGGGGGAAGGATGTCATAACCCTCTTTTTGGACCTTGATATGACTTGCTATTATTATTATTACTACTACTACTACTACTACCACTATTAAAATATTAATTTTATGAGTAATGTTAGATAAATTAAAAAGAGGTTGAAGTTTTTAAATAAAAATGAATTTAAGTGGTGACACACACATGAGGTCATAATTTATTTGAAAATTACTTATTTTCTCAATATCCTAATTGAGCACATGGTGTAGGAGAAATAAGAAGATTCTAGAAAAGAAATTTTAAATTCAAAATATTAAGGAATGAATATTATATTTAGCAAATATATGACATGGGAGTTACAAAATTACTCCGTGACAAGAATAATTCTATTCATGGTGTTTTTATGACAAAGGAGTTACAAAATGCATTTTGATAAAGTCGAGGAAAATTCAAATTCAAATTTCTTGCAACAACCATTTTTGCATGAAATTAATTTAGAAATTACCTATTTTCTCAATATGTTAATTTAGCACATGTTGTAGGAGGAAATGAGAAGTTTCTAGAAGTGAATTAAAAATTCCATCTTCTTGCATGTAACTCCCCCACTATGTCAACAATCAATTTTGCATGAAGTCAATTTTGGAAAAGAATCTCTAATTTCAATTAATTCTTTTGATAGTGGGAATGGTGCACCTATTCTATATAATGTATGCTAAACTTTCAAAGAAGAGAGTTCATTTTTGGTTTTGGATGAAAAAAAATGTAATGTCTTGAATTATTGCAAATTCTTGTTAGTAGTAGTAGGCTTTTGTAGTCACATTGTACAGTAGGATTTTCAAGCTTTTGAAGAGATCTTATCAAGCTACAAGGAAGGAGTGAAGAAGGGTAGCTGGGAGATTGGAGGCATTTCAATAACAAGTGAATCATTCGATCCACGTTCCTTCTTGTCTACTTTCATGTTTTGAAATGGATTTTTATGTAGTTGAAGAAAAATTAGAATTCTATTCACTTGTATGCTTTACTTATTGTAAATTTGAGTATAATTTGATAGAGAAGTTTTATATGCAAATAAGAAATAAAATATGAATAATTGCCATTAATTAGTAGACTCCTTTTTAGAATGCAAATGAGAATTTCATTTAAGCTCTTTTTTTCCCATTCACATTGATTTTTATTTCTTTACAAAAATTTAGATTTCAAGGAATAAAAGTGAAATATATTAGGGACAAATTATCCTCTTTTGCCGAAGTAAATCAAGAAAAAAAAATTAGTTTTTTTTTTAGAATAGAATAAAATGTGTTTGATTATCTTGTGAAAGATCTTTTCTAAAAAAAAACATCTTTATCTTTTTTTGAATAAAAATCTCAAAAATTATTTAGCTTTCTTTGTGATATTTTGTCTCTAAGATTGAATTTGTGAAAATGTGCCCCTCTGTGAAAAATTGAATCTCAAAAAAAAAAAGAGATATATATGTTTAGTGTGCAAAATTCAATTCTCTATGAGTGCATATCTCTGATCCATTTATCTCAGAAGATATCCATATTGTGATTTTATGCACCACCATGGTTATCTTTCTCTGTGTAAATACTACCCTCTATGAATATTTGCCTGTGTATAT
The DNA here is from genome assembly GCF_030272615.1 of Cryptomeria japonica. NCBI lineage: Eukaryota > Viridiplantae > Streptophyta > Pinopsida > Cupressales > Cupressaceae > Cryptomeria > Cryptomeria japonica. The sequence continues at coordinate 514,024,814 of NC_081411.1, read as the reverse complement.
CTATGTGGGAATATTAGATCTACGAAAATCCTTTCTCAAATCTATATTCAGTTTATTTAATTGTCTCTAAGAATAAATATTTATTCCTCAAAGAAATTTATCCTCCTATGATTATAAATAATAAAGTGTATATATATATATATATATATATATATATATATATATATATATATATATATATATATATATATATATATATATATATATATATCGAGTTTAGTTTCCAGTAGAGAAATTATATAATGTGAAATATGGATGTAGACAGTTGTCAGCGTTTTGTTTATTTTATTAATTCTAGCACAGTAAGATTCATGCAATTAAATACCTTTCAAGTATTATGATTCTTATAGGTTATCATTGTAGAGAATGATTAAGGATAGGAATTATTGTTACTCCAAGTGGGATAACTAGTTGGTTTATCAATAACTTGGTTATTTTCAAGCTTACTTTAAAATAGTTTTTCCTTCAAATAGATAAGTGCTAAATTCATTTCCAAAGTCTCGCTACTTAATCATTTAATCTTCTTTAAGCAATTTTGTACCTTCCAAGCATTAAGATTCATATTTCAAGAATAATGGTTGTTTCAAAATAATTATATCATACGAGTAGATTGAATCTTTTTCATAAGTTATATTTTACAAGTATCATAGTTTCCAAACAAATAGTACTCTCATGTATTTAGTTCAAGTCTTAGAGTTTTAATTACTATCATAGTTTTCTTTCATGACAATACCACTCCAAAGTAGCTGATTTGTTTATGTTCCTTTATTTACGTAAATATTATACCTTAGTTTTAAGCTCAAGTGACAATTCCTTGCGAATAATAGTTTCTTTTCATAGTTTGTATTAATGTACTGCTTCATTTAAGATTCATGAATTCAAAGTTAAATTACTAGTTAGACAACTAAACAAGAGGAGTTGAAACCAAAAACTAGCAACGTTCGGTATCTATGGTGCCTTTGGGTCATGCTTACGGATAATGTCGTCGTGTTGAACTACTACAATTAATGCCTAATAAAGTTGCAACAACGGCGTTTGTGGCATCATCCCTCTAAATCGTCGGGGAGAAATAAGGGTCATTTGGAAGTTAAAATCCAAGGGGCGGGTAATCCCCCTTGGATCAATAATCTAAAAAGATAAATCTTAAATGAATTTACAACCGCTCAGTTAAACCTTAGAAAACCCCATTAAGGTTTGGTTGTGTGTTATGAATTAGAAATTTATTTTATCTTGATGATTTCAACGGATGATAACAGATTAAGGGTGATGTATTTAATAGGAAATATGACTTCTTTGTTTTAGGCCACAAATAGAAGGCCATCTTGAGCCTTTTTTCTATAGAGCTACCATCATGGGTAGCAACCACAGAGAAACTATCTAGGACATTGACCCTAGAAATGGTTGCGTACCCACCGAACAATTTACATTAAACCATAGTTAGAAACTAGAACTACATACTTTACACCTTGATCTCGTGTCAAAACGGGTATGTAGGTAGTCTAGGGACAGAGTTGTCCCTTGTACTCAGGCGTTCGGGGATGAGGATTAGAATTTGGTTATGGGTGAGTAGTTGGTTCTCAAATCTCCTTGGTCTTTTAATCAAATGGTGCAAACAATAATTGAAAGGTTAAAATTAATTCAATGCATACTTAGAAGGAAACCTGTATGGATTCGCTTGACTTCCCGAGGCTTTAGGTCAAATTCTGAGGTAGAACTCAAGCTTGTTTATGTAATTATTTTTATACTCCTAAGGATGGTGACCTTGGTGCACTCCTAGCAGGGGAGTGTAGTTTTTAGAGAGTGGCTCAAGACCTGGATGGTCCCGATGAGTCTAAAGTCTCTGGCCAAATCATATCCTATTCTTATGAATAGATGCCTACCCCATTTGGGTAGATGCCTATCCAGGATTGGATAGATGAAACCTCCTATCCCGTATGGACAGATGCCTAACTTGTATGGTTAGATGCCTAGTCCCATATGGATAGATGCCTAACCCATATGGTTTAGATGTCCATTCCAGTTGGATGGATGGCTATCCTATTTGGATAGATGTACATGAGTATGTGATTGAATCAAACACAATTAAGAATAAGAAATCAATATTTTTATATCAAAAAAAAAAAAATCAATTGAAATTTTGGGTTAAGTGATAGTGGGTTATTACAATCATGACACGACATAACATTTTGGAGCCAGAATAGCTAGGTCCATCCCCCCATACTTTTTAATGCAAGTTGCGGGGTGTGGGGCCCGTGACCTTCCTCTTTTCCTTTAATATACAAAAAGAGGTGTCCTTTATTTAAATATAATTCATTTTTGGTTACTAAATTTTGATTAATTAAATTAAATTAAATTTATTTTACTAGTTAAGAATAATTAAAATTTATTATATTATAATGTATTGATAATGATTCAAAAGGAGAGATGGCTCTGCGAATTTTTCCGCAAAAATATCCAAACATCGAGCGACAAAAATGGTTCTTTGGGAAAACAAAATATGCGGTTTCAACTAGCAATTCAAGGAACTGAGCTCCCCTCCCTCAAATGAAATCAGAATGGCAGATGGTGAAATCCAGGAGATATCAGAGGCAGTGAGGAAGGGCTTACCATTTTATAGGGCTGGAAGATTCAATGGTAAACAAAATACCCTTCGCTTGGAAGGCTCTTTTAGGCCGACCATCTCCAATAGATTCACCCATTTGCAGAATCTTGAGGGAGGTTTTTTAAATCCAGTTCCCCGAAACAAGCCAAAAAAAATATTGAGAACTTGGATAGCTAGAGATTGGGTTTTAATAATGCTAGACCTCATATATCTGAGGAGGGATGTAAGAAACCCAAATCTCTGCCTCCTTCCAAACCCATGGAGGCGAAGTCAAATTTGGAAACAAACCCTAAATCAAAAAAGAATAATGTACTGGAAATCAATGAAATTTTGGTTGAAAGGATTCAACAAACATGCAAAACATTTGGGGTTTTTGCTAGATGGTGTGGACTTGGAGTCCCGATAGAGGTAACTGTGGATTGGTTCAAATCTTCCTTCAACCGGATAGAGAGTATTGCTATCTTGTCTGAGGGTTTTCTTTATATTAATTGCGGAAATGCCAAGCATAAGAATGAATTCTTAACAAGTAAATCTCTGACTTTTAAAGGCTTTGGTTTTAAATTTTTAGATTGGCAACCTTCTTTCAATCCAAGTAAATTGGAATCATTTAAAGTAGATAGACCGGTTTCGATCCCTAACTTACCAGTAGAATTAATGGATAAAGAATCCCGACAGAGGTAACTGCGGATTGGTTCAAATCTTCCTTCAACCGGATAGCGAGTATTGCTATCTTGTCTGAGGGTTTTCTTTATATTAATTGCGGAAATGCCAAGCATAAGAATGAATTCTTAATAGGTAAATCTTTGACTTTTAAAGGCTTTGGTTTTAATTGTTAGATTGGCAACCTTCTTTCAATCCAAGTAAATTGGAATCATTTAAAGTAGACAGACCAGTTTTGATCCCTAACTTACTAGTAGAATTAATGGATAAAGAAATTATCAGGAAAATAGGTAATCATTTAGAAACATTTGTAGAGATTAGTGACAAAGGCCAAATGTATTCAGACTGTGTATTGATAGTTAGTATGGATATTAATGTTAATTCACTCAGTCCTATTGAAATCAGAACTAGGGAGTCGACCTTCCTAATTTACCGTAAAATTTATAGAGAGATTTTAGATCTAGATTTAGCAGTTGAACTGATCTCAAGGGCTTTACCCTTTCCAAAAAACCCTAGGGGAGAGCCTAAGCTAGATATTTGTTTCAATACAAAAAAGGGAGGGTTTTTGATCAAGGATAGCTTTTCCTCGATAGGGTAGTTGGATGAGGTAGAAGAAGGGGAAATTGTGGGTGATAAGAGAATGGCTAAGGGAGTGAATTCCTCTCCCTTTCTATCCCATAAGGCTATTTTGATGGAAGGGGAGGGTAGGGATACTGACACAAAGGAGGAAAATAGTTGTTGTGCCCATGAAGAGGTAGGAATGGGAAAATTAAAAAATTTATCTAATGATAATAAGGATGAAATCAATCTTGACGACGATTGTCGGGCTGCGGGTGAGGTGGGGGATTCGAATCCTATTCCTGAACATGATGTTGGTGCGATAGTCCGAGGTAGTCTGGAAGAAAATGGTTACCCCCAATCGTTGGAGGCTCCTGATAGATTGGAAAAGGTTGAACAAGAGGAGGATTTGGCTCGTAAATAAGAGGAGGTGAATTGCATTATCAACTATTTATGTGATTCAGTTACTAAGGACATCTTGGAGAATTTATTGGATGAAATAGTAGATAGAGAAGAGTTAGAATTACAAAAAAGGTTGTTGAAGAAAGGGATAACAAGTTTTATCAAACCTACAAAGGTCACGGATATGGAGACCCTTATAATGGAGTTAAATGACAAAGAAAATGGTGAAACTTTTGAAGCATTAGGGATTGAACAATGGGTTGGGGAGAAGGTTACACTAGACTGTGCAAAAATTTGTAAGAAGTGAGGTAGGAAATCCCTATTGGAGTTGAGAGCTAATGATGGAATAGCTGAAGGTCAGGTTAAACTTACAAATACGTTTCATGCAGGGAAGGGGAAGGTCCTTCCCACAACACCATGAAAATATTATCATGGAATGTTAGGTGTTTAAATGCCCCTAACAAGTAGCGGATTGTTAAACGTTGTTTGTCCACATATAGTTCTGATTTAGTTATGATACAAGAAACTAAAATAGAGAAAGATGACTTAGCCTCTTTTGGTAAACATTTAGGCTTTAGACATATTATAGGAGTACCAACCATTGGAGCCCCTGGAGGTCTAGCCATGATTTGGGATCCTTGCAATATTGGGTTCTCATTATTAGAAACTCATGGCAATTGGATCAGTGGCAGAGTCACCAATTTTAAACATAAACTAGATTTTCTCATCATTAATGTTTATGGATTGACACCAAATGAGGACAAAAGAAGGGTTTGGAAGGAAATTGAGGAATTCATAAGTAGTACCCAAGAACAGACTTGCATCATAGGAGGCGACTTTAATGCTATTATTAATCAATCTGAGAAACAAGGAGGCAAAGACAAAACCTCTAGAGCTACTTTAGACTTTGTAGATTGGATCCATCATAGTGGCTTAATAGAGATTAACATGGTTAAGGATGCCTTTACCTGGAATAACAGAAGGTTAGGTTTTAGTAATATCATAGAAAAATTAGATAGGTTCTTTGTATCAGGCAGTCTCACCAACTTTTTGTATACCTTGGAAGCCGCAATCTTACCCTTCTTGGGCTCAGATCACTTTCCGATTTAACTTAGCATTCTTGTGGATTCAGGACCAAGAAGATGTCCTTTCAAATTTGAACAGATGTGGTTGAGAGATGATAATATCCTTAGGCTTTTAGAGGAATGGTGGAAGGAGACAAAGGTCTCTAGGTCTGGGATCTTTAAGGTAGTCAATAAGCTTAAGATAATTAAGCAGAAGCTTATACTATGAAATAAAGAACACTTTGGTAATATATTTGACAAGAAGGCTCAGGTGGAAGCAAAGTTAGTGGAAGTAAATGAAGCCGTCATGTTGAAAGGGATGGATGAAGCTCTGTTTCTCAGAGAAAAGAAACTCCTTCTTGAACAAGAAGATATTCTTGCAAAAGAGGAGGCCTTTTGGAAACAAAAATCCAGGGAATCATGGCTAGATGAGGGGTATAAGAATACTAAATTTTTTCATAATAGTGTCAAACTTAGGAGGGTCATTAACAGAATCTCTAAGATTAAGATTACTAATGGCTCTGAGGTGGAAGATCCTAAGCTCATCTCCAGGGAGGCAGTAGATTATTTTTCCAACGTTCTCAACATAGATTTGAGTCCTTATCGCTCGGGTCAAGACACGTTTCTAAAATCTATACCAAAATTACTAAGGAAGGAACAAACTTCTAGTCTGACTGCAAAATTCTCTTTATCAGAAGTAGAAGCAACTCTAATACAGATGAATCCAGATAAATCCCCCAGTCTAGATGGCTTTCTGACTAGTTTTTCTCAGAAGTGTCGGCCCTTCATAGGGGAGGAGGTGACGGGTGCTCTGGAGGGCATGGGGAATTCAAGTAATATCCTCAAGGAAATCAATAATACTTTCCTGGCCCTCATCCCAAAGAAGGAGAAGCCTGTATATTTTGATGAGTTCAGACCAATTTTATTGTGTAACACCATCTATAAGCTTTTTACTAAGACATTAGCTAATAGGCTTCAAAAACTCTTTCCTCTTTTGATTAGTGAGGAACAAACGAGTTTTGTTCCTGGTAGGTCTATTTATGATGGGGTTATTATAGCATAGGAGGCCATACATTATGTCCAGAAGAATGGAACCCTAGCATGCTCTTAAAACTAGACATTAGAAAAGCCTACGACAAGGTGGACTGGAGATTCTTGTGCAAATGCCTAGAAGCCTTTGGATTCCCCTCTTCATGGATTAACTTGATATTTAAATGCATTTCAACACCTAAATTATTAGTGTTAGTTAATGGATCTCCAGAGGGATTTTTTAGCTCTTCCAGGTGTCTGAGACAAGGAGATCCTTTATCCCCTTTCCTTTTCATCATCATGGCACAATCTCTGGGTAGAGATATTTCTAGAGCAAGGGAAAGAAGTCAGATCTCAGGAATTAGAATTACTAGCAACCTAGATCCTACCATGCACCAAAAATTTATGGATGATATTATGTTATATGGGCTCAGTGATATAGGAGAAGTGAGAGCTTATAAGTAGATCCTAGACTCTTACTCTAAGGCTTCTGGACAAGAAATTAACCCAAATAAATCTGAAGTCTTCTTTTTTAACACTAAGGTATGCTTACAAAAAGACATCTGCAAACTTTTGAATTTTAATATGGGTAGGCTCCCTTGCAAATATCTAGGTTTGCCCTTAGATAAGGGTAATGGATCTTCTAAGTTATGGGATTTAGTGATAGATAGGATTAAGAAGAAGGTAGCAACCTGGAAAGGTAAGTGGCTATCCTCTGTAGGCAGAGTGACCATGGTTAAATCGGTTTTGGCATCAATGCCAATCTATCAGTTATCATGTATTAACCTTCCACATTCCAAAAAGGAAGAATTGAGTAGACATCTAAGGTATTTTTTCTGGCAGGGTACTGGGGATAAGAGGAAGATCTCCCTAATGGCTTGGGATAAGATTTGTAGGCCAAAGTTGGAAGTTGGTATAGGGATTAATAATATTAAGGAATAGAGTAGAGCGCTAGGGGCAAAATTAGTCTGTAGAATATTTAGATCCCCCCACCTCAAGTAGGCTCAGATTTTATTCCACAAATATCTTAGTGGAAGGGACCCTACTAGCCTCTTTAGGGAAACTTCTCATTTGAAAGGATCTCTCATTTGGAATTTTATGTTGGATTGCAGGAAAATAATCTTAGATAAATTATCTTGGAACTTGGGCAATGGTGAGGAAGCCCTTTTTTGGACAAATTCTTGGGGAGGATTCAAGGCACTACATAAGAGTGCTAATCTAGAGACGTCTAGAGCAATGTTGGAATCCACATGGGGTAGGCATGTCAGGGACTACATAAGGCCAATAGGCAAGGACCTAGCTAAGGGTTGGGAATGGAAATCTCTAGATCATGTGGATATCCCTAAAATGGAGAAACAGGAGCTCCAAGACATCCTTAAGAATATAATGTTCTCCTTCAACTTGGGGCCGAATGCTCTTGTTTGGGATGGATCGAAATCGGGAGAATACACCTCTAAAGATGGTTATAGTCTCCTCCTTAGTCAATAGCTCTCCATACATACTTCTGCCCTGCTTAAGGCAGGGCTGTTCTCATGGTTTTCTCTCCAAAATAAGATTCTTAATATGGATAGATTTAGGAAAATGGGCTTTAAGGGACCCAATAGATGCCCTTTATGTGAAAAGGTAGAATAAGATAAGGATCATATCTTCCTAAAGTGAAATTATGCCTCCAAATGTTGGTTTTGGTTATGTAATAAATTAGGATGGATCTCATCTCTCCCTAATTCCATTCTAGGTATGTTTCAGGCATGGCCCATTCTTCATCAATGTTCCCTCTATGGAGGTCTATGGAAATTGGCTCCTTCTTTGGTGAATTGGGAACTCTAGAAGGAACACAATAGGAGACTCTTTAAGGAAAAGAAAATGGAATGGATCCAACTAGTAAATAAAATTGAGGACTTAGTAGTAGAAACTTTTAATAGCAGGACATCTAAATTTTCTAGCAAACTGTCTGAGATGACATACTGGGATGAGAAAATGAGAGGTAGGTGGTTAGATCTGAAGATTCCTCCCTTTGTAGGAGTGAAAAAATCCAATAAAAAATAATTAAGAGAAGCTTGCAAATGGAAGGTCCCCAAAAAAGGGTGGGCTAAGCTTAACTTCAAAGGAGCATCTTGTGGGAATCCGGGTCCTGCAGGGATCGAATGTTGTCTGCATGATGATGTTGGTAAGGAATTAGCTAAGTTGGCCAAGCCTATAGGTATTGAATCCAATAATAAAGTAGAAATTTTAGCTTTAGTTGAAGGCCTCCTCTTATGTCAAAACATGGGTATAAGTAAGCTTGTCATAGAAGGAGATTCAACTATTATTATCAATGGCCTTAGAAAAGGTTTTCTTCCTAATTGGAAGCTAAATGCGATCTTATCAAGGGCTCTAAACCTTCTCAAGGTATTCAAGAAAACAACCTTCAATCATATCTATAGAGAAGGTAACTCTAGGGTGGATGAATTAGCAAATGCAGGGGCTGATGGGAGATTTCTAAGTTAAGATAGGGCCCTTTTTTTTGTCCTAAGAGCTTGTTGTAAGATTCAGATTTCTCTCTGGGGATTCTTCCTACAAACCATGCTACCCCTCTTTAGAATAAAGGTAGGTATGTTAGTGTCAGATGGTAAGAGCTAGGCCTCAGTTAGTAGAGAAAAATTCTTTGTTGTCTATATGACCATCCCAAATCCATCTTGAACTCTGATTAGTCTCAATCTTCTAAATGAACTGGGATAAGCTGGATATTAGAGCATGGTCCTCTTCTTTATTTTTTGATTGTGGATATTTGTCATATTTGGGATAAATAAACAGTGAAACATTCGTATATGGGAAGATATACTTATATATATATATATAAATATTATATATACATATATATACACACACACACATATATATATATACACATATATATACATACATATACATATATATGTATATATATATATATATATACACACACATATATATATATACACACACACACATATATATATATATATACATATATATACATATATATATATATACATATATCTATACATACACATATATACATTAATTAATATACAAGTGCTAATTCATATTCATATTTAAACAAATACAGATTTTCTCAGATCTTCGAACTTCCGCGCATATACATCCATATAAATATATATTTAGACATACATATATATATATATATATATATATATATATATATATATATATATATATATATGGGTGTATATATATTAATACTCATATATATATAATATATACATATATGCATAATTTTATTTACATTTATAATGACGAATACATTGACATATATGTATATATATGGATGTATCTATATATAATTATATATATATATATGGTTATATATATGGATATGCATATCTATACATATATATGCAAACTTTTAGGGAGAGTTAAATGCTTATAGACATATTTATAATGTCATCGACTTGTCAGCACATTTTTTCGAGCATAGCCTTTCCATTACTCGAATTAAATCCTCTTTTTTGGCGGCATACTTAGAGTTGATGATGTGACCTTCCTTGCTGCATGCGCCAGCTATAACTAAGTAGCTCGCTCAACTAACAGTGGTGGTATTAATAACTTGGATCTTGGAGATCATCTATCTATACTCTCCCTGCATCGTGACCCTTCATTCTTGCTCCTTTGACACTCTTAAGCGATTCAAATCGGTCCTTTTCCGAGATAGCTGAGATGTATCTTATGACGCCTTTCAAAACATAATTATTATAAGTAATGGCTTTGTTTGTAAAACAACTGGTAATATGAGAAAGTTAAGTTCATTATGGATACTCCGCTAAGGCTTGTAGGGCTTAAGCATCAAATGGCTTTTACAGGGGACATCAAAGAAGATAGACTGAAAGGCATTCTGGTCTTCCCAAATATCCTGGTTATTCGGGCGGTCAAGAAATTTCTTGGGGAGGAGTATATTAAGAATGAGGACCACACTAGGGCCAATTCTGATATAGAGGGAATGTTCTTAGCAGCGGCCTTGCACTGTGAGAGGGACAAGGAGGTGGTGATGAAATTATGTAGAAGCATCTTTAAGAAGGAATTGTTGGGTGAATTGGAGAGGGTGGTCTTCAACATGGATGAGGAGTTAACTGTTCCTAAGCCCCACAACTATGAAAAACTCATATGGAAAAACAACCTGGTGCCTAGATTTCCAGTCCTGAAAATTGAAGACAAGGCTGCCTTTGTAGCCTACAATCCAATAAGGAAGATAAATTTTTCCTTTCTTATGTGGCTTTTGCATGTCAGAAAACCACCATGTAATAGGTGGCTGGCCGACTATCTAGAGGCAAAAAACATTGAAGTTGTTCCTAATGATATGAGATCCCTTACGACCCTGCCTCTAGCCCAGATGATCTCCCTGCTAGCTCAGGGATGGAGGAAAGTAAGGTGCAGTCGAGAAGGTGTCGAGCCTCTCCCAAACCCTAAGAAGTGATCCCTAATGGAAAGATAGTTGTTGTTTTTCTTTTTGAATGGTTTACCATGATACTTAGAACTATTTAAACTTTTATTTTAGACATAAGTGACACAAACTTTTGGGTAAGAAGGTTAATATCTATCTAGCTTAGATATGTTATTTTTGTTTCTAGCTTGGTGGTCTTCTTTATTTCTTTATCTTCTCTGAATTGACTGCATCTTCAGAAATTTTGCATGATTTAACAGGTCCTGCTTGTGGGGAAAACGGATAGATCTGTGAAAACAAAGCCCCCTACAGTAATTTTCAAATTTTGGCTTTCTATGGTGAGCCATCGCTCCTTTCTATTATATATTACACACAGAGAGAGAGAGAGAGAGAGAGAGAGAGAGAGAGAGAGAGAGAGAGAGAGAGAGAGAGAGAGAGAGAGAGAGAGAGAGAGAGAGAGAGAGAGATAAGGCACATATGATATATACAAATATATGTAAATGTATAGGCAGAGGTAGGCGGAGATGATTGCTTCTATTATTAATTCTCTGAGAATGGTTTGAAAAGCCTGGGATTGAGACTCATTTTTTAAATAGAAGACATATCTCACGATGAATGTATGGCTAATTTTGAATATCAATTCATTTAATTATCTTTTGTACTTTTAGTTATGCTTGGTTCTGGTATAAGGGCGAATAGTTGTTTTATAATCGATCCTGATGATTCAAATAGGCTGGTGGGAAGGAAATGGAATCTGTTTATGAAAATAAAATAGGATTGAAATTTGTTATGGAGAATGATATGAATTTAAGCTCTTTTAGGAGGATATATTTTCCTCTCCTCTTAGATCCATGCTCTGTTATTTCTCTATTTTCCTGGAGCTTATAGGTTGTGCTAATGACCTAGGTAGGGTTACTTCCCTTAGTGCTATTGTAACCTGGGTAATCTTTTATCTTGTAGACAATATCAAAAGGTCTTTGGTTTTTTCTCAATATAAAAGATACCGTGGTTGTAGTAGCAGCTGTCGAAAATGATAGGCAAGCCAGGTTATCTGAAAGTTGTATGTTTATTGGCTAACAATTCGTGAAGTGGTTTACTGTAGGGCAGTGTTGAGAGTTTCTTGCAGGTATCAGAGATAGTAGAAAGTCTGGGTGTCCAGATAACTGAGGAAAGTCATCAACGAAAGGGTTGGTAGAATGTTGATAGAAGTAGTCCCTCGAAGGAGGGTCATCACTACAATATGTGTTAAGCATCTGGGCCTGCAGGTGTATGCTTAGTTCAGGATGATAGATTCAAATGGTCACAATGTAATCATAAATGCTAAGTTGTCATTATCTAACTGAACTTAATGTCCCAAGAAAGGCTGAAGGTTTTCTCCTCTCTGCTCTTTCCTACCGGTGCCCGCATTGAGCGAAGATTGTAATGTAATGTAATTTTGTTTATAATCTAATAAAATATTCTAGCTTCGACCTTTTACCGATAAAAATAAATAAAATAATAATAATTATTATATTATAAAATTAAATTATTTTTTATTTTGGAGTTATTAATTAGAAATTATTTTATTAAAATTAAAATATAGTTTATAATTAAATTTTTTTGTACTATTAAAATAATAATTAATAGTTAGGTTATTCAGATAGTTGAATCAATTTATATAATTTGAGTTGTTAAAGTAATTAAATCTATTTGTATCATTAAAATTAATTTGTACACTTGATAATTAAAATTTATTATATTGATAGAATTAATTATTATAAATAATTTTAATAGTTGAAATTTATTACATGGTTAAAATTTATTTTCTAAGGTTACTAATATTAATAAAAGGGATTTATTCTTAGTGAATAGTAAATTTGTTATTTAATAATGACTCTAACTCATGTAAGTGGTCCTCTTATTGGAATTTAATTAAGTTGTAAATTTGGAATTCTCCTTTACAATTATCTTATTTCTAAAAGAGTTTATCATCTTCTCAATGATGGAAAAGAGGCCCTTTAGGTTTTGAAAGGATAAATATTGCATAGGGCAAAAGGGTCAATTGACACGTGGAATTTCAATGGATAATCAGACATTAAGAGATCTTTTATCTTGGATTAATCTTTCTTAGGATGTAGATATACCAGTAAAATCTTCTTATTAAATAAATTAGCTTGACTTAAGAAAATATAAGAACACGAAAAATGATATTTTGTCAACGATACACTTACAATATAATTAGTCTTAAACAAATCCTAGTAGTAAATAGACTCCCTCAAGTCATTCTATATATGTCAAATATTTAGTTCTTTAATTATTGGACTTCAAAACTACCTTTTTGTATTTTTCAATTTAGTGCAAGTATTAAAGGTTAAAAGTATTTACCTCCCAAGTAAATGTGTTTAGATTCATAGTTACCCCTTTTATGTATTTCAAGCAATATGAATTAATATTTAGTTAAGGTTTCTCTCAATTCAAGAAGTTGGATATTTGATTGTCTCTTCACCCAAAATTAGTTTTCAAGATATAGAATATACAAGGCATTTTAGATCTATCTTTTAGCTTTAAAGAAACATAAGACTAGTAAAAGGAGAAGTTACATCTATATTGCAAAGAATGATGAATCAAATTAACATTTAAACTCGGTGATGAATTGCATAGTTAAAATTTCCACAATGATATAATATATTTTGTAAGAACTAGTATTAATTAGGATGCTAAGATGTTTATTTGAAAACCAAATTATTCCAATCCATGAAAACCAAAATAGTTTTAGCAAATGGAAATGAAATAAAAACTAAGATCTTTTTTCATAAGTATATTATACTTGACTTATTTGGCCAAATCTCAAATTAAATACTCATCTTTTGTTTGTAATGAAACTTAGTTTTGAAGGTTAAATAAAGTAGAATTTTCGTTGCTCTAGATTATTGGATCCTTATCCTTATCAAGCAAATGAGTTCAAGAAAACCTATCCCATGATCACTTAAATAATTAAATAATAATTTTAATTGAAGTAAATTTTAGAAGGAAACATTAGCTCTCTTCTAAGAATTTGAAATCGATAAGGAAAGATATCTAATGATAAAGTTAACACAAAGGAATAGACAAGAGCTCAACTCTAAATAGATTGATTAAAATTATTTATTAAGGAGCCTTATTATTATTTACCTTGGTTAACTAACAAGTGTTTAGGCTCTTTTCTAATCTCTTTTCAAACAATTAGTAATAAAAAAATAATAATAATGTTGTTATTTGAAGCGTATTGTTGAATAGTTTCCCTTCAAGCAAGTATTAAATTTATTTCCAAAGTATTATTATTTGATAATTTAATTTCCTATTAAGTATTAGGATTCATATTTAAGTAAGGCTATCATTTGTAGAAAATAATTAAATATAAAATTTATGTTACTTCAAATGGAAGAATTAGTTGTGGTTATTCTCAAGCTTATTACTAAATAGCTTTTCCCTTCAACAAGTAAATGTTAAATTCTTTTCCAAAGTCTTGCTCTTTAATCGTTTAATTTTGTTTCAAGCAATTAGTACTTTCATGTGTTTAGTTCAAGTTAAATTATAATTTTAATTATTATCATAGTTTTCTTTCAAGAAAATACTATTCCAAAGTAGATTTCTTGATTGTGTTCCTTTCAATCACGCAAAAAATTATATCTTAGTTTAAATTTCAAGCAATAATACCTTGTATATTATAGTTTCATTTTCATGGTTATATTAGTATATTGCTTTACTTGAGATTCATGAATTCAAAGTTAAATTCCTAGTTAGGCAACTAAACAATAAGATTTGAAACCAAAAACTTTAGCAGCGTTCGGTATCTATGGTGCCTCTGGGTCACACTTACGGGTAGTGTCGTCGTGTCAAACTACTGTACTTAACGCCTAATAAAGATGCAACAACAGTGTCTGTGCCATCGTCCCTCTAAATTGTCGATGAGAAATAAGGTTCATTTGGAAATTAAAATCCAAGGGGCAGGTAATCCCCCTTGGATCGATAATCTAAAAAGATAAATCTTAAATGAATTTACATTCGCTCAGTTAAACCTTAGAAAACCCTATTAGGGTTTGGCTGTGTGTTATGATTTTGGAAATTTATTTTATCTTGGAGATTTTAGCAGATGATAATGGATTTAGGATGACGTATTTAATAGGAAATAGGACTTAGTTGTTTTAGGACACAAGCAAAAGGCCATCTTGAGCCTTTTTGCTAAAGAGCTACCATTGTGGGTAGCAATTGCAAAGAAACTGTCTATGACATTGACCCTAGAAAGGGTTGCGTACCCACCAAACAGTTTACATTAAACCATAGTTAGAAACCAGAACTACATACTTTACGCTTTGATCTTGTGCTGAAACGGGTATGTAGGCAGTCCAGGGATGGAGTTGTTCCTTGTACTTGTAATACCCTAAAATTGGTCATCTAAACCATGGGCCCCCAATCTCGACAACATCACCAAGGTCCTAACCAAAGGCAATTAAATTAATCTTGAGCACATTATTAATTCTTTAATTATCAAAAATCACATGGCAAATCAACCACTCAACATTAATTAAATATTTATTTAATTAATTGAATTATTCCAAGAATATCATTTCGATCAATTATCCCATTATAATTTATTAAATATCCTTGCTTATTTAATTAAATTAATAAATTTGCCATTCAATCATGCAAAAAAGGATTAATTTATTACAAAAGATGAATTAATTTATTACAAAGAGTTGAATTGAAACAAAATAAAACAAAAAAAAGAATTGAATTGAGAGAGAAATCAAACTTGAGATATTATTTCTTTTTCTATTTAGAACTTGAAATTAGAAAAGCAACTTAATTGAATTATTGAATTATTCTCTAAAATTGGAACTCAAAGCTTTTCAGAAAAAGAAGTTCAGTTGCATTGAAAAGACCTTTTTCTTGAATGATTCAAATATATGCATGGAATTATCTTTTTTTATCAGATATGCATGAAACTAATTTATTATTGTTTTCCAATGCAACTTGGACTTCTAATTCGAATGCATTTGAATTAAACTATAATTGGAATCTATCTCAAGGTTAACTCAACCTGAGTTCTCAATTATTTTTAATTAATCCTAAATTGAGCTTTTTGTGATTCTCTATAAATTCAGTCTTCAGCTCTCATTCCAATTCACCCCAGAGATTTTTGAGAACACGCTTGGAGATTATTATCACGCTAATTTTGCTCTGGAGTCATTGAAATCATCATGCTTTTTTTAGATTACTTGCATCCATTTTACATTCATTATTGCTTGTATCCATTATTGCTTGAATTGATTGTTATTGCTTGAATTATTCATCCATCTTGCATCCATATAGCTTAATATCATATAGATTAAATCCTTCATCTTGGTGTAGTCTAGTCACTGGTATTGCTTATAAAAATATGAGAGCAATCTTATACTCGCATCTTTTAGAAGGCAATTAGTCACTTTACTATGGTTTATTTCTTATTGATTATTGATTACTCACCATGCATATAATGACTTAATTGAAGTGTTGTGCTTGCAGTTACAGGTTCACTTTTTCACACACACATCTCTGGCACCCACCGTGGGGCCCGAAGACTACATTTTTTCGGCCTCCAAGACTGACTGCTTTATTTTTTGTTATTTTCCAGGTTTCAGATTTTTTGGTTTTTCGTTCGTACATCTCATACGACAATTCTTATAGGTTGAAATGACAAATTGCAGGTTTCCTATGAATTACAAGCATATTATCGTACGAGTAGACACTCTGTCGTATCCTCTATCGTACGATCAGTAATCATCTGTCATACGAGTCAACATCATTGGCAATCTGGTCTCATACTATACTGCATCCTGTCTCGTACGAGTTAAGTATTTGTCGTACGATTCTGTATTTTCTGGTAAAGGAGGCAAAATTCATATTTTTCGTTTCTGATTGATTATTCTGACGACTGACCTTGACTGTTTATTTGTCTATCTTAGAGTTTTTCATAGCCTAACTAGTTTTTGCAGAACGCTTGTTGAAGAATATTGCTTGTCGCACAAAGACAATATGACTACTAATTCGTTGTCTTTGCAGGTTGCCTGAAGGAGAATCAACTAAACATCGTGTATTCTTTAAATTCATTTTTAGGAACCTAACTTGCTATCTGGTTAAAGAACAAATCTGTCTTTTGTGCTTTTAGAAGATTCTGAGAGGTAGGAGAGTATGCTCTTGTCTTTTTTTAGACAATCAGAAATCCAGACCCTTGAAGCTTTTTCTTTGTTTGAGATTTGTACATCTTTAGCAGGCCTGCCCTATCGAGGGGTTGAAAAACTCTTAAAGCCGTTACGGATGGTGTGAGGGGAACGACCTAAGTGGGAACGACTAGACGCCAAGTACTCCAACCCACTATAAAATAAACGTGATTTGATGAAAATCAAGTCAATGACAGTGCTCGGGAATAGCTCTCCTCTGTACCTTTGGGTATATTAAACCTTGGTTTTCAAGGCTGGGAGACCTCTTAATTGAGTTTATACCTCGACGCACTGAATGGATCCCTGACTAAATCCAATTTAAAATTAGAAGCTACCCGGTTCATCTCCGAAAGGGGGATAATCTTTGTGCAAGAGAGATAGTAACTCTCCCAAGATACTTGTCATTTCGTGCCCCCATTAGCATTTGGAGTCGGATAATACGACGTTGAGAATCCATTGCATGAGACTCAGCGGCCGTATTCTGATTAGCTATTGCGTGTGTACCTGAGTCTACAAGCAAAGGTTTTCTTTCCTCACCAAATTCCTTAGGGTTTGCATGCTGTGATTGGAGTCACTATAAATACTACTTGTTTTCTGTGTTTTCATCCCTGAAACAAAAACTGAAATACCAAAAATCAGTGAAGACTAGAAACAACTCAGTGAGTCAAAACTCTGTCCATGTCAGAAACTAGTCCATCCTAAGTCGAAACTCTGTCCGTGTCAGAAGCTAGTCCATCCTAAGTCAAAACTTTGTTCGTGTCAGAAACTAGTCCATCCTAAGTCGAAACTCTGTCCATGTCAAAAACTAGTCCATCCTAAGTCAAAACTCTGTCCATGTCAGAAGCTAGTTCATCCTAAGTTGAAACTCTGTCCATGTCAGAAAATAGTCTATCCTGGTCAAAAATCAGTCCATCTCAGAATTTGTCATACTCAGTTGTCATACTCAGTAGTCAGAAAACTCATAATTTTAGTCTCTGCCCTATGAACAGTCGTATGAGTCTGCTAATTTATCATGTTGCACCAGTCCTATGTCGTACGAATCTACTCAATTGTCATTCTATAGCAGATTCTTTGTCGTACGAGTCTAAATCATTCATCATCCTGCACTGTATTCTGTTTCGTATGAGACAGAATTGACCTCAGTCTTTTATCGTCCTGCACATGCCCATCAGTCGTACAGTATAAGACAGCAACTCGTACGAAACAAAACTTCTATCATCCTATAACTGCTAAATTGTCATCCGGTTCAGAAAACCCAGTCGTACGAGTCTCTGGTTTTGTTAGACAGAACATTAAAAATTGCCAAAAACACAGTCTACAACGAACATAATACTGGTTATCATTTTCCTAAGCATAAATAGATCAAGATAGTGTACCTCTACCATTTGCATTGCACGATTTGGTCGATCACCTCTCAGCTAGTTCAATCAACTACCTATCAAATTTTAGTCACTTAGATAACGTCTTATACAGGATAGATCATTCCTGAAACCAGACTGCATCTTACACTACACTTAGAATCAACTTAGATAACATCTTAGATAGGATAGATCATTCTTGAAATCAGACAAAATCTCAGTTGTTTCTCCCAAAACAAATACTCTAAACAGAACAAACTAGCTCTGAAATTGATCTTGACCTCTGCATCACAAAACAACTCTAGGTCACACTAATCCATAAAAATGCCTATTCAAACTAGGAGTTCTCATAAGAAACAAGCCAAAGGAAAAGAACAAACCTTCACTTATCAAGATAATCCATTCTACGTGAAGGATCCCCTCACTGACATACCGTCATCATCAGGCGGACCAATTTTTGATGAACCAAAATCTCCCACTATACATGAGACAGATTACAATGATGGAAACAAAAACGACCGTAATATTCCTGAAAATCATAATGACTCCTCATCATCAAGTGAGATTGACGAAGCTGTTGAACCTCCAGAAAAAGAAATCCTTGACTATCAGAAAGACAAAGACTTTAGAAAAATGATGAAAACTATCATGACCCAAGAAAAGGAAGACTATTTCTTAGAACTAGCAAATCAAGGTGCTAAACTTCCTATTGGATATGATGTTCAAACACTTGTTACTAAGAGGAAAGACTCACCTATAATCATGGTACACAAATAGTTACTAGCTTTGCGAATAGAGCTCACAGAGTTGAAGAATAAGGACAAGTCCCTGAAAGAATATTCTCTGGAAACAATATGTCCCTTCCCATTTGACAAGAATTTACACATGCCTCCATTCCCTTCATGAGTGGAAATCCCAAAATTTGATAAATATGATGGTACCTCAAATCCTCAAGATCATGTTAGGGAATTTAGTGATGTTTGTATGGAATTCATGCATGATCAAACGTACCTCATGCGTCTCTTCCCAAGGATTTTAGGGGGTCAAGCAATGGAATGGTTCTCAAGTCTACCCAAAGGAATAAAAACATTCGAAGAACTAGTCCAACTATTTTTACAACAATACTCATACAAAATTTGACATCCTGTGACTATGATCAATCTTTGTAATACTCAACAGAAAATAGGGGAACCTCTTCTTACTTTTCTCCAATGCTGGAGAAGGATGTTCTCTAGGTACCCATGACCTATTCCAGACTCTGAGAAAATGGATATATTTGTCAATAACTTGGTCCCCGAACTAAAATATAGCGTACAAATGTAGGTACACCCACAATTTAACAAAATGGTAGATAATGCCATTCGAATGGAAGATGTGCTCATAAAAAAGGGAGATATCACACCTTGGAAAGAAACACAAACAGGATCTAGTTCTAAAGAGAAGAACAAGTATTGGAAATTTGCCAAAGACAACAACAAGAATGTTGTTAATGATGGAGTAGTAGACACTATCAAAACCAACTCAAAATCAACAATATTCAACTGGCTAGTGGTACACAAGCGCTTAAAGCCGCTGAAATTGCAGCAGAAAATCAGCCAAAGAAAACAAAGGAATGGTTCAAAGAAAAGCCTTGGCTTTCCAAACCTAAGCGTGATTTTACTCCTCTTGAAGAATCATGAGTCGGCTTTCAAAACTCTATTGGAAAAATACTTGATAACACTACTAGATAACTCTAGACCATATGATCCAGATGTCAAACCAAGATGGCGGAGAGAAAATGAATACTGTGACTTCCATCGGAATAAGGGTCATAACATAAACAATTGCATGAAGCTAAAACATGAGATTTAGGATCTCATAGACGCTAGTAAAGTTGTTGTTGGGAATCATCCAACCAATGATGATCATAAAACATTTAAAGACCCTTTGCATGCTTATGAACAAGGTGATTCCTCAAAGACCAAAGGAGGTGCCAAGGTAAATTATGCTTATGCCAGCCAGGACAACATTATCAACATGATTGAACCTTCACACTCAAAATATTGCAATGTGATTATAGTTCAAGATAAACCAAATGAATCACGATATGCAAAAGCTCTGACCAGGTCTCAAAAGAAAGTTACCCTCCAAGGAGCTAGTTCTTCCAAACCGGCTCAAGAAACATCAAATCCAACAGCTGTGCCAAATAAACAAAAGGAATCAACCTTGGACAAATTTAAAAGATTAACCTCATCATCATCCTCTGGATACATTGTGGTTGAACAGCTGAAAAGGACAAATGCTCAAATTTCAATTTTTGAATTGCTACAGCTCTCATCTGCTCACAAGGAAATCCTACACAAAGCATTGCTCACTACCAACATTCCAAAAGATTTAGACATTGATCGGTTTCAGTCTATGGTGGGTCATCTGACTTCACCTCACTGTTTGACCTTCTCTGAGGAAGATGACAATTCATTAAATCATCCACATAACTAGCCATGGCGTATTGAAGCCATGATCCACAAACATAGAGTTAAACGTGTTTTGATAGATGGAGGCACGGGGTTGAATATCTGTACTTATCATTTGCTTACACAACTAGGATTCTCTGAAAATGTCATTGATCCAGGCAAGAAAATAACAATTAAAGCCTATGATGAAGAAGAGAGGACCTCCAAAGGTTTGGTATCATTACCAATCAAAGTGGGACTAGTAGAGAGAGATGTCCTTTTCCAGGTTCTTGATATTCCATTATCATACAATATATTGTTGGGCAGGCCATGGATTCATGAAATGAAGGCAGTACCATCAACATATCACCAATGCTTAAAGTTTCCTTATAATGGAGCTCAAGTCAATATTCCGGTCGATACAGATGTCATCTGCAATGCATTGACAAAAGGTGCAGATAATTTTGTGCCTCATAATAGGGTAGCCTCTCCAAATGAAGATCCAGAAACATTGATGAAAGACTTAGAAAAGAGATTGAAGATTATAGATACCGGCATGGATGGCTACAAGATAGAACCAGTACTATCATTAGTTTCTCTCCCTCCATCACCAAAACAGTTGGGCAAGCCATCAGAGGCTATGAGAACACAAACTTTAGCTCCGAATACTATATATGATGGTCTCTTTATACAGTCTTCTACCTCCTTGGTGGATGAAATAGAAGAGGATGTTGTGCTTAACTGGCTTTTTAAGGAAGA
Organism: Cryptomeria japonica; assembly: GCF_030272615.1. Classification (NCBI taxonomy): domain Eukaryota; kingdom Viridiplantae; phylum Streptophyta; class Pinopsida; order Cupressales; family Cupressaceae; genus Cryptomeria; species Cryptomeria japonica. Next base: position 514,003,315 of record NC_081411.1, on the reverse strand, counting down.
TAGTCCAAATGAGGAGGTACGACATTGTCAGATTTCCTCAAACCAATATGGTCGTGGTTACAAAATGATTTAGCACATGGGGTACTCAGGTACTGGTCCTTTGGGGAAACAAAAAGAAGGTATTACTGAACCAATTCAGCTACAAACCAAATCCACACATGATAAAGCTGGACTGGGATACAATCCTAAAAAGACATCAGAACAAAAACATGTTTCTAAGTCTAAAGGCTTGAAAAAGATATCGCCTTTAACATTACATGAAGCAAACACTAAACAAACGAAAGAAGAGTGTAGAAAAGAGAAAGAGGAATCAACAGTCAAGAAAGAAGAGATAGTCAGTGCTCAAGCTTCGACGGTATCAGCTACGATAATATAAGAAGTTGAGGTTCCTAAGGATATAAGAGATGAATTTGTAAGAATCAGAGAATTGTTTGCACCATTAAAAGTTCTAGTCACATATACTGGCAGGCAACAAGTAGATGATTCAGAGACTGATTCAAATGAGTATAAATGGGGTCCTGACTATCTTTCAGACACATCCGCTATAGAAACTCCAGAAGAATCTAGTGGTGTCATAGATGATACTCAAGAGCTGATGCGCATAAAACTAGAGAGGGAAATACAAGAAATTAGACAAAAGAGGCAATCAAATTATGAACAAGCATTGAAAGAAGGAACAATACCAGAAAGCTTCTCATCTATGTGTCCTTATCCTAAAACAGAACAAATCAGTTATAGCACTACACAGGAAGAGTTAGAAGCTGTAGAACAAGAACCAGTTATCAGTCCAAAAGAAGCTGAATGGAGTAGATGACAGAAAGTCACAGAAACAATGAGACCATGTCAACAGGTGTGTTAGATACAAATGACAAATGAACTACAATATGAAAGAATTTGTAGCATTAAAGATGTTAGTATTGATACCATACATATGCTTACTAAATCACTTGAAAGAGACTTGGAAACTTCATCCGATAACTCTGATGATTCTGATGACTCTAATGACAGTCTTGTTCATGATGATACCCACTCATCCTCAAATTCTGAATCATCTGATACAAACAATGAAAAATTGCATACTAGTCTTATTGTTGTTAAACCACGACATGACGTCTAGTCCGACTTAGTAAACGACGTTACAAGTATGTCTATTGGATTAGATTGATTAAATATTAACGTGAACTTTAATAATCATGATCTGACTCTTCCTGGTCTCGAGACACTTATGCAAGGTATCATTCTGGAACTCGACTTTTCGATCCGTAGCTGTGGTAACAATACCGTGAACGCTCTTGAACCTATCCAAAATTTGTCCTTAATACATCCCGAATTGATTGACTGTACTTTACAGAATCAACCCATGGATATACCTACTTTTGCCAATGACTATACATTATCCTATTATCTCAATGCAGTCGAACCTATTAACTCTTCCACCAGTGAATGGAGTGAAAATATGACTGAAGAGGATATCAAGTATCTTAGTCGCAAAAACAGGAAAGATAAAAATAAAAGATCTGATGGCAAAAACCACATTGTGGCAGTGTCAGAATCTAAAAAAGAGAAAATAAAGGGCGTATCTAAAGGTGAAAACTTCTCTGAGGCGCCTGAAGGTGAGATACTTGGTATACTGCCCAGTCATTTTCAGGAGCAGTCTTCCATATTGATCGAGCCAACTCAACCAATGAATATCGAGAATCAAGACACACCACAAATTATTCACGTAGCTCAATCACTATCAGCAGAGGAATTGAAGGATTTCACTCAGCTGTTCTTAGAGAAGAAAATAAATTTTGCATGGACGTACTCTAATATGCCAGGCTTGGATCCTGATCTCATTATGCACCATCTCTCAATCACACCAGGAGTAAAACTAGTTAAACAACAACTTCGTAAGATGCACCCACATGTCGCACTATTGGTCAAAGCTGAACTAGAGAAATTACTCAAAGCTGGATTTATCAAAGCAATAGATTATGCTGAATGGATTTCCAACATAGTACCTATGTCAAAGGCAGATAAATCTATCAGAGTTTGTACAGATTTTAGAGATCTCAATAAAGCATGTCCAAAAGATGTCTTTCCATTGCCAAATATTGATATGATAGTCGACATGACATCTAGGTATGAGATGTACTCACTAATGGATGGATTTTCTGGCTACAATCAGATTAAAATCACTCCTGGAGATCGAGAAAAGACAACTTTCACCTGTTCATGGGGAACCTTTTGTTGGAACGTTATGCCATTTGGGTTAAAGAACGCAGGAGCGACCTATCAAAGAGCAGTTACAACTATCTTTCATGACATGATGCATAAGAATATGGAAGATTATGTTGATGACACCTTAGTGAAGACTATGAAAAGATCAACGCATATTCAAGAGTTAGGTCCTATACTTGACAGAATGGAAAAGTTCAAGCTCTGATTAAATCCAAAGAAGTGTGCATTCGGAGTGACATCTGGTAAACTACTTGGCTACATCATTTCAAAGAAGGGCATCGAGGTTGATCCTGAGAAGGTCCAAGCTATAATGGAAATGCTGCCTCCAAAGAACATCAGTCAAATGAGAATTCTACAGGGATGTCTCCAATCCATTAGAAGATTCATTTCTCAACTAGCAGACAAGGCTCAACCTTTTACAAAAGTATTGAGAAAAGGAATAATATACAACTGGGATCAACAATGTGAACAACATCTTCAGCAGATAAAAGAGTACCTGTCTAATCCACTGATATTGATGCCACCTATTCAGGGTGAGCCACTAATCTTATATATAACAGCAACTAATTCATCACTGGGGGCACTTTTGGCGCAACAGGATGACAACAAAAAGGAAAGAGCTATTTATTACATCAGTACGACATTGGTGTCTTATGAAATGAGCTACAGTATAATAGAAAAAGCATGCTTAGCATTAGTTTTCGCATCACAGAAACTGAGGGACTATATGCTCACACATTCAGTCAAGTTGGTGGCCAAAATTGATCCACTCAAGTATCTTCTTAATAAAGCAACACTCACCGGACGATTGGCAAAGTGGGTAATGATCCTTATAGAGTTTGACATTGAATATGTGGAACGCAAAGCCATAAAAGGATAGGTAATTGCTGATCAACTTACTGAAGCTCCACTTGAGGATAATCAACCACTACACATTGAGTTCCCAGATGAATCAATAATGCATCTTACTCAACAACCCTGGAAGATGTTCTTTGATGGGTCCTTTACTCAAAATGGTTCAGGTGTTGGCATACTATTCATTACTCCTCAGAAGTACTCAATTCCAAAGTCTTATAAGATTCTATTCCCTTGCACAAACAACATTGCAGAATATGAAGCTTTGGTGAATGGAATAAAACTAGCCATTGAATGGAAGGTTGCTGAATTACATATTTATGGAGATTCTCAGCTGGTCATCAATCAAATCAATGATACATATCAGACTAGAGATGAGAAATTGATGCCTTACAAGAGGATGATGGATGATTTCAAGAAGTACTTTGCTTTTGTATCATTCCAACAAATTCCTAGATCAGTGAATAGAGCAGCAGATGCTATGGCTACCTTGGCATCTATACCTGAGCTACAAGAGTCCAATTTTTGCTTTGATTTCCTGGTGGAATAGTTATATTACCCTGCTTATGATTCTCCTGAGACCCAAATAGTCTATTCTGTTATTGGACATGACTCATCCCGATACAGCCACATCTACTCCTATCTATGTGACCAAATTATCCCTGAAAACCTTACTTGTAACAAGAAAAGAAACCTAACTCGAAACGCTTTGCGGTATGTTATCATAGCTAACGATTTATTTAGACGAGGTTTGGACGGTACTTTGCTTAGATGTCTAGAAACTGAAGAATCAAAACGTGCATTATCAGAAGTCTATGAAGGTATTTGTGGATCTCATTCAAATGGTTTTACTTTAGCTTGGAAACTATTACGGGTTGGCTACTACTGGCCAGATATGGAAAAAGACGCCATAAAATTTACTAAGACTTGTGAGAAATGTCAGCTTCATGGAAATCTCATACACGCCCCGGCGAGGGATCTCATACCATTTATTACACACTGGCCTTTTCAACAATGGGCCTTTGATCTCATTGGTCAGATATATCCTACATCATCCAATGGACGTAAATTCATCATAACGACCACTGAGTATTTCACCAAGTGGGTAGAGGCGGTTCCGCTCATCAAAGCAACTGGTAAACAAGTCACCTTATTCATGCTAAACTATATAATTTGCAGGTATCGGATACCTTCGTCCATCGTGACTGATAATGGAAGACAATTCAAGAATAAAGACCTGGATGAACTTTGTGAGAAATTCAAAATAAAGCAACACTAGTCATCAGTATATTACCCTCAAGGTAATGGACAAGCTGAGGCATCTAACAAAAACCTATTGACTATCTTGCACAGAACAGTGAACAAATCCGAGAAGGTTTGGCATCTACAGCTCAATCCTACACTATGGGCTTACAGAACAAGTATCAGAACACCTACTAGGGCTACACCTTTCTCTTTGGTGTATGGGTCCGAAGCAGTATTACCTATTGAAGTAGAAATACCATCTCTAAGATTTTCGTTGCAAGGTCTTTTTACTGATGAAGATCGTAGAATATCTAGATTGCAAGAACTCGAATTGCTGGATGAGCATTGACAAGTGGCATTTGATCATCTCAGAGTGTATTAGAAGAGAATATCCAGAGGGTATAACAAGAAAGTTCGACAAAGAGAATTTCAAGTTGGTGACCTAATTCTGAGAGAAAATCCAAAAAATCAACAGTTTTGAGACAACAAAAGGAAGTTTGAACCCAACTAGTTGGGTCCCTATATCGTTACTACAGTATTTGGCTCTGGTGCCTATCAACTCTCAAACTCGGAAGGAGAACAGCTCCGAGAACGGATTAACACTATCCACCTGAAAAGATTCTTTAATTAGCATTCTCTGCTCCAGCAAACTTGTACAATTGGAAAAAGTCTTGAAAAAAATACTAAAAATCAGAAAAAGTCCTGAAAAAATACAAAAAAAATTAGAAAAGAAAAAAAAAATGTAAAAGAGAAAAATTGCCTTGGTGAAAACTTGGTAAACACAAAAAAAAAATGACGATTCTCTACCAAGCAGGTGAAAACCTGGCAAATAGGCGCCTCTTGTATTCAAGCGCTCCATCTATCAACGCAACGTTGGCATTTCCCACTTTCAAGTATCTTTTGCTTTCGCTTGTACATATTTTCAGTCACTTTTGTGACATCCTAGTTCGTTGGAACCCTCATGACTTGAAACAGATCAATGTCCTAGTCTTAGGTTACTCAACAGAGCACATTACATATCCTAAGTAGTGTCAACCAATTCATTATTCTGTCAATGAAACCTGGTCATCCACTCTGAGTTAGTCACCTGTCTCCTGACTACTACAGAGTTTTTATCACTGAGTTCACAAGCAAAACAACATAATGAAAAACAATTACTAAACAGTTTGAGCTATGAATGAAAATTTTCTTTGTATGTTGTCTTTTATATTGATTTTTGATTAATGTCCCTTTGAGTAACTCGAGGAAGTCTATTGTGACTAAGAGAAGCAAGGATTGGGGGCATAATATTTTCTTTGTTTTCTGCTTGTAGGAATGATCCCGATGATCTGGAAACATATAAATTAGCTAGGTGTCTGTGATAAGAGCCTTCACATTAAGGTGAAATCGCCTCACATACCTCGACTCCGCTTATTTGTATGCTACAGGGAGGTCCATGTCATTTCTTTGTCTATTTTGAGGGAATTTCTTTATGATGCAATTCGGGTCCCTGTGAAATCTGTCCAAGGATATGAACAAAAAAAGGGTCATTACGGACAAGATAATTAATATTGCACATTGAAAAAGAAAGGAACTCTAACCTGCCTATTGTGTTCGTTATGCTCAGTGATGAATCTTAAGTATTTTAAATCCAGTGACTAGGTTTAGGTTGCATTTTGCACATCATTTTGCATTTCATTCTGCATTTTAGTGAATCTAGGGTGATTTTGGTGTGATAATAATAATCTCTTTATCTTTAGAATGAGAGCTAGAAGCATCATCATTTCTTACGCTAAGTGGTCTATTTATCATTATTTCTCTGATCGAGTACTTGTGTTTTGAGATGTTTAGCTGCATACATAACATTTCATATAGATTCATTCATTCATTTTATTATTAATCATTTGTTTTCATCTTATTGCATAGAAAACAAAAAAAATTGCACTGCTCATTTTCATTCATTTATTTGCATATGAAAAGAAACAAAAACATAGACATTCATAATCATTTGCAATACATACATTCATGCTGAAAAAGAAATGCATACATATAGAATAAAGCATATAGAAACATCTCATAATTGAATTGACACAAGTACAATGAAGTCAAATCGGATCTCGTATATATATATATATATATATATATATATATCATCTCAAGTCTAAGAGTACAAAATGATGTCCAATGACATGTACAAACTCCCATCGGAGCAAGAATCGTATAGGCTACAAAAAAAATGGGTGTGTCTACAAAAAATATCCGAGCTACAAACAGAATCATCTAGCTAGCACCCTCTCCCTCATCGCCTGGTGGAGGAGGAGGAGCCTGATGCCCGGGTTCCTATCGAGGTGCTCATGCTCCCTCTGATCGGGCCATATACTATGAATAAGGTTGCACCTGCTGTGCAACAGGAACTACAACACTATACGCTGCTACATAATAAGATTCCCTACTACTCTGGAGAAGGACCTCTTGTCGTAGAGACTCTATCTCTGCTCTCGACTCTGCTCTCAAAGCTGCAATCTGGTGATCACGCTCAGTCCTTACCTCGGCCAGCTGTCAGTCTCGCTCCACTAGCTGAGTCTGTGCCACTATCAATTGTGACTGCAGCTCTGCAAGATGTGCTCTCATCGACCGACTCGTGTCAGCCCCCTACTCTCTCGCAGGCTCTCCGCCGCCATCTCCACCACCATCTCCACCTGTGGCTCCACCCTAGTCCTCTTGCTGCTGACGGACCTGCCTTAGAGCTGCTTACTCCTCCTCTCCCCCACCCAACCTCACGCCTACTCTCCCAAGGGATCCACCCTCACCCCTCTCCTGTCCAATGTCGGCTCGCACTCCGCTGCTGCTGGCACCAAGATCACCACCAGTCTGTCCTGGAGCATCTGGTCTTTGGCCCTATCCCTACCTATGACCCTGTCTCTATGCCTATCCCTGTGCCGGTGCAGGGCATCATCCTCCACATCCTCAATATGAGGAGCATGCTCTCCAGGATCCATAAATCGAGGGAATGGATGCTGCTGAAAATAATCCCTGTACTAGGGTAATACCCCCGCATCTGCTATATCCTCCAGGTAATCCCACCTCAGACGGTGTAAACCTATCAGCTCCTGCATAGCCAAGGCATAAGATAGCCTAGGTGCCCAACCCTGCCTCTCCTCGTCAACATACCTAGCATATGCTGTAAACTCCTATGAGATCCCCTGAGGCCGGCCATACTGCCTCATCACTCGTGAAATGACGAATCGCTCCACAACAGTCTGCGATCTCCCAATCAGTGGGCGTGTGACAAACAGATCTCTCCACACTACCCTCTAGTCATCCCATGGCTCTAACCCTCTATATGGTTGCCATCCGACAGCTATCAAGTCATCGAGCTGCTGTCTCCAGAAGTCTGTCTTGCCCAGATGGGGCTGCGTGATATATCAAGCATATCTATAAATGATCGGCTGTCCTGGCTCCCTGCTATCTATCACTATCAGCCGACACACGGGAAGGTGCTCCCAAGCCCACACCTGCAAAATGTACACCCCGGCAGCCATGCTCCGCCCCTCTCTGTAAATGATCTCATGCATCTCTCGATACATGTGGGCCAGTAAACAAGAACCCCAACCAAGTCTCTGAGGGGACTCTATCAATTGCTCGAGCATCCGGCCCCATCCACTCTGAAAACCCTGCTGCCCTCGGTCTGGCATCAAAAAGCACCCAATATAAAACCTGCTAGGACACATGCTAAAGGATACTCCTCATTGTACCTGCTCATTAGTATATCCCAACTCATAGAACGAGTCAAGATATCAGGATCCCTGAATATGTTCCTCAATGCCTGTAGTCCAGGTAACAATACGGTATCATAGTCCACCTTATCCCTAGCAAAAGGGATACGAAGGATCCTGTACACATCCTCGGGAGTGATGGTCAACTCCCCAACTGGCAAATGAAAGGTATTATGCTCCGAATGAAATCACTCTACCAATGCTGTCAGCATCCCGTGGTTCACACGGATATCAGGTAATCGCAATAAATGAGTCAAGTCGCATAAATCAACATGACCCTGCTCACCCTCAGACAAATCCCAAACTAAAGCCATAGTGGGTGGATATACACATCTGAATAGCACAGAAGGTAAACACACTTGCACAAAACCCAACAATGAAATATCAGAAAACATTCCACATGAGCCTACAAGAGAAGTTAAACATCACGCAAATCTAAATAAGTCAAATGCAAAACCAAAATTTCATGTTTACACTTTCAAAAATGGTCACTGTTTTTCGAACGACAAAACACAGTTAAACAACATCTCGTATGAGTTAGGAATGGCTCTCGTACGAGAAAACAGCCTCAAACGACAAAGTTTTATACAATGCACGACAAAATTGTCTTTTAACCGACCTGTTGTATGACACAAGGGAGGGCTTAGTACGATAATTCTAATGGGTTTAAACAATAAAATAAATTTTTCCAGTTTCTCATACGAGACAGGATCCTGTCTCGCACGATAAACTGAGAAACCCGACCTAAAACCTGTCAAAAACATGAAAAATAAACAAAAAAATTCAAAATTGGAAACATAAAGAGGCTAAAGATCGATCACTTACCGCTGGCTCGTAGTTTTGGGGTCGATTATGTCTTCTCTGGCGCTCAAATCGATGCTGACGAGTAGGGACCACCATTTTTCTTCGCAGAAGGCTTTTTGAATTTTCAAACTTGGAGGGTTAAAATGAATTGAAAATGACACTTTTTTCCTATATATAGCCTAAAACCTAATTTTTCAACTTGCTTCGATGGACACGAAAATTGTATCCTTGGCTAATGTGCCTGCTCTGATTCCATTTTCAGGATCGAAATCAAAATTCGAGATCGTCTTACTAGTCAATTTCACAATTTGGACCACTTAGCGCTCTTTTCATCAAATGCTTATCTTGTCTTCACGTTGTGCTCAATTTCTCAACAATCAACGCTGAATATCAATTTCAATTCTATCAGTCAACTTTGCGATCAATTCAATCATTGCCAAATCTTCAATATTTTTCAAAATCAATTTGCGCTCAAATAACTACTCATCGCACAATTGCCTAAAATCAAGTACCCTCGCTATCTTTCGATTTCGCTCCCGAGGGGGCATACTCATGACCTTATGATTTCACATCTCACAAGTCAAGAAATGTTTTTCAAATCTTCATCAAAAGTCGAGCAAAATCTTTTCAATTAAAGAAAATCAATCCTTATCGCTAAGGGGCATCACAACTTCATCACTTCACATCAAGTTGAAATCTCTCGATCATCTGAATCAATCAATCGCTAGGGGCATATCAGTTTCATCACTTCAAATCAAGTTGATATTTGTCTTTCATCTGAATTAATCTCTTAACATTAATCAATTTCATCGCTTCAAATCAAACTGATTATTCGTTTAAACTCAATCAAAAGTTTAAAGAGTTTCTTTGATCACTCTAAATCTAAGTAGGTGTTCAGTATTCATTTCTTGATCAAGCCTGGACTGTTTATTCTTCGCTCATCGTGTCTTGATCAATCAAGTTCAAGATCAATTTTTATCATCATTCACTGTATCTAAAATCAATCAAGTTCTAGATCAGTAAGATCTGCTTCTTGATCAATCAAGTTCAAGTTCGGTATCTTTGTTTTCTATCGTTCCTTAGTTCAATCAAGTTCGGGATCTGTATCACTTTAATCAGACCTCATTTAGCTTTGTCACTTCGAATCAAGCTAAACACTTTGCTTTTTTATCTAGTTTGTGATCAATCAAGTTCAGAACTGGCATCTCCTAGACATCACACATTCTTTGAATCAAAGCGCTGCTCGCACATTAATTCAAAGAGGGGCAAATGTAATACCCTAAAATTGGTCATCTAAACCATGGGCCCCTAATCTCGACAACATCACCAAGGTCCTAACTAAAGACAATTAAATTAATCTTGAGCACATTATTAATTCTTTAATTATCAAAAATCACATGGCAAATCAACCACTCAACATTAATTAAATATTTATTTAATTAATTGAATTATTCCAAGAATATCATTTCGATCAATTATCCCATTTTAATTTATTAAATATCCTTGCTTATTTAATTAAATTAATAAATTTGCCATTCAATCATGCAAAAAAGGATTAATTTATTACAAAAGATGAAATAATTTATTACAAAGAGTTGAATTGAAACAAAATAAAACAAAAAAAAGAATTGAATTGAGAGAGAAATCAAACTTGAGATATTATTTCTTTTTCTAAATTTAGAACTTGAAATCAGAAAAGCAACTTAATTGAATTATTGAATTATTCTCTAAAATTGGAACTCAAAGCTTTTTAGAAAAAGAAGTTTAGTTGCATTGAAAAGACCTTTTTCTTGAATGAATCAAATATATGCATGGAATTATCTATTTTTATCAGATATGCATGGAACTAATTTATTATTGTTTTCCAATGCAACTTGGACTTCTAATTCGAATGCATTTGAATTAAACTATAATTGGAATCTATCTCAAGGTTAACTCAACCTGATTTCTCAATTATTTTCAATTAATCCTAAATTGAGCTTTTGTGATTCTCTATAAATTCAGTCTTCAGCTCTCATTCCAATTCACCCCAGAGATTTTTGAGAACACGCTTGGAGATTAGTATCACGCTAATTTCACTCTGGAGTCATTAAAATCATCATGCTTTTTTTAGATTACTTGCATCCATTTTACATTCATTATTGCTTGTATCCATTATTGCTTGAATTAATTGTTATTGCTTGAATTATTCATCCATCTTGCATCCATATAGCTTAATATCATATAGATTAAATCCTTCGTCTTGGTGTAGTCTAGTCACTTGTATTGCTTATAAAAATCTGAGAGCAATCTTATACTCGCATCTTTTAGAAGGCAATTAGTCGCTTTGCTATGGTTTATTTCTTATTGATTATTGATTACTAACCATGCATATAATGACTTAATTGAAGTGTTCTGCTTGCAGTTACAGGTTCACTTTTTCACACACACAGTACTTAGGCATCTGAGGATGGGGATTAGGATTTGGTTAAGGGTTAATTGTTCAAGGCTTTCGAAGCTCTTTAAGCCCCTCAATAAAAGGGTACATATGATGCTAACTGGAATATAAGATTAATCCAATGCATACTCATAAGGAATCATGTATGGATTCACTTGACTTCCTGAGGCTTTAGGCCGAATTCTAAGGCGAAACTCAAGCTTGATTATGGAATTATTTCTATATTGCTAAGGACGACGACATTGGTACACTCCTAGTAGGGGAGTGTAGTCTTTAGAGAGTGAGTCAGGACCCAGATGGTCCCAATGAGTCTAAAGTCTCTGGCTAGAGCATATCCTATTCTTATGAATAGATGCCTACCCCGTTTGGGTAGATGCCTATCCTAGATTGGATAGATGAAACCTCTTGTCCCATATGGATAGATGCCTAACTTGTATGGTTAGATGCCTAGTCTCGTATGGATAGATGCCTAATCCGCATGGTTATATTCCTAACCCATATGGTTAGATGCCCATCCCAATTGGATGGATGCCTATCCTATTTGGATAGATGTATCTGAGTATGTGATTGAATCAAACACAATTAAGAATAAGTGATTTTAAAAATTAAAAAAATAGTCAAAATTTTTGGGTTAAGCTAAGTGGGTTATTACAACAATATTAATTGCATTCTCAAGTTCACCAAGAACATGTTTACAACATCCAAATGTTGGCCACAAGAAAAATCCTTAAGCAAATGTGTAGTTGGCTTCTTCCAAAATCCAACACATTACACCAAGAGTGGGAACACTTTATGTGTTATCCAACACTAACTCAACTATTCCCAAACAAATTTCACACACTTCCTCCATCTAGCTCACATTATCCTTCTTAGGTGCAACCATAAAGAACATCAACACAGTTGACCAACTAGCATGGTAAACACTTTATCACTTCTAACTTTTTGTTCGTTGAAGTTCCACCTCTAAAACTTTGAAATAACAAACCCCATGTGTCATTTTTCTTTATTTCCAAATTGCAATCCATAAATCTCAATTGTGAGAAAATGTGGAGCCAAACACCATGACAATGCAACTAGGTGCACATATTATTTTTGAGCAACAAACCTCAAAAACCTACTGTACATGATTCCAAATGATAGCACATGTGTTAGAGTTGTCAAACTTCTTGTCTCGTGACACAAGTAAATAGAACTCCAAAAAACTCCCAAAAACATTGACATCAATGACAACATAGACAACTCCTTGAGTAGCATCTTTGACATCAATGACAACCCTTTGTTCAACAAATTGTTCATCTCTACTTTGCTTAATTTTGTCCTATTTTGTTTAGATGTCTTGATTTTGATAGAATAATTGAATAATAGGTAAGGATGACAATTGTATTGGAGATTTTTTTAAAGTATTTCTTTAAGAAAGGATGGTCATAATATAGGTTATAGTTTGGCTACTAATGCTAGCTTGCATGCTTGTGGCCCATGGAACTTATTTCACTTGCTTTATACATCCTTTATGCTTTAATGTTTCTTGAGTAGTTGGGATTGATAATTGCTATTTAGTATTAAGTAAAAAATCCAAAGGCCTACCTTTGCTTCCACTAAGATTCCCACCCCAATGGTAAGCTTCACTGTTTTTAGGTTGAAAAGTTTCATAAATGCTTGAAAATAATATCAAGAGAAAAAAAATGAAAAGAATTCAACTAATTGAGTTTTTTCTGGTATCTTTGCTAGGGCTATGGATGCCTTTAATTGAAATTAGATCAATATCTTGAAGAAATTCATAAAGATAACTTGTCAAGCCTATGCATGCTTAATTTGACTAGTAGAAACACAATGTCCAAGTAGTTCATGAGGTCAAACCAATTTTTAAGTAGCTTAATGCTAAATTTGTAATGTCAAGGTTAAACCTACTCCAAAAAAGGAAATTAATCATTGCACATGCATTTTCTTGGATAATTATGGTTTTTGTCAATAATGTTCCCACTTCTGTGGTTAGGCCTTCATGTTTCTAGTTCAATTTTCAAATTTGAAATTTATGGTATTTTGACTTTCTTTTATTTGAAAAATGCTTTAGATCATTTCTCTTACAATATCTTACATATTCTCACAAATGATTACTACTTCTCATTCCTATATTATAGAAGATTTGAACTCAACACCATTCAAATGTCTACAACATAAATTTTGTTATTATACCGAAATCTTATTACATTATTTTTTACAACGAACTTATTTGATTATTAGATATTCATGTACTTTTTATATTTGCCCAATTGTCTTCACCTTTTCCCCACATATGCTTTTTGAAATCATATCCACGATGTGTCCTTACGGATAGCTTTGCAAAAGTATGTATATTAGAATATCAAATTTTCATGTCTCTTTTGATGTCACATCTGATTGACTGGTTTTTTTGAAAAATTCCTTGGCTTTTAAAATTTGAAGTTTGGCATTCCCATTTTTCTTCTCTACAAACGTCAACATTTAAAAATTCATTCACACCATGAATAAATCATGGCCAACAAACTACTATGATACTTGACAGCAGCCATTGAGAATCCAACACGTGCTGTGTTGAAATGTGGCGACTGATCAGCAAAGTACTGTACACTCAGCATGTATCCTCGTCGGGGTTCGGGGGCGGCAGCCCCCGAGAAAAGCAGGGGTTCGGGGGCGGGAGCCCCCGAGAATTTTTTTTTTTTTCCATTTTTTTTAATGAAAACCGACATTGTAATAAAACCCTAAAAAGGCCGACTTTGTTTTTGCCCTAAAAATGCATGTTATAAGCGGCTGGGATGCTTAAGGCATTGTAATGTTGATGTACTATTTTTACTGGATAATAAGAAAGATTGGACGACTGTGTATGGTGGACGTAACCCATTCTGGGTGAACCATGTTAAATCTCTATGTTATCTGTGTCCTGTTTTATTTCTTTATCTTTTGTATTTAAATCTGCATATAATTGTTAGTTCATATTTGCTTCGGATCTGCTTGAAACCCTAACATGCTGAACCTATTAAGGATTCTAAATTCACCAGAATTTCATGATAATCAAACATGTAAATGACTTGATATAATATGAGTCCCAATAAAATGTACTAATTTGATGATCCATTATAAGATGGGTATAAATGCTCCAAATCTAATTATCAAATCCACTTTGCCTTTCGCATAGAAAATGGTGTCTTTAAAACAAGAGAATTTTGTGAGAAAAGTTAGTATGCAGATACTCAAAAGATAAGAAATTATTTTAAAGAAAAACATTTTATAGTCTTAAAAGACACTTAAACTTTTGATTTGTTTATTTTTCTATTGAATGGAAGATTAAATTTCTACATGATAAATGTTCAAAAAAAAACTCACGAAATTGCTAAGTCTTTGTGTTTTTTCTTTTTAAATTTAAATAATATAAGTTTGTGGATTTCTTTGAAAATGAGATATTAATAATTTTTTCAAATAATGTACCTATCATTGTTAATATTTTATGTTCTATTTTTCAATGAGGAAACTGCAAAAGCGAATTCAAATTATAAATCCAAACCACTTAGTCTTTTCCATAAGTGAACGATGCTTCAAGAAACAAAATGAAGTCTTGAAAAGAAGTGTGAATTCACGAGATTGCTAAAGTCATCATTTACATAAAACATTCTAAAATTTTATTAAAAGGAAAACACTTATCAATTTTGAAAGATTTCTAAAATGAAATTGTGAAAATATAAATAATAGAAAGACCTTTCAAGTACATTTATCCAAAGACATTTTATTATTCAAAATATCATGTCGTGTATCAACTTTTGTAAAACTAGATTATACTAATTAAATAACTTATTTTTTCTTTTGTAGTGGTAATGCCACAAGGAAAGAACTATTACAACATCCAATTGTACATCCAATCCTTATTTTGTCCATTCTCATGGTGTTAATGGATCCTAATCTTAGGCATCCTAATCCTATTGTGGGTTCTCATGGTGCTAGAGGATCTGGATAGCATGTATGATTAAAAAGAAATATGTTGTGGGTAAACCCAACTCTAATTGTTTTAATAAAAAATCTCGACCATTGATAAATAATAGATCTTAGTTTTTCAATTATAACTAACTTTTGAGATCTTTTATGACCAAAAGTTGTGCATTTTTTAAAGGGAGAAATTATTGATAACCACGAGATTTATTAGTAAGAATTGTTATTGTTTAAATTTCCTTCATGTGGTTTCTACTCAATTAGTAAATTTTTGTTTCAAATCATAGCGAATTAGCATGTAATAAATGTCTAGTTTAGGTTATCAAGAAATTGTAAACTATAAGGTGATATGAACTTCTCTTGAACCAAGAGTTATAAATAATTAACAAACTTTCACATGTGCTTGCTGATGAGTGCTTTGCATAAGCACCTTAGATTAAACTGTCAACTTTTTCCCTTGAGAATCCACAAATTTGTTAGTACTTCTCCCAAGAGATTATAATTTTTTAACATACATTTGTTTATATTGATTATCCTTTTGTATTGCTTCATGTGGATCATGAAGTTTAATGATATATTTATAAGTATTTCATCCCTACAATTGACATTGTTTTATTTTTTGTCAGTAATAATATATATTTTATTAATATTCAAATCCAAAACTTATATTCGCCATATAACAGTCTATGCATATATCAAACTTCATCAAAACTACACAAAAACAAAGTTTAATCAAAATTCACAAAAATCTTCATTTATCATTTCTTTCTTATTGCTTCAAGAAACCCATTCACCCACTGGTTCTTTAGCTCGAACCCTCTTTCTAGTTCCTCTTCCATAACCACCTTCCATTTTCCCTTTGCTCATTCATGTTCCTTCTCCCGTAGGAAATGCTTCAATGAGTCCCATCCATTATACACCTCTACACATCACTTATCTTTGTTGGTTTCCTTTGCCCACCATATGAACGACATCAATTGTTGAGAAATCTCCTCATTTGCACCCTTCACCACCTTGAAGGGCATAAACCTCACTCCCAGGATTGCACATTCCAACACCATCTGCAAGCCATACAACCATTCACTATCCACACATCCCTTCAACACCCACTCAACTTCTTCTTTCCAACCAACTTCCAGTCCCCACGCCACCACCATTGACACAATGTTAATGTTGGTCCTCTATTTGTGTCTTGTCATAAAAAAGTCCTCACCTAATTAATAGTATCTCCATGATGTGTACAAAAATATCATCATCAAATTTGAAGATATTTTTAATTCTCTTCTCTATGATTTTACCCAAAAATGTGAGTTGCTGCTTTGACATTATCAAAGTGAAGGTGGATTCCATTTTTCTTTAATCACCACCCATCTTCCTTCATATCGACCAAGTGCTTCCTTCGCAGGCTTTATTGACTGCCCTGACAACCCTTGTCACATCACTTTGCCAACCTCACTCTTTCATTAACACCACTGCTAATGATGGCATACATAGAAACTCAAAGATAAAACAAAAGATCTTATAAATATTCCATGGTACCATTTGGCCCATCATTTAATGTCAATGCCCAATTGGACAATCTGTCAACCACCTCATTCCCTAACCTCATCACATGCGAGATTTTGAAATCATCAAATGTTGCTATTAATTTCTTGGAAACGATTACATATTTAATTAAATTCCAAGCATTTTTCGCCCCTTTTAATTGCATTTATAATTATCAAAGAGTCCCCTTCAAGCTGAATCTTCGAAAGGCCCATTTTTTTGGCCATTTTTAGCACTTGGATTTCTACCTATACCTTAGCTTCAATGTTTATTCCCTTCGATAATTTGGAAGCACCAATTGCTAAAATATTATCCTCCCAATTTCAGGCTACATATCCGGTCCCTGACGGTCCTGGATTTCCCTTTGACCTCCCATCAAAGTAAATTTTATACCATCCTTCCCTTGATTTTAACCATTCCACCAACTTTTCCTTGCAAATCTCTAGATAAACCCAGTTAGGCCCATTAACAGGCCTTCAATTGACATTGTTGATTGGATGGATTGGTGCAACCTTTAAACACACCTAGTGAACCTTAATTTATTCACAACATACCAAATTGGGCTTCTTTTCTAAGCTATTCATCTTAGGCCCACAAGATTCACTCTTGATATTTCTCTTTGAGGTCTCTTATTAGGTGATGCTAAGGTCTTGGATTTATCCAAGATCAATGGTTGGCTTTGGGTGTGGCATTTATAATTCCCTACAAGGATTTCTAGCATATGCATAAAGCTGACCTCTTTACCACGATGAGTTGATTTAACAGTGAAATATTTAAATTTATATCCTAGAGAAACCCTAACTCATTATGTTCATCTAAGGAGTGTCAACTAGATTTTAGGTCAAGGAACATATAGGAATAATTTTATGAACAAAATATGTGCATATACATTAGTATGATATCAACACTCTGGGGACATAACATGATTGTTTGGTGTGTCTTCAAAATTGCTCCAAAACTATTAAATTCAATCTAGGGGTTTGACCTAAGTAGAGTATTCTCACTCAACAAGCTCCTTGAAGATGTTCATCAACAACATTAGTCATTTAGTGTAAACCTAAACTCTAAGGCAAAGGTAAATCTTTAGTCCAAAATACAAACAAGGTTGATTTGATATGTTAGAGATTGAATCTATAAGTACATAGATCATATTTTTGTTTAAAATATTGTCACTGATGTGAAAGGAGTTTTGCATACAAAGAGATAGGATTGGATCAATAAGCAATTGAAAAAGTTGCTTCAAACTTTGAAATGGCTCCAAGAAAATGAAAGACTAATAGATGCAATTTTTGAAAGAACATATAGGAGACATAAGTATGGGTCATGAAGTGAATAGAAGATATATATGAAGACCATTTGTTGAAAGAAGGGGAGTAGATAATCATGGAGCAATGAATATAATACATATATAACGAGATATATATGTTGAATAAATGAGAGGAATCAATACAAATTTATATGTTGGTCGATCACACTTCATTATGGCAGTGTTGAGTTTGTTTAAAGTAAAAATAAATATAAATTCAAATAATATTATTGGTTACTGGGCCAATTCATGTAAGGAATTACCATAATTCCTAGGTCGACCCTTCTAATGGTTATTACCTTAAGGAAATTAAAAGCAATTAAATCTTATTAGGCTGATCTATATTGTCGTGCCCACTTGAAATTAATATATTTATATTTGTATAAGGGCCGACCACTTATGGAAAAACCCAAGGGTGCGTTGAAGAATAAGATTTATCCTCATTTTTAGTGAATCATTCTCCCTCCAAAAGGTTGCCTTTCTTGGTGATAAAATAAGAAGAGTTTGTGAAATGTGGAGAAGAGGGCGTGTGTAAGATAAAAACGATATAGCATATATTCACCAACATATTTGTGTGAAAAGGAAATTTTAAACAAGATAATAACAAATTTATGAAGGAGTTAATAGCAAATTTTTGAAGGAGATTATATAAAAAAAATTTAAGGAATTTATAGTAGATTTTTGAAAGAGATTATAGTAGATTTTTGAAGGAGATTATAGTATTTTTCTATGATTTTATTGAGGGTTTTCTATAGCAGATTTATGAAAGAGATTATAGTGGATGTAAGAAAAGAAATATAGCAGATTT
The DNA here is from genome assembly GCF_030272615.1 of Cryptomeria japonica. Classification (NCBI taxonomy): domain Eukaryota; kingdom Viridiplantae; phylum Streptophyta; class Pinopsida; order Cupressales; family Cupressaceae; genus Cryptomeria; species Cryptomeria japonica. The sequence goes on along the minus strand of NC_081411.1, from coordinate 513,984,380 downwards.
ATGAAGGAGATTATAGCAGATCTAAGAAGAGAAATATAGCAGATATGGAGCACATATTATAAAATAATTTTGTAGCAGATATTTTAAAATAATTTTGTAGCATATATTTTAAAATAATTTTGTAGCAGATTTAAGGATATTTATTTTTCAAGAAGACTAATATTTTGTTGTTCAAGTGGTTGGTGTCTCTCCATAAAAAAGATTGTTGCCTCTTACTATGTTGGTGCTTAGTTGTGAGGATTGGTGTCTCTAGTGGGTTGTTGTCTACAAATTCTACAAGTGGGGATTGGTATATCGAGTGGGTTGGTTCCTACAAATCAATTAAGAGGGCATTGGTGTTTCATGTGGGTTGGTGCCTACAAAATTTGTAACAAATTTTTTAGATAAGCTATATTTTATTGAATTGTTTTCTCTCGTAAGGGTTTCCATGTAAATCATATGTTCTTCTTATGTTGCGTAATTGTTAGATATTTTATAAATGATATTGTGTGATTGATATTATTTCGGTTGTTAGTTTGAAAAAGTAAAAGTTTTACATATATTAATTTGCCCCCCTTCTGAATTTAAGCTTATGCTCATCAATTTATAAGTATTTTGAATACTCAAAACATTACACACTAGAATTAGAAATCCAAAAACATCAATTATATAACAAAGTATAAGATACTAACATGATAATAAATCATTTGACAACATGTATCACAAAATAATCAAAGATAAAATTGAAAACTAAATACTTTGTATTTATTTATTTTCTCTATTCAATTATTGGTACATTTAATAATGATACTTGTCCCAACTTAGAGTTTTTCCTTGTGTCATTTAATTGACACTAGTATGATTTTCCCTTTACAAGTGGGATGGTGAACTCCACTTATGGTTCTCCATCCACCAAATTGGCTTTCCAAAGAGCAATATGATTCTTTTGGGTTTGTTCTTCTTTGATTTTTCTAAGCAAACAATTATCCCCATGATGCCTAAAATCCTATAAATGAAAATTTTCAACAAACTACAACAAGAGAAAAAGTCGAAGTAGCACAAAGATTGAGCATTTGACTCAAAAATAATAATGGATTCAAAGGCTTTTGGTGTCTACATGTTCTTACCTCTACTCAGCTATACAACAAATTGTGAAATTCAATTGTTACATATTATCCTTTGCCTAACATATCAAAATACCAACAAAGTCTATTAGAGTGTAACAAGGTGAAAATAACATATAAAAAATTATTTAGAAGGTGTGATAAGGATATGTACACCCTTATATCTCATTAATAATGAACTATCAAGGCTTCAATAAATTTTTTTAAAATAGGTATCTATTGTTTCAAATTAATTATTTAGTAGATCAACTCTAATACATAAATTTCATGATAAAACTTGACCTCACATTAGGGTTTTATAAAGTTATAATAAATGAGGAAAACACATAAAATATGATGTAGAAGACTCCAAGTAAGGTATTTTCAAGTGGTTGGACCTACCTTTAGGATTATTTTGTGTTGTAGCCACATTTAGGTGCTTAATGAATGATGAATTGAGACTTTACATATTTTCAGGTTTCAAGGTTTCTCATACTATCATACTTGCCATGCCTATCATGCTTGGCATTCCATTCCCAATAAGTTTGATTTCCAATTTAAGCTCATTTTACTTGAAATATAATATTATTATTTTAGTCACCCATGCATCCTTTCCTCAATTACCAACTTTTCTTCGCAAAGTTCCACTTTGCAAATTTTAGTGTTTTAAGGTTTTTCATACCACCATATGTGTCATATATGTCATTCTTGGCATGTCATCCCCCAAAAATATAATTTTCCATTCTAAGATAATTTTCCTTGAAATCCAATATTATGAGTTTAGTCACCTATGCATCCTTTCCTCAACTATTAGCTTTTTTTGCCAAAGTTGTACTTTGCAAATTTTGAGGTTTCAAGGTTTCTGATACCATCATACCCATCATTCCTAGCATGCCATCCTTGAAAATTATAGAGTTCTACTCTAAGCTCAATTTCCTTGAAATATAATATTTGGGTTTAGTTACCCACGCATCATTTCCTCGACTACCAGCTTTTCTTCCCAAAGTTCTATTTTGCAAATTTTGAGGTTTTAAGGTTTCTCATACTGTCATACTTGTCACACTTGACATGCCATCCTCAAAAAGTTTGATTTTGAGATTTTAGAGTTTCGCATACTATAACGCCAATCAGATATTTGGGGCATTTTATTCCCATTCTTCCCCTTTTGGCATGCAAAGTATCAAAACTTCATCATTCAAATGAAGAGGCCTTCCTACCCTCCTACATAATCTAGGAAAACATTAATGGCCTAAAAAGGAATATGATTTGACACTTGAGGAATCTTCATAGGTCTATTTGTACCTTTGGACCCCTATAAGACATATTTGATGCATAAAAGCATGTGGTTGATGGTGCAAAGGGCATGGATTTAGTACATACATATGAAGATGATGTAAGTGGACATGGAAGGCTTGCACAATCACTGATGACCATCGTTCTTTCCCCAAGACCTCTAAATGGTGTTAGGGATATATATTCCATATAGGCCAAAAAGAAGAGAAGGAAGAAGGGGGTGGGAGAAGTTTCTAAGCTATCCAAAAAGTGATATTTACAAGAAGCCTTCAGGTTTCAATTTCTAGTTTTGGGTAGAGATATTTTAGTATTGCACAATAATTTGGGTTCATTCCAAATTTATTTTAAACACTTGTAGCCTTCATAGATTGAATGGTTAAAGGTAGAGTCAACCTTAGTTGAGTGTCTCCTTGTGTATGGTGGGAAAGAAATTTCCACATTGGGTTAATCCCTAATCTTTTTAGGTCCAAAATCCTCCTAATGGGGGAGGTATAATCCAAATTTTTTTTTTTCTTAATCTAGACTAGTGGGGTCGTTTATAAGATTCACTCCAGGTGTTGCAACTAGGAGAATCTTCACATCAAAACATAGTTGTTGCATGATCCATGATAATTACTAAAGTTCATTATAGGTAGCTCAAAGATGATCCAAAATATCAAAGTGACCTTTCATTCAAGTTATAAGAATCAACACTAAGAGAAAAAGGTAAATTTTTGAAATTAGTGATCAGAAGAACATGTACATTTTTAAAAAATATAAATGTGATCATGATGGAAATTTTGTAAATTCTGTGATAACTTTTTAACTAGAAGTGATTATATGTTGTGTCAAATAGTGATTGGAAGATGTAAGGCTATCAGACATAAACTACTTCAATCCACACACTTTCCTCCATTTTGGCACCATCAAGGGATGTAGAATGGCTATATATATGGTAAATAAAAATTATGAAGGATGGATTAGTTGGTAAAACTTCTTGAAATTTCAAATTGCATGGTATAGTAGAAAGGATAAGGTTTATTAGTTAAAGTATTTGAAAATAGGTTTAAATAGGTTTGCAAACATTTTCAAAAATCCATTCAACCTATATGGTAGTGTAACACTTATAAATATTTCTAGGATAGTGATCCATAATCATTGCAAGTTTGGGTGTGGCTATTAATGAATTACACCATTGTTCAAAATTATAATTAATTAGTTTTAGTTAAGTATAATATTGCGATGTAATCTCTAATCCTTTGGTAATATTTAAAAAAACTTCTCTTGGGAAACCCTTGATTTAGAATTAAGAAACCCAATTTGATAGGTTCCAAGTTGTAATCTTGTCTAGTTTATTATCAACCAAAGTTTAGTATAGAAATAAGAATATTATCTTTTTTATTTGTATCTTTCATGTCTACATATAGAATAAACTATGTATCCTTTCCTAGTCTATGATAATGATCGTTATTCCTTACACATCCACCAACCTTATCTTCTCTTTCATCTTCACTTATATATGGTGTTGAGATCTACGCCTATGCATTATAGTAGCCCAACCATCATAGAACCTTTAAAGAGTCATCCTTTCCATCTATCTTTTCTTTTTCTATCTTCTTATGACAAAATCATCACTAATCATACAAAACCATTACTATTAATCATGGAATCATCCCATCTATCACAAAATTATGATTTTAATCAAAATATTACTAGATTCATAGATCCACCATTATTTTCATAATCAACTCTTAATGGAACCAACAATTTTCTTGTACATGTACTTTCACTTGTCCAAAAAGCGAACAATTTTTAGATCATACCTCCCTTTGTAGAAGCATTTTGCCTCAAAGGATTAATAAATTTAAGATGAGGAAATAGTTTCCAAGATTCATGAAACCCCTACTTGATCTCTCTCTAATATTTTTAAAGTACCATGTCCTTGTGGTGGACTACCCCCTTGTCTTATTTTATGTCTTCAATTGAATGTAGAACCAACTCTTCTTATCCTCCATCCAAATTGATGGCTTATATAATGATAGTTATTAACAAGTGACAACAAAGTGAATTTTCATGCAAGGAGAGAGATCTGACCTTAATAAATTCTCCCTAGAACCCATTCCTAAGAGGTTTAGTTTTATTTGGCCTATCCTTATCTTCATTCTTAGGGAAAACCATACATTATCTCCAACTTTAAGACCATGCTCCACCTAATGCTTGGCATGTCTCTTCTTATACTTCAAGTAAGTCTTTTCCAATTGCATCTTCACCTTGGGTTAGATCTCATAGATCCTCTTAATGATTTTTTTCTCATGTCTGTCTAATATATCTTGCTTACCTCACTTCTCAAGTGCAATACTCAATGATTTAGTTAGAGATATCACAAACCTATCTTTAATGGTGGCTAACATATACATGAATAAAATTCAATGTTATAATAGAGTTGAGTATAGGCAAAAGACTCATCCCAAGTCTTTGAAAATATATTGTTGTAACAATGTATGAGTTGTACCAATGTTTTATTCCTCACCTCCATTTGTCCATTTGATTACGGATAAATGGTTGTTCTCTTTTGAAGCTTAATATCTATTGTGACCCCTGACAACATCCCCCTAATTTTCTCAAAATTGAGAAGCCTTATTTTGTTGAGTCACATTGTGTTTACGGTAGCCCTCCCTAGTCATGTGTGACTAATTGCATTGATATTCATGCTTTGATTTTTTGTCACAATTTGCATGTTGTTGCCTACTTGTGTATTGTTGTAGTGTCCCTCCTAGACTTTCATTTTTATTTGCATATTGATAGACTTATTTAGACTTATGATGGTTATTTGGATGTATGTTTATGACTCTTCTACTATTTTGAGATGGTATCTGTGATACTAGGACCCTATGTGGACTCATAGTATTTGTGATGACTCTTTATGATTGGTTACTGTGGCATAGAAATTTGGATTCATCACAAGACAAGTAGATCAATAAAAACATTAAACATGATAGCTCAATCAAAGAAATACTCATTGCAATGAACCTAATCACAATGCACATTCAATAGAGGTATGAAAATGAAGCATTCAAAAGAAAACATTATGCAAACCAGATTCAAGATTGAATACTCCTTCCATGCGGCTCCATTGTTGTTCTTTCCTCTTCAATAGTTTTGTGGATCTCACCTACAAGTGCTCTCACAATTGAAAGCAAAAAGCTCAAGAGTACTAGAACTAAAATTTGATAGTTTGACAGCAATTCGGATTTCAAGAAGTAATTGAAGGGGTTATTAGAAGGGATTTGATTGAAAAAAACATCCAATTTATAGAGAAATTGGATAAGTGACAAAATTGGCATGATGCAATTCAAATGGAAATTGCAAATCAATATGTTAATTATGACAAATTATGCAAATTATGCACTTTCCATGCACAATTTTGATTGATTGATTATGACACATTTCATGTCAAAATTGATTGATTAATCAATTATGACAATTTCATGACAAATTGAAATGCCACTCCCATAGAATTAGGAGATGAATTAGGAGGGAAAAGGAATTAGAAATTTGAAAATTAGGAAAATGAAATTGATGACAAATTAGGAAATTGGAATTAGAAATTGATGAAAAATAGGATTTAGGAATTAGTGAATTAATTAATAATTTTTCATTTATTAATCAATTCACAAAGAAGAATAATTAGCCAATTAAATAAAGATTTAATTGTAATAAGAAGACTTAGGATTAACAAGTAATTTAGTAATCCTAGAGGAAGAAATGGCGAATTAGGTTAAATGACTAAATCATAAAACCCTAGAAGATGAATTAGAAATGCGAAAATGACAATTAGGTCTTGATTAAAGATCATTAATGTCATGATTTGATTTGATAAATGACCAATGCGACAAAATGATTTGATTGATAAATGCGCCAATTGACGAGGAACAATGACAAATTGATCCAAATTGACATAATTGAGATAGACAATGATCGATGACAAAATGATTGCAAAATGACAAGAATCGATGACAAAATAGATTGCAAGATGACAAGATTGATAACGACCACGATCAATGACAAATTGATCGCAAAATGACAAGATTGCACATGACAGCGATTGATGACAAGATTGAAGGATTGATGATAAATCGACAAGATTGAAAAGAGGACAAAACCCTAATTAGGATTGACGATGTCCAAAATGATAAGATTGATAAGATTGCTAGGAGGACAAAACCCTAATTAGGATTGATGATGTCCAAAATGATGACAAATAAGCATGCTCATTGATGCAATAAGATAAAATCGATCAAAATCATGACTGGATAATGTTGTTGACAAGACCAAATTCGAGGACGAGATGATTGAAGAATGTAGAAGAATGACTCGATGTTCGCAAATGATAAAAATCAAATGCATGACATAGGAGAAATGTTAATGCGACGCAAAAACCTAAAATGAGGCAATGCGCAAATGTTAAAGTATGACCTCGCAAGCGTTGACCATTTTTGGGTGTCTACAGTTACTTTTATGATTGGTGATGCGAGACTTATTATATGATATTTGATTCTTGTGGATGTTGATTTGGTATCTCCTAGATGGATGGATTTATATGATTCATGGATTCACATATGATTATCATTTATATGTATTATGAGATTGATGATGATACTAACCCTACCTCATGGTGATGATTCTATGCATTGTTTATATATTGTATCGTGTGACCATCTTTGTGAGTAGAGACGATGTCATATCACTCATTGCGAGCATGATATGTTGTCGCGATTCTCTATCACAAGCTTGTTTAATATGATGAATATGTATCGTATATGTTGTGTTTAGTCTTTGATGCAGGTTTGCAGGTACCAGACATCGACTCCACCTAGCTTCACAAGTCTAAGCGTGTCCTATCCCAATGACAAGTTGTCGGAGATGACATAGTTTCCCTCACACACTCTTGGTCTAAGATGTATACCTTGTTAGTTTCTCTTGATGTCTTTTGCTTGTTTGATTCCCCTTTAGGGTTCAACTAAGAGATGTGGTGTATTGGTTAAGTCTCTTCTACCTTGTTTCATAGGTCTTGAGGTCAAATCTCTCTGAATTCTTATTTTGATCAGTTGTGGCTTGATTATTGCCTTTATTGCATGACTGGATTATTTATTTTAATGAAGAATTTAATTAAGTAATTAATTAATTTAATTTGATTTATTGATATTTAATTGAGCTTTTTTTATTGTTTAATTATTTAATTTGTTTTATTTATTGTTGAAGATGACTTTTATTTAGTTATTGTTTTTAATTTAATTATTTAATTGGGTTCTATTTATTTATTGGTGTTAATATTTTTATTTATTTTTGGCAAGGTGGCAATGCCACTTGACATATTTTATTAATAATAAATAATTTTTACAATATATTTAAAAACTGGTTCAAACTGAGCTCCCAGAGAAAAGAACCAACAAGAAAAACTCTGGTCATTTCTCATAAACATGATTATAGAAGAGAAATAGTGAACAATCCTCTAGCCAGAGCTAGTTACAAAATAGAGATCAACAAAGGAGCATGCAGACTCATTTACACATAGGAGCATGCAAGCTCATTTTACAGAATAGGAGCATGCAAGCTTATTTACAAAATAAGTTCCTGGGATATCTTGAAGGCCCTGCAACAAAGAACTCCTGCAATCAAAATTGACATGCCCCTGCACCAAAAAACAACTGCAACCAATATATATATATATATACATATACTACAGAATGCAGAGAATTTACAAGAAACACAAGGTTCCAAAACATGACTGACACCAACGACATGAGATCTGCGGTCCGCCATTATAGACAAATGCCAAAGGAGAAGAGGTGAATGTGGAAATGCTAGAGAGAAATGAAGCCCAAAATTTTTATGCCATAAATGAAAAGAAAGAGGAGATATATCATAAAAAAAAACTGACAAGCCAAAACAAGCGACGTACAAAGATAATCATGAAATAACGCTATGTCAAACTTTAAATGACATATGAAGGACGGATTCCCAATGTGAAAATAAATATCTCCAGATTTCACACCAGAAGAGAGTACCAAACACACGAACATCATCAATAACAACTAACTCATCATTAATGAATGCCAAGTGATGATCAAGTAAAGCAAAGTACCTCAAATCAAAACCAAATGGAATTATGAAAAGTAATACCTCACCAAGAGAAGAGAATATCAACTCGTATAAATGAGCAATCATACAATAAGAAAGATTAAATCCTCATCTCTCTACAAGCTATAATTAATAGGTTTGGGAAGCTCATCAAATCACCCCCTAATCGAGAGGAATCAATAACAGTTTTGTCACAACCCATATTAGCAAGGCAATCAGCCAATGCATTACCTTCACGATAAACATGTGAGATGATGAGGTGCTCAAACGTATCAAGAAGAGTCCATATTTGTTCAAGAATATACCAGAAATGCCAATTATCAGCTTTTCTTGCCTTGCAAGCATTAATGACAATAGCTGAATCACCTTCAATATGAAGGTATTTAAAATTTAAATCCTTAGCCATAACAAGACCTTCTAAAAGAGCACAAGCCTCGGCCATATTATTTGTGCTAGGAGAAATTGGCATAGCTTTTAATGCTAATAAAGAACCCAAATGATCACGAAAAACTATCCCTATTCTTGAATCACTAGGATTTCCACGGGAGGATCCATCAAAATTCAATTTACAAAAAGGGGCATTAGGAGGATGCCATTTTATGGAATTTCTGTCTACAGGTGTTTTCTGAATCCTTGGAAAGGCCGGTGATATAGGAATAATGATACTTTTCCAAGAAGAGATCATAAAATTCTCCCAAGAAGAGAACTATGAATTCATGTTAAAATATTTCTGGACATGAGCATTAACTTGCTCAATAATACTTCTTTCCAAAATCCCAAGAACAACCAATAAATCCGATGAGTCACATCTAAAAATGCGCTTGTTTCTTTCCCACCAAATGGCCCATATGACTGAAGAGAGAATTATAAACCACAAACAAGCAAATAGAGAAGATGAATACAAAATTGGCCAAGACTAAAACATGTCCCATAAAGATAAAGGTAAAGGGAATGAAAGAGATAACTTTTGGAGGACAAAATGCCAACAACTACTCGCAAACTCACAATGAAGAAAAAGATGATTGACATCTTCAAGAGCTTTACCACATAAGACACAAGAAAAGGAGGCTGCAATATTGAATTTGACTAAACGATCACTAGTCAAAATTCTATTTTGCAGCGCGAGCCAGGAAAAAACACCAGCTTTAGGTAATACTGAATTATTCCAATAGAACAAAAAGGCACGATGAGGTGCATTTTGATTGGCCATTTGTTGAACAACAAAATATCCTTCTTTAACAGAGTAGTTTCCCGATTTAGAAGGGCACCAAATAAGTTGATCTTTGATGTTAGAAAGGAAAGCCACTCGGTCTTGCAAAACAAATTTAAAATTTTGAATTTCCTACAAGGACAATGGCAGAGTAGAGGGATCCTTCCATGAGACCTTGTGAGAAAATAGATCAACACTATCTACATAATCAACCAATCTAACTCCCCATGATTGAGAAAGAACAACTGAAACAGAAGCAAGAGAATCATGTTGCGAAAGAGGGGGAAAGCCATTCCAGGAGTCTTTCCAAAAAAGAATATCCTCCCCCGAATGGACCTTCTAGGAGAGAAAATTAGAGACCACTTCCCTACATGAGATCATAAAGTTCCAAATAGCAGACCCCTGTGGAGGATTAGAAATTGTGAAGATCCTAGCAGGATTCTAGGAATCCAAGTACTTAGCCTACATAATTTGGCACCACAAATATTGGGGCTTAGTATACATAGACCAAACTAGTTTGCCCCCAAAAGCCCTATTTCTTTTAGATAAGTCTTGAATCCTGGCACCACCAACTTGCTTGGAAAGAGACATCTTGGTCAAAGAAATCAGTGGAATCTTTTTATCTTCCGTCATGTTGTTTTTCCAGAGAAAAGATCAAATAATCTTTTCAATTTGGGAGATGACTGGTCTGGGAGCTTGAAGAACTAAGATATAGTAATTGGGAATGGCAGATAGGACCATTTTAATGAGAAGTATCCTACCTGAAAGAGACAACCACCTAGCCTTCCAAGCAGAAATACGAGATTTAAGTCTCTCAATAACCGAATTCCAAATAGAAGACTTAGCAGATCCCATAAAGAAAGGAATCCCCAAACAGGTAGAAGTAAGAGAGTCTACTGGGAAACCTAAGATATTCACAAGTCTATCAGCCACCAACTGGGGAGTATTAAAAATGAAGATCTTGGATTTATGGGGGCTAATCTGTTGGCCAGATCCATCAGTATAAGTATCCAGAATAAATTTAATATGAGTAGCCTCTTGAATAGAAGAAGACCCAAATAAAAGTGTATCATCGGCAAAAAGGTTATGAGTGATTGACATATCAGAGTTAGGAATTAATACCCCTTGCCAAAATCCCAGATCCCTTTGCTTAATAACCAATCGACTAAAAGATTCTACCATAATGATAACTAAGAAAGGAGATAAAGGATCTCCTTGTCTAACACCCTGGGTTGAAGAAAAGTATCCAGAGGGAGCTCCATTAATGATGACAGAAAATGAAGCAGTAGAAATACAACTCTTGATCCATTTACACTAGCTTTCAGAGAAACTAAATTTTCTCAAAACTTTGAACAAAAAAGCCCAACAAACTTTATCATAAGCCTTCATCATATCAAGTTTGACCACACAAGCTGGGATATTGGATGAATTTATGGAATGTAAAGTTTCATGAGCAAAAATTACTCCCTCATGAGTTTCCCGACCCGGAACAAAACCTCCTTGTTGAGGAGAGATGATATGAGGAAGGAGAATTTTAAGTCTTAAATAAATAGCCTTGGTGAAGATTTTGTAAATAGAGTTGCACGAAGAAATGGGTCTAAATTCAGCAAAATTTTGGGGATTCTTAGATTTCGGGATAAGGGAAATATAAGTGATGTTAATTTTTTTAAGGATATACCCACCCCTCCTAGACTCTTCGAAAGCCATTAATAAGTCAAAACCAATAAAATCCCAACATTTCTGAAAGAACAAGATAGTAAACCCATCAGGACCTAGAGATTTATCAGGGGCCATAGAAAAAACAACAAAATTAAGCTCATCTAAAGAAAAAGGCCTCATAAGAAAGTCATTATCCTCGTGGGAAACAAGGGAGGGTATAGAATCTAAAAGAAAATCCACATGATGATCCATGGAGGAAGAAGAAAAAGAAGGAGATAACAATTCCTTAAAAAAAGACACCCCCTCCTCTCTAACCTGCTGATCTGAATTAAGGACATAACCAGACTTAGAATCCTTAATACTAAAATTTTTAGAAGCAGCTCTTTTAAGCTTGGCTTCAGCTTGAAAGAAGACAGTATTCTTGTCACCTTCTTTAAGCCAAACCTCACGAGACTTTTGCTGCCAATAGATTTCAACCCGGGAGCAAAGGATCTCCCAGTAAGCTTGCAATTTCTTTTGAGCATCATTAGTGGAGGAATTAGTGCCATGTATAATAATCTCCTCATTAACAACCTTTAAATCATTGGCAACTGCCTCTTTTTCATGAAAATATTGTTAAAGACCAATTTATTCCAAGCCATAATTTGAGATTTCACGAATTTCAGTTTGGAATAAAACTGGAACAGCTTAGTACCTTTGCAAAATGGAGCACTTATCTACCATTGCTTTAATAAAGAAAGAACATGAGGATGAGCGAACCACATTTTCTCAAACTTAAAAGAAGGTCCAAAAAAGGGAACATGATCCAATTTATCAAAATTGAGAAAAATTGGGAAATGGTCAGAATCTGAGGAGGTAAGAATCTCAGAAGAAAAGGAAAAGTTGCTCAAACGTAGGTTTAAGAAATAAGAAATTTGTCAAGGCGAGAGGCAATCTGACATTTAGATCTCCTATTAGTCCAAGTGAAAGAACCATTAGAAGGGAAAATATCGAATAATGCATTGTTTTGTACAAAGGAAGAAAAGTCATTAATAACCTTCTGAGTTGTAGGATTACCCCCTCTTTTTTGATTCGAGGAAAGGAGAGCATTAAAATCACCCCCAAGCACAATAAAAAAATCATCATATCGTAAAAACAATTCAGATAAGGAATCCCATAAGTCAGTTTTATCTGAAGGAGAAGTCAGACCATAAATATTAAACAGAACAAAAGAGACTTCAAACCAATCAACCTTTAACAACTGCCAATGAGAAGCAAAAGATAACATCTCAACTTTGACTGATTTAGGATTCCATAAAGTTATAAGACCACTAGAAGCACCCAAAGAAGGAACATGAACAACTTTCCAAAGGGACCATTTGGAAATTATATTATCAAAAGAATCCTGTTAAAGTTTAGACTCTTGCAATAAGTGTATGTCCACTTTTGAAGAATCAAGAAATTTCTTGATCCTTCCCCTTTTGTCACGGGCATTTAAGCCCCTGACATTCTAAGATAAAATCCTCATTTATCACAAGGAGAGCAACATGCCCTCCTTGTTTTGACATGGGAAGAAAATTTCTCTACAATAGTGGATTGAATACCAGCCGCAATCTCCTCCTTGATTTTAGCCAATTTTGGTTTTCGACCCCTCTTCTTAGGAGTTTTAACAATAGGGGGGAAACATAAGGAGATTGCTCCAAGGCTAGCTTCTGAGAGAAATCAAATCCATACACATTAGAAACAGTTGAAGAAGGACTATCAATAAGATTTGCATTCACACCTTCAACTAAATTTGGCTGAGAAGAGGAAACATGACAACCATCATGGACAGGCCCCGAAGAGGCAGAAGCAGAAGAAAAAGAAAATTTAGGAAATTCCTTTGCAACAATCTCATCAAATAGATCAGAAGAAACCTGAAACAAAAAATATTTGAAGCAATAAGTTGAATCTTCTCTTCGGAAACGGAAAGAGAAGAAGGAGACCTTGGAATGGGCAAAAAAGAATCACTATCAAAAATCAAACTATGAACAATTTTGGTATCATCCGCCAGACCCACAAAAGAAGAACGAGGAGAAGAATTAACAGAGCAATGATTTGTGCAACCATTTGAAGGTAACAACAATTCTGGAAATGGAACCGAAGGACAAGAAATTTGAAAAAAACTCGTAGAGGAGAACATAAAAGGTTCAAAACGAAATTCAAAAGACCAATAATCCTTGAAAGGACTAGGAAGAAACTTAACATAACAAAACTGATGAATGGCAAACATAACATAGAAGAACACGGTCAGAGAGCAGAGAAAAGTAAAATCCATTAGAGGCACATCACATACTATATATCTAGAAAAATGAACGAGAGATGTAACAGAAAGAGGTAAAGGAGAAGAATCCTTAACATTATGATCCTTTAAAGACTGACGATCCTTACTTTTAAAAAGGGAACATTGGTGAAAATCAGATGAAAAATCTGAACAAACTTGTAAAGGTGCATCAGAATCACCACAACATTGAGAGGTGAAATGGCCAAGTAATGGAGAACAAGAATGAATAGCGATCGAATCTTGAATCACCACAGGCTGAATCCATGCACCATATTTGGAGCAAATAGTAATCTCAGAGGGAATGGGTTTAGACAAATTTAATAACAAACAAACCCTAATCAGAAGATGAGGTCATTCGAAAGGAACTAAATCATGCTTAATAAAAATGCCCAATTTGTTTGCCAAGATTTCAACCATATACATATCACGATACTCCAAAGGAAGACCCGAGAAAGTTACCTAGAAGGGCATAAATTGTGGCTTTGCTGATTGAATATCAAAATGAGGAGACCAAGCATAGGTAAATAATCCTATCCCAAAACAAAACCACCCTTTAAATCTATGCACACAATCCCTATACTTTTCAGAATCGAAAATCACAGTGAAATATAGAGAATCTTTATCAAACAGAAATAAATCCTTCATACCATCCCAATTAGACTTTGCCCATGTTAACAGTTTAACAAAAGAAACTGGAGAAAGAAGCTTACCAATGAGGGCAGTAGAACGCAATAACTTCGTAGAGTTCTGAATCATGTAATCGGGGAATATAACCTTATACTGCACAGAAGAATGCGGATTACCCCTTGTCGAATTGGAAAAGGCAGAGGGAGAGTTATGGGGAAGTGGATTTGGATGGAAGGGAGCTTGTTTAGCAACATGAATGTCATTCGGGGAAGAAAGGAAGTGAGGGTTCGAAACCAAAGTGTTATTTGGCTAGGTGACATAAGATGGGAGGGAAGGATTACAATCTTGGGAGGGAGATCTAGAAGAAGCTAATGGGGAAAAACCATCAGGATGCGGGGAGCCATCACAGATGTCGAATGGCGGTTGAGGCAAAACATATCTATGCTTCCTAGGTTTTTTAGAACCAAAAAAGGAATGAAAATGCTTAAAATGAGTCTTTGGGTGATCAACAGGATGAGGACCCAGAATGCCCTAAAATATTAATGCCTTGGGAACAAAAGACTTATAATAAGAACGTGAAGGTTTTGGAACAGAATTACCTATAAATTTGCGAAAATATGACGAAGCCGACAGGAATTTGTCATAAGCCAAGTCACGCCAGCGACCATCCTTAACAACCCATTGAGGAGAATGATCAGAAGTTTGTAATTGAGCCAAATCATGATCGTCAAATGGCACATCTGCCCATAGCATTTGCCTGTTCGCCATTCCTAGGGGTTTCTTTGAATATGCCTGGATGCCATCACCATCCGCCATCCTCTTTGTGTCCTTGTGATCTGTATTGGCTGCCTAGTTTCCATTGCTTAAACAATCCATGGCCATTCTAAAGCCTTTTATTTGAGGCACCTCAACTATTGCCTAAAGGTCAAATATTGGCGAAGGAAGTTCCCAAAATCTCTAGATCTCTGCGGCTCCGTTGCTACTTCCTTCCCTTTCCCTGTGTTCAGCTTGTGAGACGTAGAAGACATGCAGCAACTACCCGGCTTCCAAACTCACGCTTCAGAGACGCTCCCGCAGCCGTGCCCTAGGCTTCCCCGTAGTCGTGCCCTAGGCTTCCCCGTAGTCGTGCCCTAGGCTTCCCTGTAGCTGTTCCCTAGGCTTCCCTTCGGCTACCCCTTTCGATGGTTTCTTACCAACCTTGGACACCTTGTGTCCCTGCTATTTGTCGCCATTGTGGTCTTCTTCCGGGAGGTCTGCTTTTGACAAGACTTGTCGCCTCCTCCATTTGTAGACTCGGGTCTTACAACCCCTTTGGACGCTGCCGCTATGCTCTGCAAGTCGTCGCCTCCTCGTATCCTAGATGACAACATAATATCTTATTGGTGTTAATATTAATAATTATAATTAATTATAAATCATTATTATTAAAGTATGGGTAAATTATATTATTTTTTACCTACCGTCTAATTTTGAGGAAATAATTGTATTCCCCAATTTATTGTCATTTTTGTATTAAATGATTGAATTTGATTTATTTCTACCTACCTTTATTTTTTATTGGTCGACTTGATTGCGTAGGTAATAAATATATATTTATATGATGCATTTCTCGAATTTTGTAAAGGTAAGTAAGATATATGGTTTTGGGGAATTTTTCTATTGGTCGAGAAAACTAAGTCTTTAATTTAATTTTTCTATTTATTTTGGCTTGCTGGTCTATGCATGGGTTAATCATCTGGCAGATCATTGCAAAAGGATTTTGGAATTGGATTTGGAGTTTGGATTGCGATTTGGATTTTGGAAGGCTTGGCATTTTTCAGATTTCTTCTTCAATTTTGGTTTTGCAATTTGCAAGTTGGTGGCTCTATTTTTGCATTTCATTTCTAGAAAATATTGTCTTCTCCGTGTCTATAAATTATGAATTTGATTTTCTCTTGGAGTGTGATTTGAATGTGGAAATTATCTTCAGTAGTATATTTCACTTGTTGTGCAAGTCTTGGAATGGGGAAAGTGCAAATTTGGCTTTTTGAGTTCCTTGTGAATCACTATGTTTTTATTGTGACTGCACTAAGGGAGTGTAGACTCTTTCTTCCACTTGTTTGGATGCTTGTAGATCATGTTTTGTTTTCTTGAGTCACTAATTATTGTTTACTGCTTTTCTCTCCCTCTCCCTAGTGGTTTAGGCTTCACATTTATTAGTTTTTGATCAGTGGGAGAGAGATTTTCTTCTGCATCTTTTTACCAGGAAGCATGGCATGAATATGTTGTTGGTCTATGATGATATTTTGATATTTCAGACCTCTTGTGTTTTGTATGAGGGTCATTTTATATCCTTGAGTCTTCCTGAGACCCCTCCTAAGCCATATGCCTTTGTAATGAACTGATCTATGCACTTTTACCAGAAATGCCATAGAAACACCCAGAAACGCCATGCAAACTACCATAAATGCAATCCTACATACCAAGAATACCACGATACATACCAGGAATGCCACTGTTTGTACCATATGCTCTGTCAAACTGACTAAGAGAGCTGAGGTCTTCATTTGCAGATTCAACCATATTGACCAAAAATGCCACCCTAGAGACCAAAAATTCCATCATACTGACAAGAAATGCTACCATACATGCCAAAAACATGACCATACCTACCAGGAATGCTATCCTAGGTTTTAGGAATGTTAAGTTGTCTCGAGGCTCTTTGGAAGTTAGCTTTTGGCTTGTTTGAGTGCACCTTTGGTCTGTGTGAGTACTCTAGAGGCTTGTGTAGTATGTATTGGAATTTTTAGATGTGGTTATGATGTATTTTGATCTCTTATGATGTTTCATTTTTTCCAATAAGAGGGTTCATGCCTTACCATTGAGGTTTTCCTATGTGATTTGACGCTCCGATGAGAGGGATAATGCCTCATTGTTGAGGAATTGTTTATGTGACTCCAGTGGGATGTGTCATGCCTCACTGTTGAGGATATGATTCTATTTGTATCTCTTTTATGGTTTACATTCATGATTGGTTGATCTTTGATGTTGCATTTGTGAAGGCCTTCTTCCTTGAGTTTGTTTCATGAGTCCTCTTTGCTCAGTTAGTGCTTAGTTTGTTGAGATTTTTATTGTATCTTTGTAGGACTTCATGATGTTATTATACGTGTATTGGATATGTATTTTCACCCTATGGTCATGGTTCATGGTAGGGAGAGTGGGCCCTTGCATGTGTGGACCAACATCTTGAGCATTAGGCCTCTAGGAGGGGGTCTAGACTTATTGGAACCACATGAAGCGTTTGTTGTAATTGCAAGTGATAACTTAAATAATTGATTAGTGGGTTTTGGGTATTAGGAAATTCACTAAACAAGATAATAATTGATTGTGCGCCCCTCCTCATATCCCTAGAAGCGTGTGCGCTCAGGATGAGTTTGGGAAGACCGTTGTAGCACAAAACCAATCTCCCTTGAATATCTCCAAGGTTGAGATGGTTCCACATGTCTATCAGGGTGAGGCTTGGCCCCTTCTATTGTGAGGATAGCATGTGATGACACTCTTTCCTTACTTGAGTCCATTGTCCATATGCTTTGTTTTGTTGATTGTGCCTCTGGAGGGTCTCTTGATGATTTCAACCTTGTGATGCAATTTTGTGTTGTGATCTCTTGATTGGAGTCTTGTTGAGTCTTGATGGATCCTTTGGTCGATAGGTGTTAGCTGAGCTCATGAGTGTGTGTTGGAATCTTTGTCATCTCCTAGCATGGGGGGTGGTTCCTTGATTGGTTCCACATGGTCGAGTGGTTGATTGCCTTCTTCCATTGGGATACTCTCGTTGGTGTTGCATGCGTGGATCAGATTCTTCATAAGATTGGACCTTGGAATTGGTTTTATATGCTCATGAAAAGAAGAAATTGTATCATAATGCAATATGTATGTAGAATATATGATGCATTCTTATATTGTACTATCATGTATTTGAGAAAGAAGTTGTAATAGGACTTGTTGTTAGAATAAAGTATTGATCTATGGATATTTCATGATGTTGTAGATGCTTGTATGAGTTTAAAAGCAATCATGTAAATGGATTGGTTTAGTTGTACTTGAGATGTATTACACTTATGTGATGAATAGTATTATGTTATTAAATGAATGATAGATAGATGAAATAGAGAGCATTGATCTATACTTGAGTAACTAGGTGATCATAAATACTAAAGGTTAAATGATTTGTGTAATGCTATGTGTATGGGACTTGCATAGGATGATATGATCATGTAAGAGAGTATGCATCTTTGAGTTAGATAACTATGTGAAAATGCAGTAGGACATGATGTTGAGGCCGGAAGAATGCTTGTCTTGATGTTTCCTAGATGTAAGATATTTAATATGTTAGGTGCTTATGGATATAATGTGTTTATAAGAGGGAGTAGACATATGATTTAGAATTGTATTTATATTCATGCCTTGGAATTGAGTTATGATATGCCCTAGGATGATTGATAAAAGGAATATAATAGTTGCATTTAAGATTTACTTTAGTAGTTAGGAATTTATGAGAATTGATGGTTAAATGTAAATTATATTGTTCTCTTGAGAGATTATAAAGTGGAAGAATATGCATATGTATTGGTTGTGCTTTAGTTGCATGAAAAGTAATTTGGCTAGAGGATTAGGAGAATAGTTCTTCTTGATAAATGGTTATTGTGTTAGAATGTTGCTAGTAGTGACGTTAAGATACCCTAGGGAATAATTGTGTAGTATGAATGCTTTTTGTTATGTGCTTATGTTGGAAGGTTTATTCCGCTTGTGTAGAATGGATTTATGATGTTACTATCTAGTGTTAAATGTGTTAATGCATTTGAATAATGTTGTTTTGATATATGTTAGTGTTGGAATAATGTAATGGATGTTTAAAAAACAAAAAAATTGTTAGTAGTTTTTAGTTTATTTCTCTAGGGTATTTTGGCGGGCATTACAATTGTCACCACTTTGTTGCTTTTTTTTACCTTGGTATATTATTAAATTTCATTTTTAAATGCTTTCTCATGTTGCATCACATGTTGATTGTTTTAATTCTATAACATGGTGTAAAGCTTGAAAAAAAATTGAATCTATCTTGTTGATTCTCAAGTTCAATTGCATTTCGTAGTCACTAGCTACATTTGAATTATGTGTGAATTCAAATTTGATCATTTTACACAAATTCACTAGATCATTTAAAGTTTATATATTAAAGTTAAAAAAATTAATCTTTAAATAGATCAAAATATTAACTATTAATGTTTAAATATCTTTAACACTTCAAAACATAATTTTAAATTATAAATTATTATTTATATTTATTTTAAAAGCATCATAGTTTAAAATCGTTATTTACACATTTTCAATTTTAATTTTGAGAATTAAAAAAATAATAATTTAAGATACTTGATTTTTTATCTATCCAAAATAGACCTTTAGAAAGAAGTAGACGTGGTGTTGATGACTTGTTTTAATTTTTTGTACTTATCCATTTGATGAGTCCCAACTCCTATAGATACTTGATTTTTTATGGATCAGAAATAGACCTTTGAAAAAAAATAAACATGATATTGATGACTTGTTTTACCATATACTTTAAGTCTCATAAATTCTTTGATGTATAAAGATGACCAAATACCTTCCTTTCATCCATTCAAGCAACCAAAGCAATAAGGTTTTAGGTACTTGTCTGTGAGATCCAAGCACTTCCAAGAACTCGGATTATGCATATAAGCACTCCCAAGCTCCAGAACCTGCACACACACATGCACAACATGTACAAACTTGCACAACAGAATCTTTACACTGTAGCATCCTAAAATTGTGACACTTGCAATTTCGACTGCATTTGGGTCTTCACGATGGCGATGCAACACGGAACCTGAATGGAGACCCCGAAACTTGTTCATGACATCAAAAACTGCATTTTTCAGCACCTTGGCCTGATCCTCCTTGCACCCTGCTGTCCCTGGAGGTGGGACCATGGCGCCCAACACCCTGGTCCTTCAGGACTAGGGCGCCCAATGCCCTGGTCCCCCAGGACCATGGCGCCCAGTGCCCTAGTCCCTGGCCCTATTTTGGGCCCGGTCTCTTTTGGGGCATCGGGTCTTTAAGTTTGCAATTGGAAAATAATGTTTCCTGGTCGGCCCAAGGTCGGGAAAATCAGTCTATCAGCCCTAATTGACAAGTATATAAACTACTTTTCCTCTCCTAGAAAGGGGGAGAAGAGGGAGGATATATGTGTACAGGGCGCGGAAGCGATACTCAAGCATTCAAACATTCAAGCATTCAAGCATTCCTTCAAGCAATTGAGCATTCTAAGTCTCCATTCAAGGCTAAGTGTTGCATTCAAGACAAGGATTCAACCATTGAAGAGGAGATCACTTACAACACATTACATACAACATACATTACACCTTCGCATGTAAGAATACAAACATTCTTACAACAAGGTATCAGTATTTGTTTACATTACAAACATTTACATTTACAACATTCTCATTTCTTGGTTAATTCCAAAACCGGGGTTTGACCTAAAGGCAAACCCCTCATCCCTAACCCCCCAATCATCCTCTCTTTTCTGTGTGTAGGTTGCAGGTACGCGGCTGTAATTGAAGATCTGGAATCCTTGTGCAGAGACGAACAGATCCACCTTCGTTTCGTGGATTTTTCGGAGGACCGTGTGCACGCTGGGCGCCATCGTCCCGTCAACTTTCACTCAAATTTGCAGAACAACACCGTCTCGACATTTTACTACTAATTCCAAGTCCGCAGCTTCATCCCATATCCCTATCTCTGTTTATAAGCGAATCTTTCCTACTTTACATGCATTCCTAGTTCAATCATTCTATCTACATTTCTTTACAAAAGAGGGTATCCTTGATGTCTTAACCCTTGAAACTCATTTAGAATCCAATCTTGCATTGCGTGGGATTGGATCTTGTGGGTTTCAACCCCTCTTTTGAATGTAAAGTCCCTCCTAAGTGAAAACCATCAACCCTAGTGATTCTCCCTTCTCTCTCTTTGGAGTTGGGGAGGGGAGAACGACTAGGGTTCGATTTTTCCGCTTTACATACACAATAACACAATGTTGGGGCAATAAGATAGCATTATTGATCTAAAGAGATGGACCTTGGCCCGGTCTACAAACAATTCCAACAATGTCGTTGGTCACTACCCCGAGTACTTCCCAAGCCCTTGATTACAAGTTCCCGCCCCTAGATCTGCGTCCACTCTTGAAACACCGGTACAGATACCACTGCACCTCGCCCCTGGCTGTAGCTTCTCATGTAGACTCCCGATCCACAAAGACCTCGTCTCCTTCGAAACTCAACCTGACGCACCACTGACTCTCTCGTGAGTCCACGATGACTTACCCAGTACACGACCCAGGCCCCCTCCCTGAATGGGGACTCCAAGTCTCACTGCTTCTCTGATGCTGCTTCTACTTCACCTCTGCTTTGCAATCTCTCTGAACACCTTTGCTCGCTGGAATGTTGTTTTGGTTCTCCTTGGATTTTTCCACCATGAACCTTCACCTGGGAAAGTAAAGCACACTGTAGAAACGTTCTCTCGTGAACGGCGGGGTACTCTGCTTCCCCCTATATAAGTTTTTCGTCCAGTTCTCACACAATTGTAGCTTGGCATTAACCATTTGTCAATCACCACAACTTCCATCTGCTGAGAATAAGAAGGGACTTATCACCCCAGAAGCCTACTGATCTCCCTGAGACAACAGCCCCTTACATCCTCCCCCACTTAAAATAGGTGACGTCCTCGACGTCGGCAACACAGTCCTAGACTTGTGCTGCAGAGGCCCCCAACTTTGTTTACACTTAGAAGGGGAGGCTGAAGTTCCATTCCAAGAACTCCAAAACCTTGGTTTCATATTTCTAGAGGTTCTTAGCCTTCTCCCAAGTCGCCTCTTCTCGGGACTGGCCTTGCCAATGAACTAAGAACTCTCTCCACTTCTTGTTTCCAAATCCTCTCTCCTTTACAACAATCACTTCCTCCACATCTAGTCCCGACCTATCCTTGACATATGCTGGTCCTCGGGTTGGTATGTTCCTGTTATTCTCCTCTTTATCCTGATGATATGGATGGAGTTGGTTGACATGGAAAACATTGTGGACTCTAAGATGCGCTGGCAACTTCAGCTTGCATGCAACCTTCCCAATCCACCCTGCGATTGTGAATGGTCCGTCAAATCTGCCACCAAGTGATGCACTCAACCCCTTGGGTGTCTTAAAATGACCTGGGTCCATCCTAAGAAAGACCTTGTCACCAACTTTGAACTCCACATTGCTCCTCCCCGAGTTTGCATAATGCTTCATTCTTTCTGCAGCCTTGACCAATTTATGCCTCGCATGATCCACTCGATCTTGCCACTCCTTCAACTTATCTTTTGCATTCGGACAGTCCCTGACATATCCACTCAAAACCATATGAGGAGTCAGTGGTTGTTGTCCTGTAGCCAATTCAAAAGGTGAATATTGACTCGATGCACTCTTCTGCATGTTGTAGCTAAACTGCGTTGGGTCCAACAACTTTGGCCAGTTGGATTGGTCTGACCAAACAAAGTGCCTAAGATAGTCCTCCAGAACCCCATTGATCCTCTCGGTCTGACCATCTGTCTCTAGGTGATGACTCATCAACATGAGCAACTTTGTCACAATTATCTTGAACATCTCCTTCCAGAAATTGTTGGTAAAGCGAGCATCCCTATCACTAATGATACTCAGTGGAACACCCCAATACTTCACAACATTCCTGAAGAAGTAGTCGGCAATGTCCTCAGCTCTGCATGGTGCCTTGCACAGTACAAAAACAACATACTTCGAGAACCTGTCAACCACGACCATGATACTACTGTACCCATCCACTTCCGGCAACCCTGTGATGAAGTCCATACTCACGCTTGCCCACGGTCTTACTGGTACGGGTAAGGGCTGCAGCAATCCTCCCGGAGGTTTTGTTACCACCTTATCTTGTTGACATATGAGACAACTCCTGACATACTCATCCACATCTTTCCTCATGTTCTGCCAGTAGAAGCCTCTCTCAACCAATGCAAGGGTTCTCTTCTATCCTAGATGGCCTGTCCATAGACTATCATGACATTCGTTGAGAACTTCCCTCCTCACATTCTTCCACTTCGGAAGGTAAACTCGATCCTGGGTGAACAACAACACCCCATCCTTGTTGCTGAACTTCCGAGTCCTACCCTCCTTAGCTTGTTTGTACAGCTTCGTTGCCTGAAGATCTATCAGATAACCCTCCTTGATAGACTCCAACACCTCGCTAGATAGTTCCACTCGGCTAGCCTCGGGCCGTGCCTCCTGGTCCCCTTCAATAGCAACTAACTATGCCTTCTTGCTTAGAGCATCTGCTACAACATTCTTCTTTCCTGGGTTGTAGAGAATCTCAAAATCAAACTCTGCTAAGAACTCTTGCGACCTGGCTTGCTTTGGAGTCAGCTTCGCTTGAGTCTTAAAATACGTTGAGGAAACATTGTTTGTCTTCGCCACAAACTGCATTCCCAAGAGACAGTGCCTCCAAGTTCGAAGACAATGAATGATCCCAATCATTTCCTTCTCATGGGTAGGGTAATTCCTCTCCCTATCCTGCAACTTTCTCGACTCATAAGCCACTGGATGTCCATCTTGCATCAACACCCCTTTGACTGCAAAGTCTGAAGCATCACTCTGAACCTCGAATGGCCTCATGAAATCAGGCAATGCCAACACTGGCACCGACGTGAGTCTCTCCTTGAGTGTCTCAAAGGCCATCTGACACTTGTCTGACCACTTCCACTTCTGGTCCTTCTTTAGAAGTTCTGTTAAGGGCGTGACACATCTAGAAAACCCTTCAACAAACCTCCTGTAGTAATTCACCAAACCAAGAAACGACCTCACTTCATGAACATTCTACAAGGGTTCCCAATCCCGGATTGCTCTTAGTTTCTCTAGATCTGGACGAATGAAACATTTTCCAATGATATGCCCCAAGAAGTGCACCGCTTCCTGAGCAAACACACATTTCTCCTTCTTGACAAAAAGCTTGTTCTCCCAGAGCAACTGAAATACTTCTGCCAAGTGTTGCTTGTGCTCCTCCATGTTCTTGTTGTAAACTAGTATATCGTCTAGATATACCACCACAGACTTATCCAACAGAGGTCGGAACACATCGTTCATGAGTGTACAAAATGTTGCGGGTGCATTGCATAACCCAAACGACATCACCATGAACTCGTATGACCCATACCTAGTCACACATGCAACCTTCTCCTCGTCTCCCACTGCAATCCTCACTTGATAGTAGCCCTGCTTAAGATCAAGCTTGCTGAAGACCTTTGCCCCAGACAATCGGTCAAAACAATCAGCAATAAGAGGAAGGGGATACTTATTTTTGATGGTCAACTTGTTCAGGTCCCCGAAGTCGATACATAACCTCAATGTTCCATCTTTCTTCTTCTGGAACAACATGAGCGCCCCATACGGAGAACGGGATGGCTCGATGTAACCTGCCTCAAGTAGCTCCTCCAACTGCCTCTTCGATTCTACCATCTCTGGACCAGATAACCTGTACGAAGCCTGTGCTGGTGGCTTCGCCCCTGGTACCATTTCAATCTTGTGATCTACAGTTCTCCTGTCTGGGAGTTGAGTAGGTAGCTTGACTAGCATTGTGTCCTCAAACTCCATAATAACTTCCTCTACTTCAGGTGGAATGGGTGTCTCCTGCACATCCTCAAGTTCATCCCAACCTGCAAGTAGCGCTGCTAGAAACATCAGTTCCTTACCATGCTTCTTGGCCGCCTTTTTCATTCCCAATGCTGAAATCATCAGAGCCTTCCCAAACTGTCGCTTCTTTGTCATCTTCACCAAGCATGTCTGCTTCGGATCTAAAAACACCAACAAATCTAGGTGAGGAATCACCACAACCTTGCCGATCTTCAAGAACTCCTAACCCAAAATCAACTTGAAATCATCCATTTCAATCACTGTCAGATCTATGCGACCCTGCCACGAGCTGACTTTCAGTGGTATGTCCCAGACAATACCATGTATCTTTTTGAATGGGGAATTCACCGCCTTGAAAGAGCATGCATCAACCTACACCTTCAACCCCAGATCTCAATCTCTCCCGACTGAGATAAAGTTGTGAGTGGCTCTTGTATCCACCATAGCCATTGTGTACTTCCCACTCAACTGGGCCTCCACGTAACACAACTTGTTTCAGTTCTCAGGTTTGACAGCCGTAGCCCTAGGCTGCTCGGTGGCATTGACTGCACCCAAATGCTGGATCACACCCATTGTTGCAATCTGACCATCTTGGTCTACTGCCATCTGTGTAGAGTTCAACCTCTGTCGTTGCGGACATTCTCTCGCCCAATGTTTTGAGCCTCCACAGATGAAACACCCACGCCCTCTCCTGTCATTCTTTGACTCGACGTTTTTCGAACCTTTGCTTGAACCTTTACCATTTGAGGACTTTCCTATCCCATTCTATTTGCTGCTAGAAGGGTCCCCCTTTCCCTTAGACTTTCCATCATCCTTGGGTTGGAACTGCTTCTTGTCTTTTCTCGGTGGATTGGATACACCCGAAGCACCTAGTGCCTTCGACAAATCCTTGTAGTCAACTAGTCGATCCGCGACTGAAATGGCCTCCTTGACATTTGGAACCTTAAGCTTCTGGAGCTCATTCTGAGCCCATGGTGCCAGACCTTTCAAGAAGTGATACAACTTAAGATCTTGATCCATATTTGGAAATTCAAACATAAGGACCCAGAAAGCTTTGATGTAATCTCGAATCTTCCCTGTTTGCCTCAGGTCTGAAAGTTGTTTGAAGGAGGTCCAACCTGCATTCTCTAGCTTGAACTGCTCCTTGAGTGCATCCCACAACTCATTCCATGTGTCTACCTTGACTACCGGCCTACTAGCCTCCATGTCCTAAAGTCTGGCCCTCCACCAAAGCTTAGCTGCTCCAGTGAGGAATCTTGTGGCCGTCTCCACCTTTTCTTCGTCTATCAATCCCCTCATGGATTTCAGGTACCTTCCCATGTTAAAGAAAAAATTCTCCATGATCTTATCATCTCGATCACCCTCATACTTTTTAGGTGGTGTCACTCTTGCTCCCTTGGTAATCCCTGCTTGAGAAACACAACTCTTGACAAACTCGATCTCTATGAGAGCCATCTTCAACTGGTCTTCGAGTCTAACTCGTTCTTGCTATTCCTATCCATACAGGATCTGGAAATCCTTGATATCTCCTTCAGCAAGGTCCAATCGTCCTTCTACAGTCTCCATGTGCCTTGGCAACACCTCGTCTTCCAAAGACTCCAAACGGTTGGTCACCTCAACAAGCCTTTCCTTTGTCTTGGACCTCTCAGTGACGTGAGCACAGGGTGAGCCCTGCTCTCCTTCTGACTCCCTGTCAACATCCCTGCCCTTGGCCATAACTGCTAAAAAACTGAACCCTCTTAGTGTGCTAGCTTGGGGGTATCAAAAACCTTGTGCTCTGATACCAACTATCACGGGGCTAGATTTACCCGTGCGGCACCGACGATCTTTTAGGTACTTGTCTATGAGATCCAAGCACTTCCTAGAACTCGAACTATGCTTGTAAGCACTCCCAAGCTCTAGAACCTGCACACACACACAATTGCACAACACGTACAAACTTGCACAACGGAATCCTTACACAATAACACAATGTTGGGGCAATAGGATAGCTTTATTGATTTGAAGAGATGGCCCCTGGCCTAGTCTACAAACAATTCCAACAATGTCGTTGGTCACTACCCCGAGTACTTCCCAAGCACCCGATTACAAGTTCCCGCCCCTGGATCTGCATCCACTCTTGAAACACCGGTACAGATACCACTGCACCTTGCCCCTGGCTATAGCTTCTCATGTAGACTCCCAATCCACAAAGACCTTGTCTCCTTCAAAACTCAACCTGGCGCACCACTGACTCTCTCGTGAGTCCATGACGACTTACCCAGTACACGACCCAACCCCCCTCCCTAAACGAGGACTCCAAGTCTCACTGCTTCTCTATTGCTCCTTCTACTTCACCTCTTCTCTGCAATCGCTTTGAACACCTTTGCTCGCTGGAATGCTGTTTTGGTTCTCCTTGGATTTTTCCACCATGAACCTTCATCTGGGAAAGTAAAGCACACTGTAGAAACGTTCTCTCATGAACGACGGGGTACTCTGCTTCCCCCTATATAAGTTTTTCGTCCAGTTCTCACACAACTGTAGCTTGGCATTAACCATTTGTCAATCATCACAACTTCCACTTGTTGAGAATAAGAAGGGACTTATCACCCCAGAAGCCTACTGATCTCCCCGAGATAGCAACCCCTTACAGGTAGTATATTAAAAAGTATTGGGAAATTTGTTAAAATTTGAAAACATTGAACTTTGAATAAGATTTTTCAATTTTTTTAATTTAAGTTTTTATTTCTTCTTTTATTCAATGTGGTTTCTAAATTTTAGATCTTTTGATAGATTTTTGCACATGTTTATATCATTGATATCAACAATTGATTGTAGCATTTATTGTATGGTTGACTAAACACATTTGTGAATAATTTGATTTGCCAACTCTTGCGCATGAAACTTTTCCTCAAAAGATTGCACTGTCTTGTCTTGGATTGTGCATATTAAGGATGGAAATCATGTTTTAGAAAACAAAAAATTCTTTATTTAATATTATTTACTGTCTTAGTTATTATTATCTTGCATGGGGATATGATGCACACATCTTACTAAATCTATCCATCACAATAAATAAATCGTCATCCCATGCTTTCTAACTAGTAGTCCACACATGAAATTCTTGGAAATAATTTCCAATGACCTTGTAGGCATTGGAAGAAGCATGTACATTCATTACTTTTACAATTTTGATTTGCAAGTGTAACATAACTTGCATCCTCCTGAAAAACAAAATAGAAATACTGAGAGGGGGGAGGGGGGGAGGGAATAATTTCAAGAATTGGAGATGAAATTACACAAAATAAGAGATTTGAAACTTAAACACATAGACACATGGATTATCTCATGGAAAATCCTTTTAGGTGAAAAACCACGACATTGATAGTTTTCATTAAAACAAAAGGGCATCAACCCAATTACAACTATGAGCTGCAACTCACATGAACAACACCTACTGTGAACATAAAAGCACCAACCTTACAAAAGTTCTAACTCAAACAATAGAATATAGGCTTCAACCTCTTAGTTGAGCACCAACTCAACAAGCATAATCTCCAGATATGATTCAGAGGGTGAAATCACAATAATGGATCCCACTTTTTTGCCACTTTTGACACCGAGATGAACATTTTTAAAATAATCTTCAACTTCCGAGAACTATAACTTTTAAACTATTACAAATTTGTAGATGATGTAAATTAGTGATTTGTAGCATTTTGTTTGTAGATTCTATATATATTTTTTTCAAATTTTTTTGAAGCTTTTTAAAAAAAAATTTCCATCTCCCTCAAAAAGTAGTTTTTTACAACAAACTACATTTTTTAAGAGTGATGTGCCTCCTGAAACGCATAACTTTTTTTTCTATAAATGATAAAAACTCAATTCTTTCTAATTTTGGTTTCTAACATCAATATCTAGGGCTTGCAATTGGTTTGATAGTGATATGTTCAATATTTTTTATTTTATAAAGTTTTGAAGTCCGACTAGTCATAATTCAAAGATAGGTTTAAGTTTGAACACATAACTTGTTCTATATATATCGAAATTCAATTTTTTATTTTCTGTTTAGAAAGAAGACATCAATACCTGGGGCTTAGATATTTTTTAGATTTTTTTTGAATTAGTTTCCTATTTTTCCCAATGCGTTGAACAAAGAAGTTCATGTTCGGTGAAAAACCAATATTTCATAAAACTAAAAAAACAAGAACATAATAAATTCAAAATGTAATAAAATTATACTTGTTGGAAAGCTTGCTCCAAGTACTACCATCTAATATTTTTGGGTTATCAAGATTATTTCATTTGTACCTTGAACCAGAGGTCCGAAGTCAGAAATTCCTCAGAACTCTGAAAATGTTTGGGAGAAACCTCTAACAAGAGGGTTCAAATGAACCCGGGTTCGAGTGAAGGGGGTCCGCTCGAACCATAAGGGGTTCGAGCGAAGCCCCCTTCGCTCGAAACCACATGCTAAATTTTGACACACACTTTTTCGTAACAGTCAGGTTCGAACGAACTCAACTTTTTCTAACTGTCGGCGTTCGTTCGAACCCTAGTCGACGCAATTTTTTTTTTTGTACATTTAAGTAAGAGTCT
This sequence comes from Cryptomeria japonica, assembly GCF_030272615.1. Classification (NCBI taxonomy): domain Eukaryota; kingdom Viridiplantae; phylum Streptophyta; class Pinopsida; order Cupressales; family Cupressaceae; genus Cryptomeria; species Cryptomeria japonica. The sequence continues at coordinate 513,954,773 of NC_081411.1, read as the reverse complement.
TCTAAATATGCATAATTTTTTTCATTTTTTAACACACAAATGATTAAAATAATTCGCATTTTTTGATGAAAGAAGACATTTGAAAATTATTTTTATGGCAATAATTTGAAGATATTTGAAGGTTTTTTTAAAAGCATGGGGAACAAGAAGAGAAGGCAAAATAAGACTTCAAGGAATTATTCTCTCGAAATGGAACAAAGATATCGAGAACAAAGAAGACAAAGATATCATGATGCAAGTATGTATTTTTATTTTTATTTCTATTTAATTTTATATGTATTACGTACCAAAAATTGTGTTTATTTGTTAGTATTAATTAGTTCAATATTTTTTATCTAATATTTTTAATGAAAATTAATTTAAAAAATCTTAATTTAATTAATTTAATTTATATAATAATTCTATCTTAATTAATTCTAAATGATGTTATTTTTATTAAATTTATTGGAAATAGTAGGATTAAAAATAATCTCATTCTAATTGGAAAGCATAATTAATTTGAAATAATATGTGTATTTGCAAATTTCAAATTCCATTAACTTGCTTGTTGTGTAATTGACTTTTTCTCCTATATAATTAAGTTCATTTATAATATAGATAAGACCTATTAAGTCATAAAATTAATAAGACCTATAATGTTATAATTTAGGTTCTAACTTCTATTGAATATTTAAGACATGTACTTAATTTCATGTGATAGGTCCTTTAATATCACATAATATATCTGTCTTAAAGGGAGTCAAGTATATTAATGTGAAATGTTTTTGCATACGTGGTCATATTAATTAATAATAAAGCCTATTATGTGATAAATTAGGACTTATTACATTGATTATAGGTCTTAAATGTGACATAAATTTAGAACCTATTATGTCATAATTCAGGTTCTATTTATATGACTTCACGTATGCAAAAACATTTCACATTATACTAAAGAGTCCCCTTAAGATAGGTATATTATGCAATCTCATATTAGGAGAGGTATTACATGTGATATTAGGAGGTCTATTATGCAATAATAGGTCTTAAATACACATGTGACATTATAGTCCACCTGTTATGACATAATTTTTAAACGTCTTATTAAATGTCTTGAAATTTTGGTTTCAAATTAAACTTGGAACTTCATTGCATTAAAAATATTCTCTGTCATCTTAAATTATGTGTAGAATGGGCTCGAGAAGAAGGGAGTTCTGAAGTGGGAGTCAAGGCAAACGAACTTGTTGAATAACACAATATAGTTGATGAACATAGGGAGGAGCTTGTCCAAGTTGAACCAATGGAGGTTGAAGGAGAGGGGCCAGGCTCCTTACCTCCTACCACTGGTATGGATGAACATATTGTGGATCTAGCTAAACAGGTGAAGAGAAATATTTCTTATAAAAATTTAGATCACTTACTTGAAATGGATGTGGATGAGTTGAAACGTCTCAGTGAAGAACCTAGACATACTAAAAGGAGGTCAATGAATAAAAGTGAAAAAGAAATAATGTCTCATTTCAACAATCTTGATATTACACTAGAAAAAGCTCAATTGTTATCAATTGTACTTACTTGTAAAGACTTAATAGATCCACTAAAATTGTTGGGTATAGATACAACAAGTCAAAAGAGGAAAACTTCTCAGCTACAAAAATCTATTGTTGATAATGTTAAAAAAGGTTTAGTGAACATTCGTAAAAAATCTCGAACAATAGATAAGACCATTTCAAGAAGAGTGATGTTGACGTCTTTAGTAAATGAAAGATTGCCTCGAAAAAGACAAATCTCTTCATTGTCATCTGAGTTTGGTTTTAGTAGAAGGGCAATATCAAAATATGTTAAAAGGAGAAAGAGTTTGGATGATACTACCTCAGGAGGGAATTGGGCAATTATGTGTAGAGCTCCTCATTCTGATAGAATTGAAGATGTTGTTAGGAACTTTGTGACAAGTTTTTGGAATGATAATACTCGTCCTTCATCAAACAGTAGAGATGTTATCAAGCAAAGGATTGGTCCTGATCGTTATGATCTCCATGTAAAAAATTGGATAGACACAACAAAACATGAATTGTATGTGGTGTTTACTAAAACAAACCCTCATATAAAGATTGGATAAACCATGTTTGAACGGTTAAGGCCATATTATGTGAAGTTAAACAAAGTTTTTGAAACTTGTTGTCGTTATCACATCGAATTTGATCTGTACTATCAGGTGTTTTGAAAGATTAGAGAAGATAGTGATGATTATGAAAATGTTCCTCCTAAACGAACAAGTCAATTCATAGCATCCATCTTATGTGATAAATCAGATGATAATGCAACCGGTCAAATAAATTGCATAAGAGGAATTTGTGGAACATGCGGGGACTTGACTAAATTGCCTTTGAGAGATGAAGATAATGACATGAGGAAGATGGTAAATTACAAGAGTTACAAGTACAAAAAATTTGAAACAAAATTTGGAAAGGAATCTACAAGGTTATATTATCTAGAAGAGGAAATACCTATTGGAACATTTATGGAAAATTTTCATAAGTTGATAAAACCATACATATGCCATGATTTTTTTGCCAAGTGGCAAGCAGAACAATTTAAAAGATTAAGAGACACTTTCCCACTTGGAACTATTCTATCCATAGTGGACTTCGCAGAAAATTACTCTTTTGCACATCAAAAAGAACCGGTACATGTTCTCTTTTAGAGTTTTATTTGAATTTTATTAATTTTTTAAAAAATGTTCCTAGTTCAAATGTTTCAATTTAACAACTTGATCTACATGTACATGTACATTTTGCAGATGTGGATAGAAGATCAATGCATGGATGCAAGAGCATGGAGAGGACAAGATCTTTGCATTGTGTCATGAGTACAGACAATGGCCCATGGACATTATACACTAGGGATTATTCATGTTTTTGTTCTGATTGCATTTTGGAAAACTATGTTAATTGCAAGAACCAAGAGCTTGGATATGTTAGTAAATGGAAATTGGTGCCACTAGATGTTTCTGACACATACGAGGATTCAAATGAGGATGAAAACTTTGAAGATATTCCTTTGATTTCTAGTGATTATGATCATATTTCAGGATTGATTAAAAAAGGTACATATGACGTACACACACACACACACACACACACATATATATGTATATGTATATATATTTCCTTAAAAATGACATGTTTAGAATTTATTTAACTTGTTTCAAATTGCAGGAGATATTTTTGCAGTCATAGCAGAAGATGGAAATATAGGTGGTGTTAGTTATTATTTACTATGTTGCACATAAGAGAGAAAGAAGTTATCGAAACTGAAATGAGTGATGGAATGTCATTTCCCATAGGTTTGAACTGATTTGAATATGTATGTACAATCGCTTACGTGCAAATTTTTAATTTCTCACGTTTCTTATATACATGTACATGCAGGCTCAGTTGTAGTGCAAGGGACATATTTCAAACAAGTTAGAACTGTTCAACATGGGATTCATTTCACTGAATACCAAATTGACAACAAGGTATATCAGTATAGCCACTTGGTCATTGTTGTTGGCCTAATTCTTCAAACAGTTCCACATCACGGGCGGTCTCAAAAGTGGAGACTAGATAGTGAATATCATGGCAAAATATTAAGTGTTATTGAAGAGCGTTCTCAACCACTTGATGTGGTATGAACTATATATATTTAGTAATCCAAAGTACATGTGGTTCAACCCATGAATTGAATTAATACATGATAAATTAGAACTTAACTTGTTTTGAAACTTGGATAAATATTTTCAGATATATATATATATATATATATATATATATATATATATATATGGCTTACATGTGGACCATATATTTTTTAAGTTTAAATACATGAAATTTTCAATTATATCAAATTAGGATGTATGAAGTTAATTCATATACATATGTTAAAAATAATATTTACGTGCATGTATGTAAAGTAAATTGGGACATGTGGATGAGTTGAAAATGTGTTAAAAGGCGGGCGATGTATGCAGTTGATTAGGATGTATATCTAGTAGATATCTAATTCTAAATGCATGCATATAGTACTGTATCTAATTCTTAATGCATGTAATTTGTAAGTTGTTAAAATAATTTAATTAAAAATGCATATTTAAATTAGAATATAGTGTAAAATTGATATATGGAATTAGGACATACATACATGTAATATAATTGAAGAGCCTTGTCTGAACCACTAAGTGATGTGTTGTGAACTATTTAACTTGTATACATACCTAGAAGTACACACCATGTGAACTATTTAGTACATGGTATTAAGTTTAGTTTGTTCATTTGATATTAATTAACAAGTGTGATTTTTATATTGTTTATGGCTTGCACAGTGGAGTAAAACTAATGCATATCTACTGTATAGTTTGAACACGTTCTTTTAAATTAATGCATATCTATATTGTATACATACATTACATGTAAAATTTAAAAATTATAAACATATCAATCTTTTTTTAATCTATATATATATATATATATATATATATATATATATATATATATATATATAAATTTGAAAGTTCTAGAGAACATGTGCATTCTTCATCATATATATTTAAAATACATACATAAGTATATTTCTAACATGCATGTGCATTCAATCACATATATAATTATCTGAATACAAATGATGCGATATATTTAATCCAGGATCAAATGCACAAACTATACATGTATATATAAAGTATAATCTAACCATACATGCACATGATATATATAATTCAATCCATCAAACATAAAGTACATATAATCTAACATGTACATGTGCATTCTTGATCATATATATTTAAAGTGTGTAAGTAATCTAACATGCACGTGCATTCAATCATATATATAATTTTATGAATACAAATGATGCAATATATTTAATCCAAGATCAAATGCACAAACTATACATGTATATATAAAGTATAATCTAACCATACACATGCACATGATATATATAATCCAGTCCATCGAACATAAATTGTATAAAGTACACATAATCTAACATGTACATGTACATGAAATATATAATCTGATCAAACACAAACCAGGTATAAAGTATAATCTAGTCTAAACTTCATACATGCATGAAATATATATAATCTGATCAAACACAAACCAGGTATAAAGTATAATCTAGTCTAAACTTCATACATGCATGAAATATATAATCTGATTAAACACAAACCAGGTATAAAGTATAATCTAGTCTAAACTTCATGTGCATGCATGAATATATATATATATATATATATATATATATATATATATATATATATATATATATATATATATATATATATATATATATATATATATATATATATATATATATATATATATATATGAAAGTCTATAAAAAGATAAAAAAATGAGCTATAAAGTCCAACAAATCAACAAGGATCATGTCAGCCACGAACAGAGCAACCATCTGAGGGAGAGTCCTGGTGAGAGTCTGGATGTCCAATAGACCCCTGCAAAAGTAGAATTTATTTAAATATTAAATATAGATCTCTTTAGACACATGTACATCAAATCCATGTAGAGTTAAAAAAAATTTAAATATAAATTGTAACGCATGTATACATACATGTACATATTTACAAAAAATCATAACTAACCTCTCCACTAACAGCATCGAAAGAATCTCTCCTACGCACACGCTCAGAGCTCAAGGTAGGAGTGACATGAGCTAACTATTATACATACACATACACACACACATACACAAATATATATATATATGTATGTATTTAAGGATTAGTCCAGGATCAATTTAAATGATACAAATTAACTTAGAACTAGATTATTTATTAAATGATCTATATATAGATTTATCCTACATTACAACATACATATACATATCTTCTAAAAATTTAAATGCACATGTATGTACATACCTGTGTATCAGGAGTAGGCTGTATAGTCTGATCATGTCCTGTGATCATATCAACCACATCACTCGTGCCTGCATATCTCTCTCTGGCTATACGTATGACTGAGGAGTGTAAGGGGCTAACTAGATGACTAGGCATCATGGATGAAGTGTCTGACTATAGTAGCATATCCATAAACCAAGTATGGCTCAAACCTCGTAGTTGCTCCTCAAATGAATCCAAGACCTCATATGTGATATGGACCTGATCAGATCGTATCTCTTCCTCAAATGAATCCAAGCCCTCATCTGTGATATGGACCTGATCAACTCATATCTCCTCCTCTACAGCAACAAAGTGATCTGTAGGTGGGTCAGTGCCTGGAGAATGTTGTGACTACCTCGGGGTATGCGTCGATGCAGCGGTAGCCTTCTCATCTCTGAGAATCTCCTCTCTAACATCAGTCAATGGTATCCCAAGTTGAGATGAAATAAAATGGTAAGAATGTAATAGGTCCTCGGCTAAATACTGTGACATCTGTACATGTATACTACCTCCGACTATAGTTGCTACCTCATCTAGGGAGGGGATGCCAGTAGTAATATACTGATCATCTGAATCTGAAGCCACCTCATGACTAGAAGATGCATGATTTGTGGATGATCTCGAATGTGGTCGGCTCATCATATATCTGCCCAACCTGTCAGATGATATGGTGGGTGTTGCTGATGCAATCTATCCAATCCTATTAGTTGCTTCTCTCTGAGAAGCAATCATAATGTGATCCACTATGGGGGCCAAGGCTAGGACTACTGCAGGAAATCTTTGGCCAACAAGGTCCCTATGTCTAGGCAGAGCTCTATCACACCTACGATATGCATCTCTATCAGCAATCATGCCCCTCCCCTATCCATAATATGCTAGAATATCAAGGTAGTTTGGTTTCATCTGACAATGAACCTCAGCAAATACTTGTTGTGCAAAGTATAATGGTATCTAGTCGTTATTAAGATAACGACTATGGGCAGCTAAGAAGCATGGGTAAATCAATGATGCAACCTATGGGTCGATACATCTCCTGACCTGATATCCTCTCACCTTACTTTTCTCCTGATACTGTGGAAAGCATCTCTCCTTTATGGTCTCCTTCGAGACCACCCTCACCACATCAGCAAAAGAATCAGGACCCCTCACTTCACTCCTCAACTGTCTATAAATATCCTCTATAACCTCAGGTGAGAATGAGGTGTGAGAAACTAAGTGGTCCCTCAATGTCTGCAAACTATCAAAAATGGATGTGCATGTAATCTTGTACACGCCATCAGTACGGGGGTCATCTAATATGACCCTCAACCTATGCAGCTCACGATCACTGTACTGGAAAATAGTAGCAATGTCGAGCAAGGGGGGATCCTAGTGTGGAGGATCAACATCATCAATGTGTGGCTCCTGATCAGGAGCTTGTGCAGGTGGATCCTGATCAGGAGCCTGCAAAGGTATATCCTCAGATGCCATCTATCTAGGTACATGTCATAAAGTTAAAATAAATACGTAAGCACACATACACATGAAGTGCATTCAATTTAAAACATTAAAAATTAAAATCAGTTAAATTGCAGAGAGAGAGAGAGAGATCATTTTCATGAGAGAGAGAGAGAGATAACATATATTTCAGATATATATATATATATATATATATATATATATATATATATATATATATATATATATATATATAATTATCAAAAATTTAAATCTTCAAGAATACATAAAAAATTCAAATATTTTAGAGAGAGAGAGATAACATATATTTAAAATGTATTCCTATAGGAAATTAGACCAATCATGTTGTCGAAGCCATGGCGGCCTATCATGGGATTATCCTTGCCGAGGAAGCCAATTGCACTAAAGTTTGGTGTGAAGGAGACTCCTTAAACATTATCAATTGTTTAAATATGAAATTCCTGTCATTTTGGTCAATTAGTAATGCTATTAAAGCTACTAGGAAAATCAGTGAAGAGTTTGAAATGTGTGTTTTTACACATGCTTACAGGGAGGCCAACTCTTGTGCTAATTGGGCAGCCAACCTGGCTTGCCAATCGGGAGACATCATTACTAGTTATGGTGAAATGGAGATTGCAAGTGAAATGAAATCCTTGCTCAATTAGGACCAAAGCTATACAAGGCAATGTGGTACTTTTAATAATTATTTCTAATGACCTTTCCGCCTTTTTCGATGCAGGGCTTGCTTGAAGATAATGAGCTATTAAATAGGTGTCATATCATTATTATTTGGAATGGATTATGGGAGCTCTTACAGAATAACCATAGAAACCAGAGGAAAAGTTATCAAAACGAGAGAAGGCATTGCAAGGAAGGTGCTAGAAAAATGGGAGGTAACAAGAAAAGATTTGAACCTGCTTCCTGCTCTGAATGGAGAAAGAATGAAGAAGTCTGGGGTATCCTTCAGTAGGGGGGTCTCAATGTTTTCATGGAATGACTAAATGGGAAGGACCCCACAATCACCAACTATTTTATCAAGAACTAGAAAGATGGAAAAATTCTGATTGGATCACATATGATGAATGTAGATGAAGAGGTTATCGCTGAGGCCACGGGGATGACTACCGAGGGGATGAAATTTTATAGGGACAGAGGGATATCAGATAAAGCAGCAGACACATTTCCTGTTACGGATGGTGAGAGAAGAAAGATGATCAAAATTGACAACTCCTACCACTCCCTGAAGAGAATTTGCAGGCCATGGAGGTTTGTCTTATTTGCTTCTATTGAATACATTACCTTAGATGGTAGGTTTACCAGAGCATAGGGCATCACTTCATCCTTCTCAACCATTTCCGTCATGGAGAAAGGGTTAGCCTCCCCTATTACCTTGCATGTTCAATGGATCATACTATAAAGGAGATCTAGAAGGACCCTAAAGGTGACCATGCCCTCCACCAGGGGCTTATGGTTCTGGTTTATAAAATGCTAAAGGGGAAGTGCATTGAAAAGCCTATTAAAGGCAAAAATACCAGAGATGAGACTACGGAAAGTGAGGATAGTGGTTTCAACTTTGATTCAGAGACCGAGGGAGAGTCAGAAGAAACTAGCAAAAAAGGGAGGATTAGGGCCAAGAAGAGGAGGATTATTGTGGAATCTGAAATGTCGGATTCTGAAACTAAATCCCTTGAGGAAAAACCTATTAAAAAGAGGAAAGGGAAAGCCACTGGAAAGAAGGCTTAGAAAAAGAACACTAAAAAGGGTAGCAATTTTGATTTCAATTATTTTTTGGTTGAATTTGACGAGGAGGATGAAGAAAATAAGAGGATTCATAGTCAAGACAAAGAAGGGGAGGGTAACCCGGTTAAGGACAACTTGGAGACCGTGAATACCACTAGTCTGCATAAGGAGGAAAAAGGTGGTCAAAGTGACAGTGGTGACAAAAATACTATTAAGGCTTTCTATGAGACCATTTCTACTATGGTGAAGGATATTAACAGTTTGAAAACTGATACATAGGCCATGGCAAGAATTACAGTTGGTGACAAGCCCTTAGCGGAGCATGTTAAAGAGTTAGTGGTCGTTCTACATAATGCGGAAGCTATTGAATGTATGGTTGGAAAAATCTTAGCAATGAAAAAAAAAGGTCAATGAGATGGGAGATGGAAAGGAAATGGAAAAAAAAATGAAAGATTTTGGCAGCAGAATTGACAGGCTGGAGCACAACGTCAAGCAGATTGCTGATCAAAATTTCCAAATCCTCAAATCTTCGGTGGACAACATGAACATCTTTCTCAACAGGTTCAAGAATAATGAAGAGAAGGATGGTGATAAAGAGCAGGTGAACAAGAAGGGTCATGAAAGGAGGACCAAAGCTAACACAAAGAATAAGGATGACATCGAAGGTCGTGAGTTGGAGGATATGAAGACCTCAGCGAACAACATGAAACAAATGGTTGTTCATGCTGAGGAAATTATGAATAGTATTTAGTTCCATTTGTTGTCCTTGGTTATGTCTCTTTGCTGTCTTTGTACTTTCATTTTGCTATCTATTCTGAGTTTTTAATGTAATGATGTATTAAGTTGTTCCCTTCCGGTGGGTTCATTTTGTCTTTTTGAAGTGATCAGGCACTTTTTTTAGCATTTCTGTTTTCTTGGCTTGTAAAAGGTTCGGGTACCTTTCAAATACCTTCTTTTACTTAATCAAAACATATATTTAAATCTTTGAAATACATTAAAAATTCAAGAACATGATATATATATATATATATATATATATATATATATATATATATATATATATATATATATATATATATATATATATATATATATATATATATATAAGAACCAATAACAAAAAAAATTAGACCTATATTTTATTGTAACGTATAAATAATTGGAGATCTACAAAATGGAATGCAACTTCTCTAAATTTTTTGACAAATTGTTTGTTATTGAATTCCATATCTCAAAAAAATAGAGGTCATTGTATTTTTGTAATGGGCATATGATTATAAAATTATTAAATCTATAATATGTGATCCTAAGGGGAATGTCATATGTACACTAGGATGTTATAAGGGGTCATATGTGGTCCAAAGGGGTCACTCATGTGTGACCCCTTAGGACCACATATGACTCCTTAGGACACTATGTGATGGACTAAGCGGTATGTCATTCACACTAGGATTTTATAAGGGGTCACGCATGTGTTAGAACACATACATGCAAGCCCTAAGACTACATATGACCCCTTAGGACACTATGTAATCCTAAAGGGAAGGTTGTATATACACTAGGATGTTATAAGGGGTCATATGTGGTCCTAAGGGGTCACACATGTGCGTGACCCCTTAGGACCACATATGACCTCTTAGGACACAATGTGATGGACTAAGGGGTATGTCGTTCACACTAGGATTTTATAAGGGGTCACGCATGTGTTATAACACATGTGTGACCCCTTAGGACCACATATGACCTATGTGATCCTAAGGGGAATGCCATATGTACACTAGGATGTTATAAGGGGTCATATGTGGTCCTAAGGGGTCACACATGTGTTAACGCATGTGTGACCCCTTAGGACCACATATAACCCTTTAAAACACTATGTGATGGACTAAGGGGTCATATGCGGTTCTAACCTGGGGTCACGCATGTGTGTTAGAACACGTGTGACCCCTTAGGACCACATATATGTGATCCTAAGGGGAATGTCGTATGTTCACTAGGATGTTATAAGGGGTCATATGTGGTCCTAAGGAGTCACGCATGTGTTAACGCATGTGTGACCCCTTAGGACCACGTACGACCCCTTAAGACACTATGTGATGGACTAAGGGGTCATATGCGGTTCTAAGGGGTCACGCATGTGTGTTAGAACACATGTGTGATCCCTTAGGACCACATATATGTGATCCTAAGGGGAATGTCGTATGTTCACTAGGATGTTATAAGGGGTCATATGTGGTCCTAAGGGGTCACGCATGTGTTAACGCATGTGTGACCCCTTAGGACCACATATGACCCTCATCTATGATATGTGATGGACTAAGGGGTCACACATGTGTGTTAGAACACATGCGTGACCCCTTAGGACCACATATATGTGATCCTAAGGGGAATGTTGAATGTTCACTAGGATGTTATAAGGGGTCATATGTTGTCCTAAGGGGTCACGGATGTGTTAATGCATGCATGACCCCTTAGGACCACATATGACCCCTTAGGACACTATGTGATGGACTAAGGGGTATGTCATTAACACTAGGATTTTATAAGGGGTCATATGCGGTTCTAACGGGTCACACATGTGTGACCCCTAGGACTACATATGACCCCTTAGGACATTATGTGATCCTAAAGGGAAGGTCGTATGTACACTAGGATTTTATAAGGGGTCATATATGGTCCTAAGGGGTCACACATGTGCATGACCCCTTAGGACCACATATGACCTCTTAGGACACTATGTAATGGACTAAGGGGTATGTCATACACACTAGGCTTTTATAAGGGGTCACATGCGATCCTAAGGGTCACACATGTGTTAACACATGCATGACCCATTAGGACCACACGTGACCCCTTAGGGTCCACTATGTGATCCTCTATGGTCCTAAGGGAACATATAGTGTCATTAGGGGCATATGTGGTCTTAAGGGGTCATGTTGTGTTTGTAATAGGATGTGAAAATGGGTCACATTGTAGAGGATTTATTTTGTCTAATTTGTTTAAATTTGTTATCTAAATTTTCTAATGTTTTTTTAAATTAAAATTTATTAATTTTTCTAACGTTTAATTTATTATATTTAGGTTTGTGACATTTTTCTAATTTTCCTTTTTTGCTAATGTTTTTCTAAGTTCTAATTTACTACCTTAGCTTTCTATGTTTTTCATAACAATTTTTTAAAATGTTGAAAAAAAATACGTATATACAGTTATGTAATTTTAAAAACAAATTGACAAATTTCAATCAAAATATTAAATTATCAAACATTTTTCTAAAATAATGAAAATAATAAATTATCAAACATTTTTCTAAAATGCTGAAAAACAATAAATATAGAATTATTTAATTAAAAAAATAAATTAACAAACAAATTATTTATTAATTTTTGAATAAATTTAATAAAAAACGGCATTATTAAACAAAAAAAAGGGTTATTTTGTGCACCTGAAATAATGTAGGTCGAAAACTGAAATGTGAGACACGCTAGTTGTTGCAAATAGAGCATGGTGACGTGATGTTGACAACTGGTTCGATCTAACCCCCACTGGACAGAAAAAGACAACTTTGAAAATGATAGTTTAACTATCGTAATCGGAATTTATAAAAGTTTCAAAAAGCCTATTTCAAATTGGGTTCGAGCGAACCCCTTAAAAATTAATATTTTAATGGGTTTGAGCGAACCCAAAATCCGCTCGTGGTTCAAGCGAACCCACGTCCGATGGCGGGTTCGCTCGAACCCTGAGGGGGGGCTCGCTCGAACCACCCTACTTCGTTCGAACCCCCCCCCCAAAAAATAATTTCCCCACTTTCACCAATTTCCTTCTTTGGCGAAAGTGGGAACCATTAATGTTGAGCAGTACACTCTATAAAGGAGAGGCAACCTAATATGGTAATGGTTTCAAATAGGAGGAAAATATTTTTGAGCACAGGAGGGGTTGTATGTGAGATCATCTCATGATCAAAATGTCATTTTCTAATATTTTAGAGGGAAGAATTGTTTATCTTTTTATCTAATGTTTTTAAACACATTGGTAGTATATTAAAAAGTATTGGGAAATCTGTTAAAATTTGAAAACATTAAACTTTGAATAAGATTTTTCAAATTTTTTTAATTTAACTTTTTATTTCTTCTTTTATTCAATGCAGTTTCTAAATTTTAGATCTTTTGATAGATTTTTGCACATGTTTATATCATTGATATCAACAATTGACTATAGCATTTATTGTATGGTTGACTAAACACATTTGTGAATAATTTGATTTGCCAACTCTTGCACATGAAACTTTTCCTCAAAAGATTGCATTGTCTTGTCTTGGATTGTGCATATTAAGGATGGAAATCATGTTTTAGAAAAGAAAAAAAAATTCTTCATCTTTTTCCTTTGTATCTTATCTTTGCATTTTTTTAATATTAGTGATACAGTAGAAATTAGTAGTAAGGTTCATTTTTATAAAGCAAAAAATTGAGATGTTTTTCTGACTTCCCCATAAGTAAATTTTGTAGATTTCGAGCACATTCTTTACTATCCTAAAAAATTAAGATTTAATTCTTTGAAAATGAAAATGAATAATTTTTTTTTAAATGTAACTTTTAAAATTATACACTAACAAATTTTGATTTTTTAGGTAAAATTTTATTTTAAAAGATTAATTTAGTTTAAAATTTTTGAAGCATTAAAAATTTGCAAATTTGAACATGTTTATTATTGTACAATTATAGAAATCAAGTTACTATATAAAGGAGCAAGTTTTGGCATGCGACTAATTCAATTTCACATGATTAAAATTATGATTTTGAAATAATATTGTTGTTTTAATGTTTTATCATATCCAAACAAATTTAAGATTAAAAACCCAATTTTAGGAAGTTGAGTAAACAAAATCATTAGTATAAAAACCCTTAATTAAATTTGTAATAAAATCAAGTGTTTACATAGTTAATAAGTGACAAATTTTGTTAAGAGTGTTTATTTAAATTGAATATTTCTTAATATTTATTACAGCCCCTTGAATAGACCAACCAAATTTCTCTTTGTCTGAGGGATTTTAATGAACCTCATAACAAATCAATGAGACTTTTGAGGGTAGCCACTTTCATAGAAATGGAACCTTTGTCGTTCCACCCTTTAAGCTTAAAAACCTATAAGTTAGTATGTCAAAAATTGCATAAAAAATATCCATTCCCATAAATTGGACCAAAATTTGCTCAAAAAATTATTATCTCAAAGTTTGACAACCTTGGTATCCCATAGTGCACCTAAACTTTATTGAAAAATAAATTTGTCATCAATTTCTTAGTTATTATTATCTTGCATGGGGATATGATGCACACATCTTACTAAATCTATCCATCACAATAAATAAATAGTCATCCCATGCTTTCTAACTAGTAATCCAAACATGAAATTCTTGGAAATACTTTCCAATGACCTTGTAGGCATTGGAAGAAGCATGTGCATTCATTACTTTTACAATTTTGATTTGCAAGTGTAACATAACTTGCATCCTCTTGAAAAACAAAATAGAAATACTAAGAGGGGGGGAGGGGGGCGGGAATAATTTCAAGAATTGGAGATGAAATTACACAAAATAAGAGATTTGAAACTTAAACACATAGACACATGGATTATCTCATGGAAAACCCTTTTAGGTAAAAATCCACGACATTGATAGTTTTCATTAAAACAAAAGGGCATCAACCCAATTACAACTATGAGCTGCAACTCACATGAACAACACCTACTTTGAACATAAAAGCACCGACCTTACAAAAGTTCTAACTAAAACAATAGCATAGAGGCTCCAACCTCTTAGTTGAGCACCAACTCAACAAGCATCTTCTTCAGATATGAGAATAAGATTACAAAAATAGAATTTGTGTTTTATTCAGATGTAAATATAACTCTTAATATGTAACACCCCTTCACCTAGACCAATCTCTACGGTAAAATCCTCTATAAAAACAACACTCCCAATCCAATTCAGTCCCTAAATTTTTTTGAGTTAATTTCTATATTTGTACACTTCATGTCTGATAGAAACACAACTCAGCTGAACACATAGAACATAAATTGTCTTCACAGTTAAAAATTATTCAGCTCCCCATTTTTTACTTCATGACATCAACTATATGTATATATCACAGAGTTTGCATTTTTATTTTTGGTTTTAGAATTCGCGACAGTCACTCGAGCACACACCTATCCACATGGAAAATTCCCAAACAAATCCACTAAAAAAATAACAAGAAGCCATTTTTCACTATCATGGCATACAAAAAGGGGGTAGATACCCCACATAATGATCACCATGTAGCACAGAAAAAAACGCATATACTAAAGATTGTCATCATACACAGAAATACAAAATTGCACCTCCTGGTTCAAATTGAACCCACGACTCTAATTTAGAGTCAATCGTAGCAATCAAGAAATATAGAGATAACAAAATCTATATCCCTGACAAAACATGATAACCAAAATGCCATCTCCAAAATAGCGACAAATCATACCCGCACTTTTACTTCTATAGAAAAATATATTTTCATTGCTTAGTAAGAAAATCATATAAAAAACTCTTCAAGATAAGAGGTCACTAACTCCAGATACGAGGCTAATAAAAATAACAAACTTTGCTCAACCCAGGCTTAGCACTAAAAACAAAACTTTGAACCACCACGACATTCACCAGAGAGATACCAATTATACCAAAGGTTGTATTTGAAGGAATAAGAAACCTATGTTTCTCTTGGCATGCACTTTACAACACATGAGATTGCAGAAAAGAAAATGGCTCTGAATATTCTGAATGCAATAGTTTAAGTCACATGTTTCGGGCTTGCAATATTAAAAAGTGAATCGACAGACAACTCTGCCCATCACAAAACAAAAATGTCCCCCTTTCTCTACAACATTAAACTCTTCAAATTCTGCCAAATGAAATATACGGCCCTGAAAACCATGGCAACATAGATTTATAAAATATGAAGAAGAAATCACCACCAACAATACAAATGATGTGACAAAAACAACTGACGAGATGACAACATAGAATTATGAATTTAGAGGCTCAAAACCAACTAATGACATTAATGAAAAAACACTTAACAAACTCCCCCTTTGTCATTCATGGCAACCAAAACTAAAGAAACAATCCCCCTATCTTGTTACTCCACCTTCGACAACAATGACTAAAAATAATTAATATACTTGATATGGGGCAAGAAGTATATCAGTAAGAACTCCCCCTGAGACCAACCTGCAAACTACTATGGAAGTGAAATTACCCCCCAACTTATGCCTTAGAAATTCTTTCGGTAGTGGCTTGGTAAAAAAATCTGCAATCTACTCTTTGGAAGACACATATTCCAACTTAACAATCTGATTAGTAACTTGCTCACATAAAAAAATGGCATTTAATTGGAATATGTTTAGTTCTAGAGTGCATAGCTGGAATTTTTGATATATTAATCGCACTCGTCTTGTCACAGAAAATCGAAATAGGATGAACATATTCAACCTTAAAATCCTATAATGCATGCTTCATCCAAATTACCTGGTACAACATGATACAACTACAATGTATTATGCTTTAGTTGTAGACAAGGAAATAGAAGTTTTTTTTTTCCTAGTCAAGAAACAAGATAGCCACCAAGAAATAAAGTACCACTGCTCATGCTCTTTCTATCATCTACTGAACCTCCCCAATCTGCATCAGTATAGTTTGTTTGTGTAAAATCTTGACATTTAGGATACCATAAGCCAAAATTCATTGTACCCTTAAGATACTTAAAGATCCTTTTTACTGCTTGCACATGAGTGTCTTTAGGTGTAGCCTGAAACCTAGCAACATTTCCAACTACCTGCATAATATTAGGTCTAGTAGTTGTAACATAAAGCGAACTGCCTACCATGGACCTATAATAAGTTTGATTTACATTTGAAGATTTATCCTCTTCACTAAGATTACACCCTGTCACCATAAGAGTACTTACTAGATTGCAGTCTTCCATTTTGAACCTTTTCAACATCGCTCTCATATACTTGGTTTGAGAGATAAAGATAACTTTTTTAGCTTGAAGTATTTGCAATCCCAAAAAGAAAGACAACTCTCCTAGCATAGACATTTCGAACTCTTTCTTCAAGTTAGCTACAAATTCTTTGCACATACATACATAGTCACTACCAAAGAATAGATCATCCGCGTAAACCACCACAATCAACATATCTTTACCTTCTTCTTTCACATAGAGGTTGGTGTCCGCCATTCATTTTCTAAAACCTTGCCGCTGCAAGTACTTATCCAACTTGTCATACCATGCATGGGGAGCTTGTTTAAGGCCATACAGTGCCTTTTTTAGCTTGCACATATAATCATGTTTGTCAAATAAAAAAATCCATCGGGTTGTTCAACATATACATACTCACTTAAATTACCATTCAAAAAAGCAGATTTTACATCCATCTAAAACACTTTAAAGCTTTTGAAAGAAGCAAAAGAAATAAATATTCTAATTTCTTCAAGATGTGTGATAGGAGCAAAAGTTTCATCATAATCTATACCTTCCACCCAAGCATACCCTTTGCACACAAATTGTGCTTTATTTCTCATAATTTGACCTTCATCAATTAACTTATTCCTGAAAACCCATTTCGTACCTATTATGTTTTTATCCTTGGGTCTAGGCACAAGTTCCCATGTCTAACTCTTCTGAATTTAATCAAGCTTTTCTTTCATGGTTGTTATGCAATTCTTATCTTTAGTTGCTTCTTCAAAACACTTAGGTTCAAACATAGACACTAAAGAAACATATTCATCTTCAGAATAATTAACATTTCTTCTTGTAGCTCTAGTTCTATTTTTAGGTAGGATTTGATCAACATGATGATTTATTTTCACAAACTTAGAAGGAGTCTTAAAAATAGTCTTACCATGACTACTTTCTAGTTCATTTTCAAAATGTATATTTGTTGTCCCAAACTCCAAACTAGAAGAGGAAGAGTTTGTTACCTCTGATTGAACAATTTTAGAACTATTTTGAACATTGCTACTTGATGTTCCAGCTTGTGAATATGAAGAAGAAGAATGGGTAGCACCTTTTGTTTCCTCTTTTTGAACATCGTTTTCACCATTTTCATTCTGACCAAAAGAGTTAGAAAGCTCATGAACTTAAACATTTACACTTTCTACAACCTTATGCAACCATTTATTAAAGCACCTATAAGCTTTACTTTTAGAGGAGTAGCCCAAAAAGATACCTTCATTCGATCTAGGATCAAACTTACCTAGATTATCATCATGTCTTTTTATAAAACAGGGACTACCAATTTTTAAAAAATACTTTACAGTTGTTGGTTTACCTTTCCACAACTCATAGGGAGTTTTGTTATATTTTGCTCTCAACAAACTTATGTTCTAAATATAAACAACTAAACAAACAACCTCTTTCCAAAAAGTGTTACTGATTTTTGCCTCATTCATCATGCTTCGGGCCATTTATTGAACTCTTCTATTTTTCCTCTCCACCACATCATTTTGTTGAGGTGTTGTAGGTGTTGAAACCTGTCTCTTAATTTCATTTTTCTCATAGAAACTGACAAACTCGTTAGAAGTAAATTCACCACCATTATCAGAATGTAAACACTTATTTTTCAAATCTTTTTCATTCTCAACTAAAACCTTAAAAGCTTTAAAATTTTCTAGAGCTTCATATTTCTCTTTCAAAAAAGTCACCCAAGTCATGCGAGAAAAATCATCTATCAAAAGCATAAAATATTTTTCACCTTGTAAACTTGTTGTCCTAGTAGGTCCACATAGGTCAGTATGAACTATTTCGAGTAGTCTAGTATTGGATAAATCTTTGGATTTAAAACTTGCTCTAGTTTGCTTACCCAACTGACAATCCTTGCAAACAATGTTTGTTGGTTTCTCAAGCTATGGCATGTCTCTGACAACTTATTTCTTGTTGATTTGAATCAGATTGCCAAAGTTCATATGCCCAAATATCCTATGCCATAACTAGGCTTCATTAAGCTGACTTAAACAAAATTTCTCACCATTAGTATCATCAAGAATGTATAGATTATTTGCTGCTCTAGTTGCATTAGCACTATGATTTCCACTTTTACTTAAGACACAATAATTTGAATTAAAAACAAGATCATATACTTGATCACACTGTTAGGGTTCCCACAGATACTAAGAGGGGGGGGTGAATCAGTATCTGACCGGTAATGAGATTTTCTTGAAATAGAACATGCAGAACATAAAGTAACAGTATACCGGTATGCAAGAATTAATGTAAATAATAGAATCAAAAACATCCACATGAAAAGAACACCATAACACAAGATGTTTAACGAGGAAGCCTGGTGTGGGAAAAACCTCAGTGGGATTTGTGACCCACAATATCCACTTACTGGCTAATAAGATAATATTACTTACAATAGGGGCCTGCACATGCAGGAAGGCCAACTGCCTAGAGCACACTGCTCAATAAGAAGTCACACTGACTTACAATGAGGATTTACACAGATCCAATATTCTGTATTGCTTTACAATAGCATCTTCAATGCCAGATTCAGTACCGGTTCTTGCTCTGTTCTTTACATATACCCTTGACCTACAATTCGCACATTAGGTCTGCCTTATAATTATCTTTATACTTCCTATCCATACATTACAAATGTCTACAATGATCTCTTTTATATACAAGAGTCATTTTACAATTTGCCAAGTTGGCTTACAATAATAAACAAAATATTACATATCAAAAATCCTGTCGGCCTCTGTGCCTGTATACATGTTCTCTTCTGTGTCGATGCCGGTGTAGAGTGATCTTGCTGATGCCGGTGCACTGTCTTGCTTGAATAATGTTTTGCCGGTATAATGTCTTGTCGGTGCCATAGGATTGCAAGGTTGCCTGTGTAATGTTTTACCGGTATAATGTCTTGCCAGTGCCATAGGATTGCAAGGTTGCCATCAATGACAAAACCTTCAATCACACACAATGTCTCATTGGAGTGTCCATATGCCAACAATCTCCCCCTTTGGCATTGATGGCAACACTCATGAGAAATTTCAAAAGATATCCAAATAAAAGTGTAGACCAAAAAAGTTTACCAAAAATGTGAGAGCTCCCCCTAAGCATGTGATCCCTGTGTTTTGAATTTTCTCATCCTACTACTCCCCCTTTGGCATCAATGACAAAGGTTAGTAGATTTTGTAGTTGTACCAATCCATAACCTCAACCTTGTAGTTGGGTAGTTATTATCTGAAGAATATCTCCCAAAATTAAGTTTATACCATCCATAAACTTCTTACTATCTTTTATTGTTGTCTCAGTTCTGTATACTGTACCGGTGAGATGCTGCAAGTGCTCTGCTGGTGTTTTTCTTCCCTGTGGTAGTGCCTCTAAGATTTCCTTCCGCAGAGATGCTAAATAGTCCAATCTTGGACTTAGTTTAGATCTCAAGAATTTTGCCTTGTTTATTATTTTCTCTTTCTCTCTTTCTAATTTGAACAATTCTTCCTCAAAATTTGTTATCTTTTCCTCAAAAATTGATAATGTATCGGGTGAGTTAACAAAATTATCTACAAGTTTATTGATCTCTTCTTGTACCTTGCTCATCTTTTTGTCTACATCTATGGTCAAAAATTTTATCTTACAAGTGTCTTTGTACATAGTTTTGTACTCTTTCAATAAATTGCACAGTTCCGGTAGAAGTGTGTTAAATTCCCTGTTACACTTCTTTATTCCTTCCTCAAAGAATTTTTGTTTCTCTTTTTCTACAATTTCCTTTACAGATTCTACCTTTGTTTGCTCAAAATTTACAGAAATATATTTACAAAGTGTATCCAACTGGCCTAAAGAATCTTTATTGTCTATATTACAATTTGGAGCTATTGATTTCAAAAATGGAATTGAATCATCTATTGCTTTATAAGCTTGTGAGCTATAATCAGTTATTTTCTTGATAGATTCAAGTAATACCTCAATCACATTTGATGGTGTCCCAACAAACTGAGTGCCGGTGGAAGTGACCATGCTAGTATTGACCTCTGGTAGGTCTGTTTGTGTCTCCATCTCTTTAAGCACTGGTTTTCCTGCTTCATTTCTTACCGGTGGCATATGTTCTGGAGCCTTTAGCTCTGATGGTTTCTCTATTTGTGTTCCAGATTCCATCTTTTTCTCCGTATCTACTGTTGGTTGCTCTGTCTTTCCTGATTTATCTGGTGTATCCTTATCTACCACTATGTTGATCTTCTGAGTATCAACATTCACAGTATATAGAACTTCAGGATTAGGATTATTATCCTTTGTATCCATACTCTCAGCTGCCGGTTGATCTTCTGTAGTTGTTGTTTTTACCGGTGGAGTATTTAAAGGAGGTGGGGGTAAGTTGTCTCTAATCTTGATACTTGGTGGTCCACCAACTTTACCTTTCCCTTTGTCCTTCTGATATACCATAATGGGCTTGGGATTCCTATATTCTTCTTGTTTTTCTTTTTCAACCAAGAATGTATCCCAACCATTTTCTGTTTCCTTTGAAACTTCTGTAACTCTACCTGCCATTAGTGAAATTTGTCGGTGTGCAATGGAAAAAACTGTCTGGTTGGCCTGAGCTATCAGATCATCAATTTACTTAGGTGAGTTAACTGGGTATACTGCAAGTAGTTTTTCTATTTTAATTTTCTTATCCAATTCAATTATTCCTTGCCTTCTGGCCTCAAGTCTTTTATATAGTTCATCAGGAATTTCATTTAAGACTTGCAACAAAAACTTTTTATACATGTCCATGTGTAATATAACACTCTCCTCAACTTGTCCTTTCTCATCATCTGATAGGGTGTCATATTTTCCCTATGTTTTTCAATTTACCTTCCTCTATG
Source organism: Cryptomeria japonica (assembly GCF_030272615.1). Classification (NCBI taxonomy): domain Eukaryota; kingdom Viridiplantae; phylum Streptophyta; class Pinopsida; order Cupressales; family Cupressaceae; genus Cryptomeria; species Cryptomeria japonica. The sequence continues at coordinate 513,932,769 of NC_081411.1, read as the reverse complement.
ATCTCATTCAGTAATATGTCAAGAGGGGCCAAGTCAGTGTTTGTCTTCTTCTTCTTTTTGGGGGTCAGCTTCTTCTTACGTGTGACTTTCCTGACCAAAGATCTTATGGCTTGTTGCTTTTGTCTTGTCCTTCTAGGTGAAGGAGTGGTTACCGGTGAGGGGTCTCTTTTCCTGACAACTCTTTTGAAAGTTGCTAGCATATCTCCTTCTGAGGAAGTACATACCGGTGATAGATGAGTTTCAGGTTGTTGGGCTGCCAACTCATCTTCAGTTATGCCGGTTTTCTTTAATACATCTTCCTTTATGGCTTTTGCTTGTCTGATTCCTTTTCTCACAAATGCCTCAACCTTTTTCACTCTCTTCTTAGATTGAATTTGACTTTCAATGGTCTCAGCACTACCAAATACTTCTTCCTTTGGTTCATTGGGGGCTTCCAGAAGTGCTTTGGCATAAGTTTCCACTATGTGGTCATCTGTTTCATACCCCATCTCTATTACCCAGATTGTCCTTGGGATGACTGCTTCCATCCAGATCTCATCCTTTTTTATTACAAAACATATATCATCCTTGTATTTGTTGATAATTTCCTATGATAGTCTGATTCTCTTATTCATTCTGACCTTTAGTGCTTGAAAATACTCATTGATATTCTTTTCTCTGTTTTCACCCATGTTGTTGAATAAGTCAGATAATTGTTTTCCTACTGGTATGTCAAATCCAAAATCCTTGTTGCCTATACCGGGAGCCTGTTTGGTTATATGTAGCATTAAGCATACAAGTAAATTTCCAAATCTAAAGGTTCATTTCTTATCCTTCTTGATTTTTGCTAAATTGTCAATTAACTCATCCTTTAACCATTCACAGATATCAATTTTCACATTGTCCTTAACCATGTCATAAGCACTCTTTATGCATAAACTAGAAACTGAGTTAAGCCTATTAGAATGAGTTGATTTGTAACCTAAAATCATGCTAACAAATCTAACATTTGTATCGGTCACATCATTAACCTTCAATGATCTCTTGTCGGATGTTGCACCAGTTAAGTTTGTTACTAAGTCATTGGAGACCTTCTTGGTTTTGTCAGGTCTGTTACCGGTGGAAGGTAACCCTATTACTACTTTCACAACTTCCTTTGTAATTTTATGCATTGAGTCAAGCCAAAAGAATGAACCATGTACCCTGCTCAGAACTATCCTAACCACTTCCTTGGGAAATTCAAGAATGCAGAGGATTTCAGTGAATCCTAGGGTTTCAACAATTTTATGCTTAGGTTTCACATTTCCAGAATTGTCACATATGACAGACTTATACATGTTTTTAATTTCTTCATCATCTAATTCCTCTATGTTGCAATGAATATACATTCTAGGGTCTTTTGCATAAACAACACCTTTTGGAATTTTTGAAAAAGCACCTGTGTTGTCATCTTTCTTAGCTACCTCGGGAACTAGCTGAAACATGGGCCTAGGTCATTTTATAACTACGACTACTGTAGGGTTTGCTATGAATTCAAGTGCAATGGAGGATGCCATGATGATAAATACCTTTTTCTGCATTTGGATGGATTGATTGCTGAAGTGCTTTGCCTCTTTGCTCAGAATGCCTTAGCTCAGAAATCTTCGCGCTCTCTAAAAGTTTGAATTCACGGTGAAATGAAATGGAGCCAAAAACCTTATTTTATAAAGTCTTTTCTGCTACCTACCACATTAATTGCTTGCCGGTAATGTATTATCTTAACTTTATTTGCCGGTAATGAATCATTTTCAACTTCTTTTCTCTAACCGAGGGAATAATAGCACATGTGTCATTAGATTGCCAAACCCTCAAGATAATTTTCTTCAATTTGATGAAGAACATCCTATCGATGGAGCATTGCTCTGTCTTGCCTGTGGAGTATCATATTGTCTTGCCGGTGGAGCATTTGTTGGTTCTACCGGTGGAGGAGTATCCCCAATATTTAGATCACCTTTTCTAATCCATTGCTTTGAGAATTCTTGCTTAACCTCTTCAACCTTTTCTTTGCCTTTCAAACTAGTACTTTTGTTGTCTATCGGTGTACCTTTACTTCTACAAAATTTAGCAATATGACCAATCTTGTTACATGCATAACAAGTTACATTATTTTTCTGAATAGCTTTCTCATAACCTATGTCGGTTTGTGTTCTGCATTTATTTGATAAATGACCAAATCTTCCACAAACATAACATCTTACATTCACTCTGCAATTTTCAGAGTTATGACCAATTTTGTTGCATTTGGAGCATTGACCGATGGGAGGATTGATGTTCTGATAATTCCTAGATCTACATTCATTTGCCCTATGACCATATTTATTGCAATTAAAGCATTTTCCATTGAATTTGTAAGTATTAGAAGGTCTTACCGGTTTGTTGTGATCCTAGGTATTTGCAGTACCAGAGCTTTCTCCAACTTCAAATCCAATTCTAGAAGTGTCACCTTTGGGTTTTTGATTCTTCAATAAGGTACCAAGTTCTTCTGAGCTTTTCTTGAATTTTTCTTTGTGTTGATTTGCAGTTTCCAATTCCCTTTCCAAGATTTCTTTTTGTCTCATTAGTTCATTTGAGTCATTCTGAGTATGCATCAGATTTGTCTTCAACATGTCATTTTCATAGCTAAGTCTTGTGTTCTCATTTGCTGCATCACTTAGTCTTCTGGACAATTCTTCTTCATTCTTCTTTTTGTCCTCAATCTCTTTGCAAAATCTCATAGTCATATCCTGCATTTCATTTTTTGTTGTCATGATCTCTTGTTTCAATTTGCTTATCATATCATTTAGTGATTCTTTTTCATCATTCTCATTTTGCAATTTTTCACAAAGTTCTCTTCTCTTATTTCTTGTAACAGTAAGATTTTCTTGAAGTGCCTGAATAATGTCCTGAGCTGCTTTTAAATCATCTTCTAATTTGATATTTTTCAACTTCTCTGCATCATAGTCAGTAAAAGCTCCTTCAAGTTGCTTCATCAGATTTTCCATCTTTACTGGTGTCAAGATCTTCCTCAAGCTGTTAGGCTTCTGAAAATAGAGGACCAAGCTCTAATACCAATTGTTAGGGTTCCCATAGATACTGAGAGGGGGGGGTGAATCAGTATCTGACTGGTAATGAGATTTTCTTGAAATAGAACATGCAAAACATAAAGTAACAGTATACCGGTATGCAAGAATTAATGTAAATAACAAAATCAAAAACATCCACATGAAAAGAACACCATAACACAATATGTTTAATGAGGAAACCCGGTGTGGGAAAAACCTCAGCGGGATTTGTGACCCACAATATTCACTTACTGGCCAATAAGAGAATATTACTTACAATAGGGGCCTGCAGATGCAGGAAGGCCAACTACCTAGAGCACACTGCTCAATAAGAAGTCACATTGACTTACAGTGAGGATTTACACAAATCCAATATTCTGTACTGCTTTACAATAGCATCTTCAATGCCAGATTCAGTACTGGTTCTTGCTCTGTTCTTTATATATACCCTTGACCTACAATTCGCACATTAGGTCTATCTTATAATTATCTTTATACTTCCTATCCATACATTACAAATGTCTACAATGATCTCTTTTATATACAAGAGTCATTTTACAATTTGCCAAGTCGGCTTACAATAATAAACAAAATATTACATATCAAAAATCCTGTCGGCCTCTGTGCTGGTATACATGTTCTCTTCTGTGCCGGTGCCAATGTAGAGTGATCTTGCTGATGCCGGTGCACTGTCTTGCTTGAATAATGTTTTGCCGGTATAATGTCTTGCCGGTGCCATAGGATTGCAAGGTTGCCTGTGTAATGTTTTATCGGTATAATGTCTTGCCGGTGCCATAGGATTGCAAGGTTGCCATCAATGACAAAACCTTCAATCACACACAATGTCTCATTGGAGTGTCCATATGCCAACACACACAACCAACTGACACTCAACAGATTGTGTTTCAAACCTTTAACATACAAAAAAATAGCTTTAGTTTTTCCATCATTTAAGACAAGAGTACCTATACCCGCAACTCTTGCTAAAGAGTTGCCTCCAAATCTGACATTACCTCCATTCATTTTTCTAAGAGTTACAAATTTTCTCTTATCACCAGTCATATGCCTGGAACAACCATTATAAATGTACCAAACATCTTTCTGGTGTTGTGCTAGAAAAGTAGTTTGCACAACTAGACATTTCTGAGATTGGCTTCTCCTTTTTCCTCCAAACTCTAACATTTTCCTTTGCTTTTCCTTTTGCATCTACCCTTTTAGATGAATCTGTCAAGACACTTTTGCAAAACTTTACAGAATGACCAAAGTTATTGCATTTAGTAAAAACAGTATTGTAATTCCTTGGAGCAAAAGGATTTTTATTCACAAAACCAAAATTTCTTCCAGGAAATATTTTGCAATTTACAGGTTTGTGACCAAAATAGTTGCAAGTAAAGCAGTAACCATAAAAACAAGCATTGTTAGATCTAGTCATATGAGTTTGTCCAACATGAGAAATCTTATTGAAATTACCATTTATGTTTATAGAATTTGAACTAGAATTAGGCTTTTGTTGTTCATGTTCAAAGGATTTAGAACATTGACCTTCATCATAGCCAATTCCACTATTGTCAAGAGACTGTTTTTGAGAATTCAATAGACCATCCAGAGTCATAGTGCCTTTCTGAAAAGTGTTCTCATTACTAAATTGTTGTGAGGATTTTTCAAACTTTCTCAATGAGACAACTTGATTTTCAAGCTTTTCACATTCAATCTCCTTGTCTTTAAGTTGTTTTCTAAGACCTTCTTCAAGCTTTTTGGCTTCTTCAATCTACACTTTAAGATCTTCAATTTGTCTTTTAGCAACCTCTAATGCGAGAGTTTTTTTCACAAACCTTGTTACCTTCCTCTTGTAGCAACATTTTTAAACTCTGTATCTTATTTCTAAGGTTCTTAATTTAATTGAGGGCACAAATAAGTTCTTGTTCCAAATCAATTTCAACTTCCTCATCGTTTTTAGACAAAGTTTTTTCTAAAGCCATGAATAGGACTTCATCATTTAATGAATCTCCTTCACTAGCTTTGATGAGCAACTTTCCTCTTTTGAATAATGACTTCTCTTGGAATAATGAAACCGTTTGCCTTTCTTCAGGAATTTCTTCTTGTTGTTCTTGTATTAATTTTCACACCTGTTTTCCTCTTCCTTCTCATAAAGACATTTTGAAGCAAAGTGTCATTTCTTCCCATAGTTAAAACATGTTAAGGATAGCTTGCCCTTATACTTATCAGAATTCTTCTTAGATTTTCTCACAAAATGAGCTTCTTCACCATCACTTTCTTCCTTTGAACTATCACTAGATGTGGAACTCTTATCTTTGCCCTTCTTAGATACTTTAAAAGTAGTCTCCCTTTTTGAAAATGCTTCAACATTCGTTCTCATTTCATAAGTTGTCAAGATCCCATGCAACTTATCAATTGTAAGCTTATCAAGTTCAGTCATCTCTACAATAGCTGAAACTTTAGCATCAAATATTAGAGGAACCAACCTTAATATTTTTGGAATGACAACTTTATCATCCATTTTCTCTCCCAAGCCTTTCAGGGAATTAACCACTTCATCAACTCTTGATAAATATGTTGCTCTGCTTTCCTCCTCTCACATTTTGAGACTTTGAAACATAATCCTATATGTTTGAAGTTTTTCATTTTTAATCTTCTCATCTCCTTTGTAAGCATTCTAAAGTTTTTCCCACATAGCCTGAGCTAACTCACAATGCATGACTTTAACAAACTCTGACTGTAACAACCCACATAAAATCACATTCATGGCCTTGGCATTATTTTCAAAGGCCTTCTTTCCATCAACATCTATGGGAGGGTTAGAAGGAGGTGTGTAACAAGACTCATCCAAACATCAAAACCTAGAGAAATAATATATGTTTTCATACGAACACTCCAAAAGGCATGATTTGACCCATCAAACAAGGGAGCTCTATTATTTACTAGACCTTCAAGGGCATTCATTTTAAACTATTAGGATTAGACCATCAAGCTTTTAAACTTTGATAGAAGGTAACCTTGCTTTGATACCAATTGAAAAACAAAACAAAAATATTGAAGTGGGGGGAGGGGGGAGGGTGAATCAGTATTTCAAGAATTGGAGATGAAATTACACAAAATAAGAGATTTGAAACTTAAACACATAGAAATAGGGATTATCTCATGGAAATCCCATCTCAGTAAAAAACCATGACATTAATAGTTTTCATTAAAACAAAAAGGCATCAACCCAATTACAACTATGAGCTGCAACTCACATGAAGAGAACCTACTTTGAACAGAAAAACACCAACCTTACAAAAGTTCTAACTCAAACAATAGCATAGAGGCTCCAACCTATTAGTTGAGCACCAATTCAAAAAGCATAATATTCAGATATGAGAATAAGATTACAAAGATAGAATCTGTGTTTTATTCAACTGTAAATAAAACTCTTAAGATTTAACACCCCTTCAGCTAGATCAATCTTTACGATAAAATCCTCTATAGAAAACAACACTTCCAATCCAATTCAGTCCCTGAAATTTTTTGAGTTCATTTATATATTGGTACACTTCATGTCTGATAGAAACACAACTCAGTTAAACACATAGAACGAAAGTTGTCTTCATAGTTAAAAATTTATTCAGCTCCCCATTTTTTACTTCATGACATCAGTTATATGTATATATCACAGAGTCCGTGTTTTTCTTTTTGGTTTTAGAATTCACAAAATTCACTCAAGCACACACCTATCCACATGAAAAACTCTTGAACAAATCAACTCAAAACAGAACCAGAAGCCATTTTTCACTATCATGGCATAAAAAGGGGGTAGATACCCCACACAATGATCACCACGTAGCACAGAAAAAAAACACATATACTAAAGATTGTCGTCACAAATCCACTCAAAATAGAACTAGAAGCCATTTTTCACTATCATGGCATAAAAAGGGGGTAGATACCCCACACAATGATCACCACGTAGCACAGAAAAAAAACACATATACTAAAGATTGTCGTCATACATAGAAATACAAAACTGCACCTCCTTGTTCAAATAGAACACACAACTCTAATTTAGAGTCAGTCATGGCAATCAAGAAATACTGAGATAACACACTCTGTATCCCTGACAAAACATGATAACCAAAATGCCATCTCAAAAACAATGACAAATCATACTCTTACTTTTACTTCTAAAGAAAAATATATTTTCATTGCTTACTAAGAAAATCATATCATAAACTCATCAAGATAAGAGGCCACTAACTCCAGATATGAGGCCGATAAAAATAGAAAACTTTTCTCAACCTAGGCTTAGCACTAGAAACAAAATTTTGAACCACCACGACATTCGCCAAAGAGATACCAGGGTAAGTGCACAAAGATGGTGTTAAAAAAGGGGGGTATAAGTGGACACTTTTTTTTTATGAAATCAGGTGAACCTGAACTTGGAGGTAAAATTTGAAATTCATCCACTCAAGATATGAAGATAATCAAAGAACAAATATTGTAGTACTCTGAATCTAGTTTCCAAACTACTAAACTTTTTCAAAATTGGATAAGATTAAGGGAGTGAAATCCTTCGTGCACGAAAAAAAGACCCTGATTTTTTCTGAAAAACATAACATAGTGTCTGACATGCGCATCAAAAAAGTCATAGTTAGATTTAGTATTTTGACAAATCCTTTGGCAAAAAGATAGTTAAGAGTGAGCACTAGAAGAAGTGTATTTTTTTGTAATTTTTTGTTGAGTATTTTATTTTTATGATTTTTCCAATCGAGCACATCTTGAAAATTAGGTACTTGTTCGTGCACGAAGCATAAGTTGCACTAAACAAATCGAAAATACATTTTTTTTTTTAAACTGTAAAGAATCAAGTGCACTACAATAATATATAAAGTTTTTAAATTTGGATAAGTATATCAAAAGTTATTAAAAAAATGGTGCGCCTATGTCTGTGAGAACTATGGAGACACTGGTAAAAGAAATTCAATAATAATATGTTATTGTTGTTCAAACTTTAAAAAAATTATATGGTTAGAAAGCTCAGAAGATGGGTGAAAATATGGTGGAAATTTTAGAAATACCCACTTGATGAAGTGTAAACCTGATGTTGACAAAGTCGAGAACCAAGTTGATAAAATAAAACACATCAAAAAGGAGGGAAATGGAGGGAAATCAAACTTCCAAACCGTAGCTTTGTCATCCAGACTTATTTCCAAACCTAAACAGTCAAAAGCGCGTACAGGGTACTTATGGTATAAAAAGCGTGTATGGGGTACTTATGGTGTAAGAAGTGCGTATGCTCTATCTTAACTATAAACATCGCGTACGTGCTATGTTTACTATAAACAACACGTATGCGCTATGTTTACTATAAATAGTGCGTACGCACTACGTTTGTTTAAATTTTGGGTGTGTGTATAATATGATATTATATATAATATGTGTATATACATATAATATAAATTTTTTATATATAATATATAATTTCTATATGTATGTATATAATAATATATAATATATTAAGTATATATACATACACATATAAGTGTATTATTTCCCCCTCTCAAGCATGTACAAGGTGCCTCTCTCTCTCTCTCTCCCCTTCTCCCTTCCTCCATACCCCATCCCTCTCTCTCTTCTTCTCTCCCTCCCTCCCTCCATACCCCACGACAACTATGTCTGCACTTCTATAGAAGTAAGTGAATTTATTTCTTGTCTGCAACTTCCTCTTTGATTTTTATCATGTATTCTCTCCTAAGAAAATTGACTGATGAATTTGTGTGTGTATATTGAATAGGAGGAAGAAGGGTCAGAAATTGAACCACGGGTGCAATGTGACAAACAAGGAAACCTGCAACAATATTCTTCTCGAATGTGTTTTTAATAAGTAGAGCAGATATTAAAAATAGTGTCAACAAAGAAAAATGATGAGTCAGACTACCTCCAATATGTTTTTTAGAAGGAAACAATCGGTAGGAAGAGAAAGAGGGAGAGTAACACAGATGACATCACAAAGAATGATAGTGGTGGGTATGCGAGAGTTCTCATGTTGTTAAACAATGCCTATCACCTAAAGAAATTAAAGTTTTTTGTAAGCATGGAAGTGGTAGTATATGATGATCATCACTTATCAAAAGGTATAGAAGGGTACATACCCATGAATGAAATCAAGTGTGTAATTCCTATAGTCACAATCGAGATCAGTCATATAACCTTGCAAATTTAATAGCATCATATGTTTTAGAAAGGCAGTACTCTTAGGGTTAGGTCAAGCTCTTACACTTGCTTTTTAGCAAAGCCTTGTTGTTTGTTCGCTTGGAGTCTCTCTTATGTTGACAATGGTCTAACTTAGCTATATAAAAACTAAACTACCGATGTTCTATTCATAACTTTAAATAATATATCATTTTATTAACCCACCATATGACCCCTTAGGTGTCATTAGAGGTCATATTGTTTCCTAAGAGGTCATATGGTGTCCTATGACCCCTTAGGACACCATATTACCCCTTAAGACACCATATGACCCATAACAACACCATATGGTGTCTTAAGGGGTCATAAGATGCCATATGACCCCTCAAGACACCATATGATCCATAACAACACTCTATAGTGTCCTAAAGGGTCATATGGTGTTGTATGACCCCTTAGGACACTATTTGGTGTTGTTATAGGTCATATGGTGTGCTAAGGGATCATATAGTTTCTTATGACCTCTTAGGACACCCTATGACCCCTTAGATGTTGTTAGGGGTCATATTATGTTCTAAGGGTCATATGGTGTCCTATGACCCCTTACGACACCATATGGTGTCGTTATCTATCTTATGGTTTCCTATTACCCCTCGGGACACCATATGGTGTCGTTAGGAGTCATATGGTGTCCTAAGGGGTCATATGGTCTCCAATGACCCCTTAGGAAACCATTTGACCCCTTAGGACTCCATATGGTTTCGTTATGGGTCGTATGGTGTCCTAAAAGGTCATATAGTGTTCTATGACCCATTAGGACATCATTTGGTATCATTATGGATCATATGGTGTGCTAAAGGGTCATATGGTGTCTTATGACCCCTTAGGACTCCATATGACCTCTTATGTGTCGTTATGGGTCATATGGTGTCCTATGACCCCTTAGGACACATGCATGGATCCATAGGATACCACATGACCCTTAAGAATACCATATGACCCTAGAGAGGGAGAGAGGGGGAGGAGAGGGATTGAATGGGAGAGAGATACACCTAAGAGAGGAGGAGAGTGAGATAGATAGATAGAGACTGAGAGAGAGAGAGAGAGAGAGAGAGATCTAAGAGGTGGATAGAGGGATTGGGAGAGAAAGAGATACCTAAAAGGTGGAGGGAGGGAAGGAGAGAGAGGGTGAGAGAGTCTGAGTGAGAGGGAGGAAGGGATGGAATGAGATAACAAGATACTAGAGAGAGAGGTGTGAAGAAAGGGAGAGAGGGAGAGAGTGAGAAAGAGAGGTAATGAGAAAGGGAGAGAGGGAGGGGGAGGAGAGAGGGAGAGAATGAGAGAGAGATACACCTAAGAGAAGGGGAGAGTGAGATAGAGAGATAGAGGATGAGAGGAAGAGACTTTAGAGATAAAGACATAGAGGATGAGAGGAAGAGAATTTAGAGATAAAGAATGAGAGAGAGAGAGAGAGACTGAAGTGAAAAATAAATACTTGATTCTCTCCCCTTCTCTCTTCCTCCATACCCCTTCTTCTCTCCCTCCTTCCCCCCTCCCCCCTCCTTATCTCTCCTCTCTCTCTCTCTCTCTCTCTCTCTCTCTCTCTCTCTCTCTCTCCCTCTCTCCCCCTTCTCCCTTTCTCCCTCCCTCCCTCCCTCCCCCCTCCTCCCTACCTCTCTCTCTCTCCCTCTCTCCCTCCCTCCCTTTTCCTTCACATTTTCTCTATTACAAATAGCATGTGCGGGGTACTGAACCTATTAGTTCACTGCCCTACCATAAAATTTTTTAGGCGTATAAGCACGTACACGGTACTTATTACTTGTAAGCACATACGGGGTACTGAGTGTATTAGTTTGCCACCCTGCCATAACATTTTTAAGGCTTAGGAGCATGTGCGTGCTACTTATTAGTACAGAGTGGAAAAAAAAAATACTGTTGGGCTTGCGAACATTTTATGGACTAACAACACGTACGCGATTATTAATATAGCGTGTATGGGGTACTTAAACATAGTTTTATTTGCCCAAGAGCCTCAATGACCTCAAAAGAAGTTTTTGAGGTCATTGAAGGCCCCACTGCAACTGTGTCTGCACTTCTATTACTATTTTATACATAGAACTAAGTGAATTTTTTATTTTTGCATGATTTCAAATAATTGAATTGTTGTTCTTATTAGTTTTATCAATATTATTGTGATTGTTTAATCGTTTTGATTCAAAAAAATAATGATAAGATGCATATTTATGGTTATTTGTTTGTTTATGAACTTTTATTTACATATATATGTAATATGATTCTATTTAGGACAACCGATATCAACCATGGGAAAGAACAAATGAGGAATGATGGAACAACGAGAGGCTCAAAAGGAAAGACAAAGGCAGCACATGAAGAGATTATGGGACATAAGAACAATGGGAGAAGAAGGTATATCATCCTCAACATCTCAATTCGATTTACCAAATGAACATAATGCACCTAATGCAATTGAAGAAGAGACATTTGATTTATCGTATGAACCTAATGCAATTGAAGAAGATACCACATTGAATAATCAAATAAATGATGAACATACACCTTCTCTATTTGATGAATTGAATGTACATAATGCACCGATGTTAACACCTCCTAGAAGCATTCGTAGGAAACCAAAGTATCTAATTGACATTGATGAGAATATATTGAAGCCAATGCCCGATAAAATGAATGAACAAAATTGTAGGAGAATGGTTAAAAGAATATGGCAAAACTATTTTGAAAAATTAAATCAAATCGCAAGATGTCAATTAATTGTTCAAATGATTAAAAATTTGAATTTTAGAGAGACAATGAAAATTCTAGGCCTAAGATCATCTGAAAGTAACAGTGAAAGAACTATTGTGAGAAATCTATTTGATGCATATCAAGCTATTGGTTCAAAATCACATACTAAAGATTCTAATGCTACTCGACGTGTCATTACATCAACCATAATGAGCAAGAAAATAAAAAAAGATCGTTTGATAAGCAAAACAAGTAATTCGTTAAACATTAGTAGAACAACATTAAGTAAAGCATTAAAAAGGCGAGAAAAAATAAAGGAACCTAACAATAATTCTCTTTGGGCATTCTCAGGTATAATACCACGCAGAGACAAGGTTGTTGTTGATGCACTAAGAACATTAATTGAAAATTTTTGGCATGACAACACAAGAGTTTCGCCCAACCAAAGAGATGTTGTTAGGAGGTGAATCGGGTCTACGAATCCTGAGCCACATGCCAAACACTATTTGGATATGACTCAAACTAAATTTTATGAAAGATTCCTTCAAAAGTTTCCTCAAATAAGAATTTCTCAAAGATTTTTTGAAATGGCAAAACCTTTTTATATTAAGATTAATCATGTACACACCACGTGTTGTTGTAGGATGCATATTGAATTTTCCATGCACTATGATATTTTTCATCATATTTGTTCTACTTTGCACACTAACTATGTTTTGTAGGAATGCAATATACAAGCACCTCCTAAGTCAGTAAGAGAATTTATTTCAAGTGTGCTATGTAATAGACATGATGGTTACATTTATTATAATATGCCTTCTTTGGAAGGTTTTTGTGCTATATGTGGTGGTTTGCAACATTTACCAAGATATGTACATTTGGAGAGCACACATGAAATTGGTAGGAAACTAGTTTCTTTTGGAAAATACAAGATAGTCACATATGAAGTTAAAGATGGAAAATATTTGAAGAGATTGGATCTAGTGAAAATTGATATATGTGTAGCTGAATTTATGAAAATGTTTCAAGAGAAACTAGTTTATGAGTACACACATAGAGCCCGATGGTTAGATGAGAAATTCAAGTTATGTAAGGACACATTTCCTCTTGGCACCATTGTCTCTATCGTTGATTTTGCTGAAAATTATACACTAAAACCTCAAAATGAAGTGCAATCTATGTATTATCATTCTACACAAGTTTTTATTTTTTTACACATAGCATTCATGCATGCAGATGATAGCACATAGGAGGATAGAAAGGTTGTAAGAGAGTATCACTTCTACATAAGTGATGATCGTATTCATTTATTGGAGTTTGTACAAGGATGCTTTAAATTTTTCTATGATAGTTTAAGGGAAAGGAACATACGATACAACCAACACTTAATATGGTCAGATAATTGCACCGCACAATTCAAGAATGCAAGGATGTTTTATTGGTTGACAAGGATGCATATGATGAGTGGTGTACAACATTTTTGGAATTTCACTGAGGCTGGACATGGTAGGGAGAGCGCGATGGTGCAGGATCATGTGTAAAAAGAGCACTAGCTAGCGAAGAATTGAAGTACGAAGGTGGTGCTGAGTTGATAGATGCAGAAATATTTGTGCGATGGTGTAAGTCTATGATGGGTCCAGGTAATCCAAGTACGTCAATGGTTCATAGGTAGTTTTGGTTGATCAATGAATCTAACATTAAAAACTATCTAGATTGTTGTACAGTTGCAGGATCGAGTGACATGCACTCATTTATGAGTTCAAATTCAAGTTCACTAGTAATTTATATGAGAGAAATGGTATGTTTTTTCTCTTCATGCATGTATTGTTTGTGGGAAGAATGTGAATCACAAGAGTGGGTTGAAAAATGGTCTTGTAGACCGTTGGTTCCCATTGATACATATCAAATTCCCAAAGCACTACAGTTGAGCCAGATGGAGACATCAGTGGATTTTGACCCTATATCTGACCTAGTGGATTCAGGTGATTTTTTGAGTTAATTTGTTTGCAAGTATTCTTTTTGGTTCATTTTGTTGTACATCATACTTTATTTTTGGTATTAATTAACACTTTATAAATGTAGGTCATGCGTATGCAGTTGTTGCAGAAGAGAATAATGAAGAAGGAACAAATTACTATTTGTGTCATTGTGTTGAGCCAAAAAGAAAATTGACAACCACAATCATTGACAGAGAGGGTATTGGGTACCCAATAGGGTCGGTTGTCATGACGAGAACATGGCTTAGGAGATACCCTATCAAGAATTCTGATGTTTGGTTGTTCGAGGAATTTGAAACGCACAAACTTATTCTTCATTTCTCTAACCTTGTTGTTGCAACAAATATTCATTTGATGAAGTATCGTGGTAGACCTCATAACAAGATTTTATGGAAAGTTCATGAATTTGACCACGAGGCAATACTTGACACAATATGGGTTAGAGCTGATCCTGAAGGTTCACTTGATTGATTCTATGGTTCAGAGTAGAATGATTTTGAGAATTTTGTATATATCGTCGATGAATTATTCTATATTCATTTTTTGTATATATAAATGCCCATGAACTGATTTTTACATGTTTAGGGGCATAATTTTGTATATTTAAATGGCAATGAACTGATTTGTTCATATGTAGATGCCAAATTTTGTATATTAAAAAGGCGATGAGCTAAATTGCATATTTTGTAATGCCAAATTTTGTATAAAATCTCATGAGATGATTTGTAAGACATTTTTTTGTATATTCAAATAGCCAAGAGTTGATTTGACCATATTTAGAGGCAAATTTTTGAATAATATGTGACAATGTTTTGTGACTATTTTTTGTGTCTATGTTTTGTGACTATGTTTTGAGCTTATGTGATGCGATAAGGTCAATCATGAGCATTCTTGATTCTTATATAATCATGGATAATTATTTGAGTCACTATCGGGTCATAGGGGTCATATATTGAGTCTAGATACAATTTGAGCAAAAATTTTCATTATTGTCAAAAAAGTTGTCAAGCAACTTGTACATCGTGTCTGTAGGGTATGACTCTCGATGTTCTGACGCTTTGGGATGCATGAGAGGGGCATGCCTAGCGTAAACCTTCCCACCTGGATGCGCTCGTGACATCGGTTTGTGCACACGATGAACGGAATCAATTCTAGCCAATCCTACAACTTTGCATTGCATGCAACTAATAGTGTTTACAGTAGGCAAAAAAATGCTACCAATTGAAAATGGCTTTGATTCCTCAAAAAATGAGATAGGACATTGTAGAGGATCCTCACATGACCCCACAGGTTCAAATGGATTGATCATATGTGTCTTGGATTGGAAGGGACAGTCTATCAAAGTTTGACAATATTTTGGACTTGGGGCACTTGAGAGATCGCACCGGTAGGGTATGACTCTCGACGTTCTGACGCTTTGGGATACACAAGAGGAGAATGCATAGCATAAACATTCCCACCCAGACGCACTCATGATGTTGATCTATGCACACGACGAACCGAATCAATTCTAAGCAATCCTGCAACTTTGCATTGCATGCAACTGACGATTTTTGCAACAGGCGAAAAATGCTAGCAATTTAAAATGGCTCTGAGTTGTCAAAAACAAAGATAGGCCAATGTAGAGGAGCCTTAAGTGACCCCATAGGTTCAAACAGATTGGTCATATGTGTCCTGGATTGGAAGAAACGGTCTGTCAAAATTTGATAATTTTTTGGACTCAGGGGACTTGAGAGATCGTGCTGGTAGGGTATGACTCGATGTTTCAGCACTTTGGGATGCACAAGAGGAGAATTCCTAGTGTAAACCTGCCCACCCAGATGCGCTCATGACATCAGTTTGTGCACACAACGAACCAAATCAATTCTGGCCAATCCCGCAACTTTGCATTGCATGCAACTGACGGTTTTTACAGTAGGCGAAAAATGCTACCAATTGAAAATGGCTCCGAGTCATCAAAAAAAGAGATAGGTCATTGTAGAGGAGCCTTACGTGACCCTACAGGTTCAAACGAATTGATCATGTGTCCTAGATTACAAGAAACAGTCCATCAAAGTTTGACATTTTTTTGGACTCAGGGCACTTGAGAGATCGTGCTGGTAGGGTATGATTCTCGACGTTCTGATGCTTTGGGATGCACAAGAGGAGCATGCCTAGTATAAATCTACCCACCTAGACGCGCTTGTAACATTGGTTTATGCACGTGACAAACCGAATCAATTCTAGCCAGTCCTGCAACTTTGCATTGCATGCAATTGATGATTTTTGTAGCAAGCGAAAAAATTCTACCAATTGAAAATGGCTCCAAGTTGTCAAAAACCAAGATAGGCCATTGTAGAGGAGCCTCACATGACCCCATAGGTTCAAATGAATCGATCATATGTTTCCTAGATTGGAAGAAACAATCCATCAAGGTTTGATAGTTTTTTGGACTCAGGGCACTTGAGAGATCGCGTCGGTAGGCTATGACTCTCAACATTCCGACGCTTTGGGATTCACAAGAGGAGCATGCCTTGCATAAACCTTCCCACCTAGATTCTCTCATACCATCAATTTGTGTACACGACAAAATGAATCAATTCTAGCCAATCCTACAACTTTGCATTGCATGCAACTGACGGTTTTTGTAGCAGGCGAAAAAATGCTACCAATTGAAAATGGCTCTTAGTCATCAAAAAATGAGATAGGCCATTGTAGAGAAGCCTCACATGACCCCACAGGTTCAAACAGATTGATCATATGTGTCTTGGATTGGAAGAAACAGTCTGTCAAAGTTTGACAATTTTTTGGACTCAGGGCACTTGAGAGATCGCGTTGGTAGGGTGTGACTCTCGACATACCGATGCTTTGGGATGCATGAGAGGAACATGCCTAGCATAAACCTGCCCACCCAGACGCGCTCGTAACATTGATTTGTGCACACAACAACCAAAATTTGACCATTGCGAGCGTGAGGGTGCTCTCTAACCAAACACATATTGTTGTTTATATTCATATTGTCGATTTTTGTTGTTTATATTCATATTATTGATTACATAGGCAAATATTCATTTAAATTTATAAAAGGGCAACTACCAAATACAACGAATACACAATAATTAACTGAATACAAGGAGTTTTGTAGGGTTAATTCAACATTTTAGAAGTTTTATCAAATCATATTCCACGATTGCAATGTTTTATATCATAGATTTTTGTTGTTTATATTCATATTGTTGATTATAGAGGCAAATGATCAATTAACTTTATAAAAGGACAGCCACGTAATACAACAAATACAAAATAATGAACTCAGTACACATTTATTGGATCGAATATCAACATTTATATATATCAAAAAAAGGCATGTCTGTCAAGTCAATACAAGTATTACAAAAATGTGGCATATGCCATGTCCAAATCGATATACAATAAAAATGTAGAATATATCTACATGTATTGGTAATTCTATGACCAAAACTAACACTATATGATCCTAGACTTATGGTGGATCATCAAAATCAAGCCTCTTCAATGTAGTACGCGGCTCTGTAGATGGTTGCAAAACCTCAATTCAAAAGCCAAGTTAGAATTCTTGTGTAGAAAATAGTACACAATTAACAACATAACTATGCATTTAACTATAATTCCTTTGCAATTAAAATGTAGATTACCTCATCGGCTGATCTAGGAGCTAATGTATTCGCTCTCCTCTCCTTGTCACTCTAAGGAGTTTTCTTGAAGTCATACTTAAAAGGATCCACATTATGGTCATACCACGAAGGGGTCTATTGTAAATTAAATGTACAATTAATACAATGTACTAACATAAATATATCAAAAACACTTAAAAGATATAATATAGAGAACAATGACGTACCCATGCCTAAGATGCTTCTCCAATGGACTGAGGATGGCTCACCATCGATAGAGAAACTATCGCTATTACCTATACAAAAAATGATCATAGATTAAATACAATTAATATAATGATAAGTATTTTAGGTTAAAAACAATTAATGTAATATATCAAACAAAAGTGTACCAGATCCTGAGATACTTCTCCAGTGCACGGAGGAGGGCTCACCATTGATGAAACAACTATGGATATTTCTTGTATGAAAAAATTATAAAATTATAATATATCACAAGTTCACATGTACGTGTGCATATAATAATAAAATCAAGAAAATAAAGTAGAGATACATACCTCTGCCCTCTCTTGATCCACAGGAGAATCAGGTGCATTCAACAAATCCACATAGCTCAATGACCGTTGTACATGTAAAATAGACAAAAAACACTAATCAATCTACAAACCCCAACTAATACTTGATTTCAATATTTTCAAACAATTGTACAGATAAAAATGTGTTCAATTACCTTCTTCCCACATTTTGGCGTCTTCGAGGAATTCTTTTTCTTAGGACGAGGCCTATGCATGGAGGGGGTACCCTAAAAAAAAAAATTAACATGAGATATTAGTACAGATAATATATAATTTAAAAAATCTAAAATGAAATGACTTGCATATTCCATCAAAACAATACATAAAAAGGGTTGTACAAAATATGATACCGTATAGCCTTGTAGGCCAAAATCGATCGCTGAGAGCATGATGTCATCAATCTGGAACATTTGGTCCCCAGTCAACACCTACAAACCAAAAATTGGGGCAAGCATTAAATATAGTTAGTATATCTTGTAATATTTTTGAACTTAAAGTGTACAATTCTATTTTAACATGTTACAAAATTTATACCTCAAGCATCGAAGTTGCAGTTGTAGTAACTGGGGGAGGAGTATGGGATATCGCTGCTACATCCTGAAATACATATTATTTGTCTCAATTTAAATCGATGTATAAATGAAAATTCATTTATGTAATTACAAATTTAAATTTATTGATAAATAAAATGTTATGAATTCAAATCAACACACTTGTGTCTCTCAGTGATGGGAAAACACCATGTCCATCAACTCATCTATCAGCGCGAAATCCTCAGTCGTGTAGGCCTGACATCTACTCCCACAAATCATGCACGAATGAGATGTGGATCCATCTACACCGGTCGCATCATCTATCCCCGAGCATATCCCCAAGTAACTGACACACATATGTTGAATGGGCTCGTTGTCAGCACCTGGAGCAACTAATGGCTCATCATCCAGTACCATAGGGTGTGCTAACGACGTCGCATGCTAGATGATGGCACCAATCAATGTTGTGGCCACGTAAAGAGTCTGTAGCTCCATTGACTCTTTCAGCTCTACTGGGACAACCTGATGCACCTTGGGTTTGGGTGCTAGGGGGCGACGACTCTTCGGGGCTAATCGCCTATGGGCTCTAGGTCTATCTTGGGCAGAGCCGACACCTCTACCATGGAACTCTCTCATGTCAAAATAGTTTGGCAGCACATTGAGCACCAACTCACAGTATACTTTTCTCAAAAAATACAATGACACCTCATAATTATTACAAGGTGGATCATCAAAGAACATCCACCACCTCTGCCAAAAAAGATTCTTCATCTACACATTGGTACACCAATGTATGGGAAACCTCTTTGCATTAAGAGGTAACGACTGACCAATTTTAGGATCAACAAAAAGGGCACATATTTGTTGTTTACTAATATTTTTGTTTTTCACTCCCTCGTATGATAACCCATCAGCATAGTATTGATGAAACCTATCCCTAAAGTTTCCCCATTTTGTAATTTGTGTGGAAACAACTATGGAACCACTAGCTAATGTTTCTGGGCTAGTGGCGAGGGATTTATGATGCTCAAGTTTGGATGTTTTCAATTTATCAATCAATTTATTGATTTTAGACGTATTTTCCCCTAACTGATTAATTAATTGCTCCTGTGTTTCAGGTGTGCAGTCAAAAGGAGGAATTGAGGGTGTATCTTGTGGGTTTTTAGGAGGTGCATTTTGTAGTTCTTGTTGTGGATTATCAGAATATGGGTTTTCACTAATTATGAAAGATTTCTTTGACTAGCATTTCATGTGATCAAACAAAAATAAAGATCTTACGATTCTACATTTTGAGCTATATGATCACCATTTTCATTATCTCCCAAAAGAGGTATTACACATAATTTTTGGAGCACTTTATAAACTAAAGAATTATTAATCTTTGTATTTATTGATTATTTTGTAATATTTTTGTGTTTGCATGGAAAAGAATGATTTAATTGAGGTGTCACTTTATGAGACATGTAAAAAGCATCTAATACCATGTAATGCACGTAAGAGTATCTTTGATATTGTAAGACATGTATTTTTTTTATGAAATATTAAGAGCATGCATGAGAGACTTACTAAGTGGACTAGAAACGTCCTGAATGACTTACCAACTTATGATCCATAACAATGAGATGTCATAGAACATGTTTCCAATATGGAGTGCCATATGGGTCCAATATGGAGTGCCATGTTTTGGTGGATGGTTATCACATGGGGAGTTGCATTCCATGTTGGGAGTATTGACCTAGCATGAGATACATTTTGGAATGTGAGCATGGGATTTAAGAGACATTTTTAGCTTGTGGTATTTTCTCATGATTTTGGAAATCATTTAGGGTTTATAATTTTTGGGCTCAATCTATTTGAATCGATACTTGGGATGGAGATTTATGCAACAATAGCATCTTAGGGGGTTTATGCTATTGTAATTTCTCTAAACATAGTTAGTGATTGATATAGAAAAGTGGATTTTTGTGAATGTAGTGCAATCACAATGATTGTGATAATGCAATGAGTACTCTTTTATTGTTGGGTTTTTTCTCAAAAGAGTTTTCCTTGGATATCTATTATGTTGTGTTGCATTTGTTTCATTTTTGTGTAAAACATTTGAAATTGTCAATCTAAGCTTATTTAGCAATTCTTTTCTCTACAAGATTGAATTAGTTGTTTAGTACATCCAGCTTCTTGTCCTTTTGTATAAGAGCTTGATTGACTTGTGAAATCATTTTGCTACAAATCTTGTTTTAATTAAGAACCTTGCATATAGGTAATAATATTTTAGGAAAACGATGGATAACACATCAAGGTTCAAGATGCTAGAAATTTTGAGCTAGATAAATTCAAAATGGAGGACATATGCATAGACAAAGATTTATGGGTTAATTTTTTTGGAAATAAACTTGTAGTTAAGAAAGCATACCATAATCCTATTCAACTAATTGACATTCTGTCAAACATTTGTCATGCATCCTCTGATTGGTAACAAGACCTTTTGATAACATATATATAGTTTAGAATCGACTCTTTTATTATAGATAAAACACCAATACAAACAAGCTTAATAGATGCACACACTCCTTAACTCAGACAATGATGTATTGTTATCTATGACAATTATAACAATGACTATTGGGTAATACAATCAGCTACAAATAAATAAGATGAACCTGTTTGATGGTTTGCTCAATGCCAATAAAAAGAAGCAAGCAATGTCTGAGTGTAGTTCCTCTTGAACCCCAAAATCGAAATCCTTCCTAAATCGCCCTTGTTTCAGATTGCTTCAGACTGTAATCAACTTATAACAACTGTAACTAATGCTTTGATTTTAGACCGATTTGATGTTACCAAAGGAAGGTTAAAATCCAACGAACATGTAGGGAATGCCACCATAATTTTTGAAGGCCCCACATATGAATTCGTTCCACTAGGAGTTGGCCGCCCAATACCCTAAGTTGTAGGCGTAGTAATAAATAGATGCAACCTTTCTACTCCTTGAATGAATGACATAAATGTTTTCCAAGGTCAGTCGATTTGTTTGATCAAGTACCCATAAAATTCTAAGCAATCAAAAATATGTAATGAGTATAAATGTGGGAATCACTGGGTCTGATCACCCCTTTTGCAGATATCTCCCAAATGGGTCACTTATCTCCTCAATGAAGTGCTGATTCAAAGACATCAAATGCACCTAAATATGAAGTATTCTTCCCATGCGTACTCGATGAATGCTACTGTAAAAAATCAGTAAGCTAAAATGACATGACTGAAGTATAACCTCCTCAATGCAACCCCTCGAGAGATCTTTCACTCCCTTAGTTATGCTAGGAGTTTTCTTTCCCAAAGATAATATTCTGTAGAAACTCAAGTCTCCACAAACTCCACAAAGCAAATATCAATTCTTGGCTGATTAAAAGTTGAGCTAAACCTCCTTTTATACTTTTTTAATCCATCATCCAAAAGATTCTAGAAATAATTTTAATTTAATATTATTTCACTTAAGTGACTTTATGATATAAATTTAAATTAAGTCACTTTATTAAATTAATTAAATATAAAGTCATCTTTTAATTTTTAATTTATTTGATAACTTTATAAATAATTAACTTAATATAAAATCCAAAAAAAAAGAAATTATTTCCCTTCGAACAGCTGGGTTGTGATGGGAGATTTCAATACTCCTCTACAAGACATTGATAAATATGGGGGTACTCAAGCTCAACCAGACAACAGATCTGACTTGATGGACTTTATCAATTAGAATGCTCTCATTGATATGGATCTCAATGGGGCATCCTACACTTGGTCTAACTAAAGGGATGGTGAAGATCTCATTTAGGTAAGACTTGATAGATACCTTGTCACTAATGATTGGATTCTTTCTCATAGATGCTCCCTTTCTGTCATTAATAGAATTGGTTTGGACCATTATCCCATCTCTTTTATTGCTGAGAATTTTAAGAATAATCAGAGCTTCCCTTTTTGGTTCGAAAAGATGTGCATTTCCCATCCCAATCTTGAAAAATCTATTGCCAACTGGTGGAATATTGATGTAAATGGAACTGCCATGTATAAAGTGGCCAAAAAACTTTAAAATATCAAAGTCAATATTAAGATGTGGAACAAGATGGTCTTTGGTGATATTTTTGATGCAAAGAAAAAGCTAAAGGAGGATCTGGTTCAGATCCAAAATTCAATACAGAAATATGGCTATAAAAAATACTCCAAAGCCATGGAAGATGATGTTTTAGTCAAACTTCACAATATTATTTCTAGGGAAGAAATCTATTGGAGGCAGAGATCCAGGGCGATCTGGCTGGAGGCTGGGGACAGAAACACTAAATTTTTCCACGACATCTTTAAAACATAAAGCTGGGAATAGAATTTCAAGACTTATTGTCGAGGACAAAACTCTTCTCAATAAGGATGAAATCAAGGATGAAGCTGTCAGTTTCTTCAATCAACTCCTCACTAATAACAAGGACATTGATCATACCCATCAACACAATTTGGTTAATATCATTCCCAAGATCATTAATCCTTTTCAGAATAAGGCCCTATCTATTATCTCGTCTGCTGGAGAAATTTAAAAAGATGTCTTTTCATTTCAAGGGGATAAAGCTCCGGGTCCTGATGGCTTCCCTATGTTTTTCTTCCAGGAATTCTGGCATATTGTGGAAGAAGACACGGTTAATGTGGTCAAAGAATTCTTTGGATCTAGAAGAATTCTTAAGGAACTCAATTCCACATTTATTTCCCTAATCCTTAAAGTTGCTGGGGCAGATTCTATGAGAAAATTTAGGCCAATAAGTCTATGTAACTCTTTCTATAAGATCATATCCAAAGTTTTGACCACTAGAA
Source organism: Cryptomeria japonica (assembly GCF_030272615.1). NCBI lineage: Eukaryota > Viridiplantae > Streptophyta > Pinopsida > Cupressales > Cupressaceae > Cryptomeria > Cryptomeria japonica. The sequence goes on along the minus strand of NC_081411.1, from coordinate 513,909,176 downwards.
TTTTGGTTGTTCTCCCCTTCATCATCTATGAGGAGCCAAAAGGTTTTGTTCCTGATAGGCAGATATTGGACTCTATCATTCTTGTGCATGAGAACATTTACTCACTCAATGCTGCTAAAAAAGAAGGCTTCCTGATAAAATTGGATCTGGCGAAGGCTTATGACAGAGTGGATTGGCATGTTCTTTTCAGAATCATGGAGGCTTTTGGATTTGATGAAAAGATAATAAAAATTATCAGAGAGCTGATCACCACTCCTATGTTTTCTATTATGATTAATGGATCTTCTACAAAATTCTTCAAATCGTCAAGGGGGCTCAGACAAGGAGATCCCATATCTCCTATTCTTTTCACCATTTTGGCTGAGAGCATGAGCAGATTGATTTACAAACTGAAATTGAGTAAAACCATCAAAGGCCTTCAACCTTCCTCTGCTAATTTTTTTTGCTCTCATCAACAGTTTGTTGATGACACTATCCTCATGGGATATTCCTCTATTAGGGAGGCTGAGGCCTTCAAAACTGCTCTTAATTCCTATGCTTTGGCTACTGGTCAGCAATTCAATTGGGACAAATCGACTATATATTTCATGAATACTTCAATCATAAGACAACAGAAGATTGCTAAAATTATTGGTTGCAAGGTGGAAATGCTCCCTTCCACCTATCCGGGTCTTCCCTTGGATTTAACTCCCCCAAATTCCTTTTGGAACATGCTTACTGATAAATTCAACAAAAAACTAGTTGGGTGGAAAGGTGCCATGTTATCTCAAGCTGGGAAATTGCAGCTCCTTCAAGCTACACTCCAGAACCTCCCTGTTTATGCCCTCAGCTTATTTGGCATCCCGGCTAAATTTTCTGGAGCATTGGAAAGAATCCAGAAGAGATTTTTATGGTCAGGAGTTGAAGAAAAAAAGAGGATATCCTTGGTTGCTTGGGACAAAGTTTGTAGACCAAAAAACAAAGGAGGGTTGGGGATTAAAGCTCTAAAAACCTTCAATAAAGCTCTTCTAGCAAAACAATTATGGAGATCTTATGATACCAAGAAAGATTGGAATCAAATTTGGTTTGATAAATATATTCAGAATCAACCAATCCAAGGGGTCTTTAATTCTGAAGACATTCCTATTGGATCCTTTATTTGGAACATTATTATCAAATCCATAAAAGTGGCCAAAGCTGGAGCTGGATGGGTCCTAGGAAAAGGTGACAGAATAAGGTTTTGGGAGGACCCTTGGATGAAGAATGAAGCTCTTTATGATCAAGACAACAGTCAAGCTATTGAGGAATGTAAAAGGAGGTTTGGGCTTATGGTGTGTGACTACTGGAAGGAGGACAAATGGGTGAGGCTTGATGTTATTCACTCTGGTTTTGCCTTACTCTAGAAGGAGCTGCTGTCCTTTTCCCCTAACAAAGACTATGATGATGTTTTTCTATGGAAAAGTAATCCTAAAGGTCAATTTACAATTGCCTCTGCCTACAAAAACACTTTTTCTCAGACTAGTAATCCCATTTGGAGTAAAGTTTGGAACAACATTCTGATCCCTAAAGTCAATATTTTCTTTTGTCTTGCTTCCCATAATAGTACCCTTACTCTTGACAACTTGGTCCGAAGAGGTTTCAAATTCCCTAACAGATGCGAGCTATGACAAAAAGAGGAAGAATCAGTTGATCATATCTTTTTTCACTGTTCCTTTACCTGGGAAATTTGGTGTAAGATGTGGGAGAAATGGAAAGTTAATTGGGTTATGAATAAGAGTATCAAGGATATTATTTGGCAATGGAACTTCGCCTCCAAATGCCAGCTTCTTTGGTCTTTGACCCTCCCCATGATTTGTTGGGGCATTTGGAAAGAAAGAAATAATAGAATATTTAGGGAAGCTAAGTGTAACTCTCAAGTGGTTTTTGAAAAAATCTGCAGGGCTATAAAAGAGAACATCAATATTCCTCACAAGAATAATAAGAAATGGTTTGTTACTGATGTGAATGATATGGAAAAAGAAATCCTCACTGAATGGAATCTAATACATAAAGTCTATAGATCTTACAATAAGAATAGGAGAGATAATATTGTTTGACGCTTTCCTGATCATGATTGGATAAAGGTGAATTTTGATGGGGCGGCTAAGGGCAACCCTGGGAATTCTGGTGGTGGAGGAGTTATTAGAAATGCTCAAGGAGTCTGCATTGCAGCTTTTTCCTCTCCTTTTAGGGTCCAAAATAATCATGTGGCCGAAGCTTTGGCCATGTTAAAAAGCCTCCAGGTTGCTTAGGGATTAAAATTCAAAAAAATCAGGCTTGAAGGGGACTCCTTAAACATCATCCAAGCCCTCAAAGGTACAAGCTCTGTCTCTTGGAATATTACTAACTTAGTTAAAAGTGCTAAATATTTGTTAAATAACTATGTTAGTGTAAGCATAAATCATACTCTAAGAGAAGGCAATAAGGTTGCGGATCTCTTAGCAAATGAAGGGGTCAATTTAGAGAATGATGTTAAATATATTGGAGAAACTCATTGTAAAAGGGAGGTTAAAGAGAAATTATATTTTGATCATATCAATGGATCAAGTTAATATCATGATTATATTTTGGGGAACGAATTCCAAAGACAGATTTTGGGGGCAGATTAACTACCAGTTAATGAGTGCTTTTTGGCATCATTTCCATGATCATATGCATGAGGAAGATTATAATCATAATTGTTGGGTTTGTGCGGCCATAAACATAAGTTTCAAAACAACAAAAGAGTCTATGTTCTGTAACTCCAGAATTTACAAGCATTTGGGGTTTCATCTGTGGACTGTGAATTATTGCTACTGGTACTTCTACCTAGAGCTCAAAATGGGTGGTAATTTAAACAGGAATGAGCCCCCAGGATGCGAAAATTGGAAGAGTGAATGAAAAGTCTGGAGAAGACTTCACAGATTTGGCTTTACTGACTATATGGAAAAGCTTCACAGAAGTAGAAATTCTGTATCTCACGGTTTTACCAGAGGCTGGAGTAACAATAGAGTCACCCTTTTTGGGGAGATATGGCAAATTGATGAGAACCTGGTCACAGAGGTCACGGGTCTTCAGAAGGAGGGCACCAAATTCTACAGAGATCAGAAGTACGCAGCTAAAACGTTCAAAATCTTCCCAAAATCGAAGGATGAGAAGGGCAAGCTTGTGAAGAAAGACAACATTTCCTATTACATTCCCCAACAGGTAAAGCCCTTTTGGCAAAAAGTTTAAGGGTTTTAATGGAGTATTTAACTATTGACGGTAGATTTACAAAAATCTATAACTATCACTTTGCTATTTTGAACCACTTCCGTCATGGGGCCAAAATATCCCTGCCTTTTTATTTAGCGTCCTCTCTGAATGAGAGTCTTGCTGACCACGCTAAAAAGCCTAACTCTTACCCTTTAGCCCATCAGGGGCTTATATTGCTCATTTATGAACATTTGAAGGACAAGGCTAGGGCAACCAAAGATGACCCTCTAATCACGAATTCTCATACCTCTGAGAGCGGCAAAGATTCGGATGAGGATGAGGATCAGCCTAATGCCTCTACCCACAAAAAGAGGAGAACTAACACAAATAATGTGGAAACGGAGGTGCACTGTGATGTGGAGGAGGAAAAGGGTAAGGATCTTGAAACTGATAAGGAGTATGAAAAGGATGAGAACATTGGTGAAGAGGATGAAGGGGGTAACTCTGAAGACCCTCACTCTAACCCTATGGGCTTAGACAGCAGGAATGTTGCTTTGAATTCTAAGGAGGATGACAATCCTAACTCTGTGGGCACTGAATAGGGTAGGGATTCTACGAGCACCATCTTGAATACTGCTCGTAACTGTACTCTGGAGTCCTTCAACTTCCAGAAATGGGTTGTTGACAACATTACTAGCATGCAAAGTAAACAGAGGGAGTTGGAAAACAAGATTAATAAGTTGATTAAGGAATCTGGGAAAAAGAATGATGAGATGAAAACCAGTGAAGCTGAAGAGGAAACCGAGATGGAGGATTGGTTGGAAAAAGATTTGATCAAAGGGGATTTAAAGCACCTGGAAGATGTTATAAGAACTTTGAAAGAACAAGCTGAAGAGGATAAAGACAACATCAACACTTGGGTTGCTCGTACCGAGAAGGCTCTAAAAAACTTCATGAACCATAGCCTCCAGGTTCTTAAAGTCTCATCACAGAACATGAATGATTTGGTGGATCATCTAGAAAGGAAAAATCAGGATAAGAATCTGGTTATCATTGATGATATTCCAACTTCCAGCACCACCCACCAGACTCCCACGCGCAGAACAAGGCAGAACACTACTGGGATGGAGATCAATACGAAAGATAGCCAACAAAGAGAGGAAAGCAATGACCTAATGGAAGCGGCCAAGGTGATGATGCTCTTGGTTCCAAATGTTGAGGAATCTATTAAAGTTTTCAATTAATTTGTAATGTTGGGTTTGGAGCCAACTTCTTGTTGGCTTCTTGCTGTCTTTTTCTTAGCTGCTGGTTTTTGTGCTGGTTTTTTGCAGTTGTTTTGTTTCATCTCTTTCATGCTCATCTTTTGAATTGTAATCGGGTTTCGGGTCCCCTAAAACCTATTTTTACTTAATCAAAAACTTAATATTATTAATTAAAATAATTAATTAAGCTATCCTTATGAAATATCAATAATTTGGACAACTTAACTAGTTAAATTAATTAATTATTCTTACTCTGAAAATGGGGACATTACAAAGTGAGCCTCCAGAGAAAGTTGGTTCTTAAGGGCTTCACCTAAAGATCACTACTCTAATGACTTGCAGAGAAAAGAGTAAGGGGGGATAACAAGAAAATGAAACCTAATCCTAAAGATGATGCACCAAATCATTAACTTGACATGTATACAACTTACATACACTTTTTAATCAATGATGAAGCTGACAAACACAACTCAATTCTATATGTTCCTTGCATAAATATTTCATAAGAAGCCTTTGATGCTAATGTTCCTAGAAGGAAAGATGCTTCTCAGAACTAGACAATATTGCATATCAGCACAACCTACAACCTACAACCTACATGTTATTCTGCAAAAGGTGCTACAATGAGACAAAACCACAAGGATTTAGATAATTTCACAAGTAATTGCATCAATCAAACAAATGCACACAATTAGACAAAAATTTGAGAAGGTAAAATGCTTATCTTTATTAATCTCCAAGGCATCCACTGTTATACATATCAAATTGAGCTACAAAGTATGCCAAAGTTGTCAAAGGACTGAAAAACCAGAATGCATAATAAGAACTAACTTCAAAAATGAAGTTTAAAGCATACTTATGCTTCTTCCAAGCAGTTACATGAAAATAGGAGCTCAAAACTCCTTGGTTGAATGCAACAAATAAGCCTATTTTTAAGCCTTCCAAAAAGCTCCAAAAAGGCTTCAACATGAAGAAAAAGTCAATCCACTTTACCTTTAATCATGAAGGCATTAATTGATGATATGATGAATCAATAAGAATCCAGACAACTACTAAGAGGGGGGCTGAATCAGTAGATAGAATAACAAACAAAAATTTCACCAAACTCAAAACCCAACTCATAAATCTATCTTTGAACTAACTGGTTCAAACACTGAACTACAAACTGCAAATGCATTGTCAAGTTAACTGGTTGACTGGCATAACAAAATAACAGTATAATAGATCTAAAACTCTCAAACTCTCAAACCAAAACATCAAACCTCTTTACTAACAATAGTAAAAGCACATTTCAGATCACTGTTGGTCATCTTAACACATCTAAGTGAATTTACCAGTTAAGCAAATTAACCATATCAAAACATAACCACAAAAACCATTCATCACTTGACACAATGATTTTTGACGTGGAAACCCAAATGGGAAAAACCACGGTGGGCATGAATACCCACAAGTATTTTGAACTCTTTTGAAGTTTGCCCTGTTAGGAGCCAAGCTTGTTAAAGCTCTACAAAAATGTCTTATTAGGAACAGATCCTATTAGGGACCACCCGGTTAAGGGATTGAATACAATGCCCTATTAAAAGAAATACCCTGTTAGGAGTAACCTCAATAGAGGATTTGAAATCCAATCTAATGGATCACTTGGTTAGAGGACTTAGAAAGCACTAAGCCTGTTAAAACTTACCCAGCTAAGGGATTTAACTGTTGTTAATTGTTAGAGAACAACAAGGTTTTTCTGATCTAGTCAATAGCACTACTCTGCTTGATTGGATCCTTTTCATGCTCCTATGTGCCTTCAAACATCTTGCAGATACTCCTTCTGGTTCGGAAATCAATCACACCGACACTTAACCAAAATTTACAACCCTACAACAAAACAACTCATCGACCTTATAAGCAAAACAATAGGTCGGTAACACATCACAAACCTAAGATCTCATAGAGATTACAAATAAATTGGTTCAAGCATGACCGTTGGATTACATAGCGATCATTGTACATTGTACAAGACAACCTCAACCACTCCTTGATCACCGCTTCATCAAATCCTGTAACTCATCACATGGTTTCCTCTTCATGCAATGCACTCGCTCATTCCCAAGATAAAACAGTTATCTCTACACGCCAAAGCTGCTTTGAAACTCATCACGTGCACCATGCATATGTGGCATAATCATCTTCGATCACCATTTGATCATAGATCAACACAATCGATTCACCCAGCTCCATCGGTTAGGGTTTGGCATATCAACAGGTAGGGTTACTGCTTGATCTCACTGCTTCTTAAGTAATACTAGTTTCCTTCACTAGCTCAACTATCGATTGCAATACAACTCTATTACCTTCATTACCAGTTACAATTGACATCAATGACAACACGATAGTTCATCAATGCAATGCTCATGCAAATGCCAAAAATCTCCCCCTTTGGCATTGATGGCAATACAAATATCAATATCCTTTGATTGTGATGACTAAGAGTAATGTACATACACATGTATAGGAATCCTGGTTTACATTTTTCCATGTACTCTCCTTCAACTAAGTCTCTGTGTCTTCAGTTGGTAACTGGCTACAGTTCTTGTCCCTATCAATCATACAATTCTTCTCTCCCTTTGACAACAATGCCAAAGTGAAAGTAAAACATGCAATGTCATACTTCACTGTTCTGCATTAATAATCTGCAACTTGATGCTCCCCCTCTAGAGTAGCTCCACTCTACACCAATCCTACTTCAAGATTCTTCAATTAGCTCTGGGACTGATGTCTTCCACATCTACTCAATTGACCTCATGTAGGGGCACAACCCCTAGCTAACCTCTAAGATACTCAAAAGTAGTCTTAGGTAGAGGTTTAGTAAATATATCTGCTAGTTTCTCGTTAATAGATACATGTTCCAATAACACATCTTTAGTCTGCACTTTCTCCCTTAAGAAATGATATTTTAGCTCAATATGCTTGGTTCTAGCATGCAACACCGGGTTCTTTGAAATATTTATTGCACTGGTGTTATCACATAAAATCTTTACCGGTTCTGCGATCTTCATCTTGAATCCTTCTAGAATGTGCTTCATCCAGATTGCTTGGGTACAATTCATATACGTTGCAACATATTTAGCTTCAGCAGTAGACTGTGATATACAACTTTGCTTCTTGTTGCTCCAAGATACAAGCCTTCCTCCAAGAAATAATGCACCTCTGGTTGTGCTCTTCCTATCATCAACATTTCCTGCCCAGTCTGCATCTGTATAAACTTTCAAATCAAATTTACCTACATATGGATACCATAATCCATAATCAATAGTACCTTTCAAATATCTAAATATCCTTTTAGTAGCTACCATGTGTGTTTCCTTCGGGTTCTTCTGAAATCTAGCAACTAATCCAATTGCATGAACAATATCCGGTCTGTTGTGAACAACATGATGTCGTTTCCCTATCATAGACCTGTACTCCTTGTCATCAACGGATGCGGCATCATCCTCCTTAGATAGTTTATAGCCTATAACCATTGGTCTCCCAGCTGGTTTACAATATCCCATTCCAAATGTCTTCAATACCTCTTTCACATATTTGGACTGAGTGATAAAAATACCATTCTTCATAAGTTGAATTTGCAAACCTATGACGAATTTTATCTCTCCAACCAGAGACATCTCAAATTCACTTTTCATCTCATTTACAAAGTCATCACTCATGACATCATTGCCTCCAAAAATGATATCATCCACAAATACTTCACTAACTAGTATCTTATCTCCTTCAGTCTTGAGATATATATTGTTGTCTTAACAGGTTCTCTGGAAACCTATCTTCACCAAGTGTGAACATAGTCTTTCATACCATGCTCTTGGTGCTTGCTTCAAACCATATAGTGCCTTGTGTAGTTTACACACCATATCCTTTGCATTTTTCAAAGCATAACCATCTAGCTATTCAATGTAGACTTCCTCTTCCAGTATTCCATTTAGAAATGCTAACATCACATCAGTCTAATATACTTTGAATCCCATATATGCTGCAAATGCAAGTAGAGTCCTAACACCTTCCAATCTAGCAACTGGTGCAAATCTCTCGCCATAGTCTTCTCCTTCTTCATGTGCATAACCTTTGCATACCAATCTTGTTTTGTTTCTAACTATTACTCCATCTTCATTCAGTTTATTTCTGAATACCTATTTAGTACCAATTACATTTTTATTCACCGATCTGGGTACTAAGGTTGATGTATTGTTCTTCTCAATTTGGTCAAGCTCCTCTTCCATAGACTTGATCCAGTGATCATCTCCAAAGGCTTCCTTCATTTTTCTAGGCTCAATAGTGGAGATCATACAAGAATTATCTCTTATTCTTCTTTTGGTTAACACACCAACATCTTTATCTCTAATAATATGGTCAGGATTATGATTGAGTCTTACATACCTTAGAATAACATAGTCATTATCTTCAGGTTCTTCTTCCTCACTATCTTCATCTTCTGCAGAATCTACTTGTTCTAGTTGAACTAGTGTTGCAGCAACATTCATTTCACCAACTTCAAACTGTATAGTGCCTTGTGTAGTTTACACACCATATCCTTTACATTTGTCAAAGCATAACCATCTGTCTATTCAATGTAGACTTCCTCTTCCAGTATTCCATTTAGAAATGCTAACATCACATCCATCTGATATACTTTGAATCCCCTATATGCTGCAAATGCAAGTAGAGTCCTAACACCTTCCAATCTAAAAACTGGTGCAAATGTCTTGCCATAGTCTTCTCCTTCTTCCTGTGCATAACCTTTGCATACTAATCTGGCTTTGTTTCTGACTACTACTCCATCTTCATTCAGTTTATTTTTGAATACCCATTTAGTACCAATTACATTTTTATTCACCGGTTTGGGTACTAAGGTCCATGTATTATTCTTCTCAATCCGTTCAAGCTCTTCTTCCATAGCCTTGATCCAGTGATCATCTCCAAAGGTTTCCTTCATTGTTCTAGGCTCAATAGTGGAGATCATACAAGAATTCTCTCTTATTCTTCTTTTGGTTAACACACCAACATCTTTATCTATAATAATCTGGTCAGGATTATGATTGAGTCTTACATACCTTGGAATAAAATGATCATTATCTTCAGGTTCTTCTTCCTCACTATCTTCATCTTCTGTAGAATCTACCTGTTTTGGTTGAACTGGTGTTGCAACAACATTCATTTCACCAACTTCTGGTTTCATCGGTTCTGACTCCAAAATCAAAATATAAGGTTCATCTTCCTTCTTCACCTCACTGGTTTCTCCTAAAAAATCAACACACTCATCTACTCAGACATCAACACTCTCAATGATCTTCTTTGTCCGGTTGTTGTAACATTTGTAGGCTTTTCTCTTGGTGGAGTAACCAAGAAATATGTCTTCATCACTCTTAGCATCAAACTTACAAACATAGTCACCTCTCTTGATAAAACATTTACTACAAAAAACCTTAAAGTAACTTACATTAGGTGATCTACCATACTAGTATTCATAAGGAGTTTTATCCTTACCTCTTTTAACCAATATCCGATTCATAGTGTAGATAACTGTGCTAACAGCTTCTCTCTAGAAATTTTTAGCTACACCTCCTTGTATTAGCATCATTCTAGTAGCTTCAACAATTGACCGGTTGTTCCTCTCTGCAATACCATTTTGTTGTGGTGTCCTAGGTGCAGAAAGCTGCCTCTTTATTTTTATTGTCTTCGCAATATCTAGTGAATTCCTCTGAAATAAAATATCGATCACCTTGAATACTTCTAGTCCTCATTGGTCTATAGAGGTCTGTATGAACCAAATCTAGCAAATGTTCTGCTGACAAAGATTTTCTCTTAAAAGTTGAGGATGTCATCTTCCCTAACTTACATTCCTTACATGGAGCATTCATTGGTTTGTCCAACTAAGGCAACCCTCTTATAGACTTGGACTTACTGACTTTGACAATGTTATCAGAGTTTACATGACAAAATCTTCGATGCCAAAGCCAGCTATCTTCTACTTTAGTAATTAAACAATTATTGACTTTAGGATTTAGGTGAAACAAGTTACCTTTTGTCTTCTTTCCAGTTGCAATTAGTTAACCTTCGCTTCCATAGATTTTGCACATTCCATTCTTAAATTCCAGTGGATAACCTTTGTCATTGAGTTGAGCAATACTCAACAGATTGTGGTTCAATCCTTTAACCCAGTAGACATCATCTAAACTTCTCTTTCCATTAAGAGAAATGGTTCCCTTTCCTTTTACCATGCAGGGTGAGTCATTTCCAAATCTCACAACACCTCCATCAAATTCCTTCAAAGTAAGAAACTTACTCTGATCACTGGTCATGTGGTGTGAACAACCACTGTCTATAATCCAATCATCAGAACTATCCATGCAAGAAACTAATGCCTTCTGATCTGATGTCTCCTCTTTAATGGCAACAAAGACCATATCTTCATTTTCATCTCCCTCAGATTCCTCATCTGTGATTCCTCCATCAACTGCAATGAGGTGGTCTTTATTTTTATCTCCCTCACATTCCTCATCTGTGATTCCTTCATCAACTACAATGAGGCAATTTATTTTACCTTTTCCTTCGTACTTCTTGTACTTCTCACATTTATGCTCATTGTCTCCATTTGGAGAGTTAGTTGCAATATGTCTGATCCGGTTACAAACAAAACACTTCAAAGGTAATTTACCTCTATACTTACCGGTACCTCTGGGTAACCACTTGGCCAACAATGCTTCAAGCTCGATTAGTCTGTCTTCATCATCAACTTCTCTACTGGATCTGGACTCATGACTATGACTAGCTTCTCTACTTTTCCTGACAAGTGGATTAGAAACTAAAGCTCTAAATGCAAACTTCAATTTTTGAACACTTCCATCAAAACTATTTAATTCAAATGCAGTAAGTTTACCAATGATGGAGTCAAGACTTACCTTAGTTTTATCAATAGACTTTAGTTCCTGAATGGCTACAACTTGGATAGCGTAGACCGGTAGAAGGGTTCTCAACACCTTACTAACCACTATGGTATCCTCCACTTTACCACCAACACTTTTGATCTCACCAACTATCTCCTTGATCCTCTGACCATACTGTTGAATATTCTCATCTTCAGCCATCCACATGTCATCAAATTTACCTCTCATACTCTCCTCTTTGGAAATCTTCACATGCTCATCACCGCTATAGATATCCTCAAGTTTATTCCACACATCATAAGCAATCTCCAGACCATAGACATCAACATACTCTGAATTGGACAAGGAACTGATAATGGCCTCCAATGCTTGATTATTCTCTTGTTGCTCCTTTTTTTGATCATCTGACAAAATCCCACTAGGCAAGGTATATTTGGTAACAACATGTTCCCAATATTGACTTCCTAATATTTTGCTATAGATCTTCATCCTATCACTCCAGATTCTGTATTTTTCCCTATTAAACTTTAGACCTTCTTTCTTCATCATTTTCTTCTATATCTTTACCTCAAGTTGTTAGGCTTGGACACTAGAGGACCTGAAATTCTCTGATACCAATTGATGATGTGATGAATCAATAAGGATCTAGACAACTACCTGAGGGGGGCGGTGAATAAGTAGATAGAATAACAAACTAAACTATCACCAAACTCAAAACCCAACTCATAAATCAATCTCTGAACTAACTGGTTCAAAAACTGAACTACAAACTGCAATTGCACTGTCAAGTTAACCGGTTGACTGGCATAACAAAATAACAGTATAACAGATCTGAAACTCTCAAACCATTAAAAAAAAACACCAAACATCTTTACTAACAATATTAAAAGCACATTTCAGATTACGGACGGTCATCTTAACACATCTAAGTGGATTTACCAGTTAAATAAATTAAATATCAAAACATAACCACAAAAATCATTCACCACTTGACACAATGATTTTTGACATGGAAACCCAAATGGGAAAAACCACGGTGGGCATGAATACCCAAAAGTATTCTGAACTCTTCTGAAGTTTTCCCTGTTAGGAGCCAAGCCTATTAAAGCTTTACAAAAATGTCATGTTAGGAACATATCCTGTTAGGGACCACCCGGTTAAGGGATTGACTATAATGCCCTGTTAAAAGCATTACCCTATTAGGAGTAACCTCGATAAAGGATTTGAAATACAAGCTACTGGATCACTTGGATAGAGGATTTATAAAGCACTAAGCCTATTAAAGCTTACCCGGTTAAGGGATTTAAATGATGTAATTGTTAGAGAATAACAAGGTTTTTCTAATTTGGTAAATAGCACTACTCTGCTTGATCAGATCCTTTTCATGCTCCTATCTACCTTCAAACATCCTACAAATACTCCTTCTGGTTCGCCAATCAATCACACTGACACTTAACCAAAATTTCCAACACTACAACAAAACAATTCATCGACCTTATGAGAAAAACAATAGGTCGATAACACATCACAAACCTAAGATCTCATAGAGATTACAAACAAATCGGTTCAAACATGACCATTGGATTACATAGATATCATTGCACATTATACAAGACAACCTTGACCGCTCCTTGATCACCACTTCATCGAATCCTATAAGTCATCACACGATTTCCTCTTCATGCAATGCACCCGTTCATTCCCAAGATAAGACAGTTATCTCTATGAGCCAAAACTGCTTTGAAACTCATCATGTGCACCATGCATATGTGGCATAATCATCTTTGATCACCATTTGATCATAGATCAACACAACCGATTCACCAAGCTCCATCGGTTAGGGTTTGGCATATCAACAGGTAGGGTTACCAGTTGATCTCACCGATTCTTAAGTAATACCAGTTTCCTTCACTAGCTCAACTACCAGTTGCAATACAACTCTATTACCTTCATTACTAGTTACAATTGACATCAATGACAACACAATAGTTCATCAATGCAATCTTCATGCAAATGCCAACACTAATAATGCATTAATCCTCCCTAAATTGACTCAAACAACCCCCAAAATTGCATCTAAATATCTCCATATGTTCCTAACCTCCCTATATCTTCTCCCCTTTTCATAGCACATGTGCCCTACATACTTGGTCTCTCCTCATAAATTATAACGTGTGAAGTAGGATAATTGCAGCTGCAACACAAACACTCAATAGATCTTTACAAGCATGGTTAGCAAATTCAAATCAAACAAAAGATAAACCATGACAAAGCGACCTATCACTTCCCAAGAGATGCAAGTGTGAATTTGCTTTCAGATTTAGATGAGCAATCCCAGTGACTTGACTACACCTAGACGGAGGATTAAAAGGATATGATATGCAAGCTATATGAGTGTATGATTAAACTAGATTAATCCAAGAAGCTAATTAAGCTAATGATATGCATGATTAAGCTAGATGATGATGGATTATTGCTATATGATTAAACAATTATGCTAGAATATGATCAAATTAAACCAGATCTAAGATGCAATTGCCTATAATAACAATGCTCAAATGATATACAAGAAATGATATGCCTATAATAACAATGCTCTAAAATGACATAAGATGGGATCCTCTGTACTCCAAAATAGGGGATATTTATAGGATTTCCAAGGCCAGGGGTGAGGTGGTAGGAATCAATGGTCAAGATTGAATCTAAAGATATCAAGGGTCAAATTGGAGGAGGTTGGAGAAGAGGTTGGAGGGAGGAACACTTGTCATCTCTATGGTGACAAGTGTCAAGGAAGCTTTCTCATAAGAGGGCAAGTGTCCAAGGAAGGAGACATGTGGCATAAGTGCCATGTGTCTCAAGGGGATAATATCCACCTATAGGAGGTTAGGATAAGGAGGTTAGGATGTGCAAGATAGGATAGGGTTAGCTAAACCCAAGATTAGGGGGAATGGGTTATATTAGGGGATGGTTAAGTTAGGTAGTTAGAAGTTAGGAGGCATGTGGGGAATTTGAATTTAAAAATTCAAATAATAGGAAAGGGATAATTAACTTTCAACAACTCATAAATTGATTTGTTTTAATTAATTAGGGGATTATAAGAAATGAATTAAATGGGGGAGGATTAATTAATCAAAGGGGACTATTGAAATGAACCTATTAAATAAATCCTTAGATTTATTAGTAAGTATATGAATGGGGGAATTTAATCCCAGTAAGTTTTCATTCATAGGAAAACAAGATTTCATACATGAGAAATTTATTTATTTATTTTTATTCACAGTAAGAATTACTCATAGGAAAGAAAAGAATCAAACAAGAAAAAAAGATTTGAAATTAATCTTTATTCCCAATAAGTTTCATTCATAGGAAAACAAGATTTCATACATGAGAAATTTATTTATTTATTCTTATTCAGCAAGATTTACTCACAAGAAAGAAAAGAATAAAACAAGAAAACAAGATTGAAATTAATCTTTATTCCCAATAAGTTTCATTCACAAGAAAACAAGATTTCATACATGAGAAATTAATTTATTTATTTTTATTCACAGCAAGATTTACTCACGGGAAAGAAGAGAATAAAACAAGAAGACAAGATTGAAATTAATCTTTATTCCCAATAAGTTTCATTCATAGGAAAACAAGATTTCATACATGAGAAATTAATTGATTTATTTTTATTCATAGCAAGATTTACTCACAAGAAAGAAAAGAATAAAACAAGAAAACAAGATTGAAATTAATCTTTATTCCCAATAAGTTTCATTCAAGATTTCATACATGAGAAATTTATTTATTTATTTTTATTCACAGCATGATTTACTCACGGGAAAGAAAAGAATAAAACAAGAAAACAAGATTGAAATTAATCTTTATTCCCAATAAGTTTCATTCACAGGAAAACAAGATTTCATACATGAGAAATTAATTAATTTATTTTTATTCACTGCAAGATTTACTCATAGGAAAGAAAAGAATAAAACAACAAAGCAAGATTTAATTAGAAGAGGAGAACCTGGATACTTGAAGCTTGATGTAGAATCCCCTCTGAATTCTTCAACTAGCCTCCTTTGATCGTTCCTTGCAACTTGTTTTGAATTTCTTCAAAAACAGCTACTTAACAATCCTACAATGAAATGTGACTACCAAAAAAAAAACTACTACTTGAGAAAACTTTTCTTCAAAAAAATAATCAACTCCCTCTTTTTTAAAATTGCATACAATATATAGGAAAAACCCCTTAACTCCACTATCTAGAGAAATTAATTGAAAATGAGATTCTTTTTCCAATATTGGATCCATGCAAAATTGATTAACATCCTAGTGGGGGGAGTTACATGCAAGGGAATTAAAGAATGAAGATTCCTCTAGAAGCTTCTAATTTCTCCTACAACATGTGCCATAATTGGAAATGGGAAAAATAAATAATGTTATTTAAATTATATTCTCCAAGTGTGTATGTGGGTCCATTATTTAACCTTTAATAATATTTATTCAACCATATTCAATAGCTCAACCACAAAAAGATATAATAGTAATTGTATCAAATCAAAAGTGATAAGGGATGGTTATGACATCCTCCGGCCCTTAAATTGTGCATTGTCTCGATGCACTTATTGAATGTATCCAAAAATAGTCTATAGTTCATGATTAGTTTAAAACAAAAAAGGAAACAACTATTGTATTTCCCTAGTATCTTCCCATGTGGCATTCTTTTCATCATACTGATTCCATTGTACTTTGCATTGATCAACCTCTCTGTTGCGCAATTGGCTCTAGTGCCTCTCCAAGATTCTGAATGGCTCTATCATTATTCCCCCCATTTCTTGGACCTGTAAAGCATCCCAAATCAAGATATGTTTCTCATCAAGTACATACTTTTTAAGAAGAGATACATGGAAGACATCATGGATTCGGCTCAACTGGGGAGGTAAGGCCAACCGGTATGCAACTGGATTAATCCTTTCCAATATCTCAAAAGGCCCAACATAACGAGGTGCAAGCTTAGTCTTTTTCCCAAACCTTATGGAACTCTTGTGTGTCCTAACCCTTAGGAAGACTTTCTCTCCCACCTCAAACTCCCTTGGTGTCCTGTTCTTGTCTGCATAACTTTTTTGCCTATCTGAGGCTTCCTTCAATCTTTGCCTAATTTCCTTAGTTTTCCTTTCCATTTCCTTCAACATATCTAGTCCAATAATTGCTCTATCTTCAAGACTATCCTAGCTCAAAGGTGTTTGACATGGCCTACCATACAATGCTTCAAAAGGTGTCATTCCCAAAGATGTTTGATATGTATTATTGTAAGAAACTCTACCAGAGGTAGGTAATCTTCCCATTTCTTCTGTTGGTCCATGCAGTACATGCGAAGTAGGTCTTCCAAAATCTGATTTGTCCTCTCTGTTTGACCGTCAGTTTCAAGATGGTATGCAGTACTAAAATTTAGTTGAGTTCCCAGAGCTGATTGAAGAGTTGTACAAAACCTTGAAGTGAATCTAGCATCTCTATCTGATATGATTTTCTTTGGCATTCCATGCAACCTAAATATTTCCTTAACAAAGTGCCTTGCCAAGGTAGGTGCATCATCCGTTAGATTCCCTGGTATAAAGTGTGCCACCTTAGTGAGTTTGTCAATCACCACCATTATTGTATCATTCCTAGAAGGTGACATGGGCAACCCTTGCACAAAATCCATGCTAATAACTTGCCACTTGTGTTGAGGTACATCATGTAACTGTAATAATCCAGCTAGATGTCTATGCTTTGCCTTTACCCTTTGACACTCCAAACATTTAGCCACATACTTACCTATGTCATTCTTCATCCCTTGCCAAAAGTATAGCTTCTTTAGATCTGCATAAAGTTTGTTAACCCCTGGGTGCCCTGAGTAAGGGTTATTATGAGCCTCTGATAATACTACCTTCCTTAAGTCCCCTAAACTAGGAACATAGATTCTATTATTGTATCTGAGCAACCCATCTTCATCTAATGTATACCCTTCAACCTTAGGATCTGTTGGATTATATTCTAAAGTCAATTTGACTTGCTCATACCATGGTTCATGTCCCTTCTCATCTATTACTTGCATTTTGAAAGTAGTTTTGAATGTTGATATAGTCATCAAGTGTCTCCTCCTACTTAAAGCATCTGCTACCCTATTTTCCTTCCCCTTAATATATTCAATTTCAAAATCATATTCACTTAGAAACTCTAACCACCTTCTTTGTCTAGCATTTAAGTGGGGTTGGGTAAAGATGTACTTTAGTCCTTGGTTATCTGACTTTAACTCAAAGGGCTTCCCTAGCAAGAAGTGTCTCCATTTCTATAGGGCATGCACAATCACTGCTAACTCTAAGTTGTGGGGTGCATAATTAACTTCATGAGTCTTTAGCTTCTTGGATTCGTAAGCTACTACCTCTTCATCTTGGATAAGTACTCCTCCTAAACCTTCAATAGAAGCATTAGTTACAACTGTGAAGTGTCCATTGAGATCTGGTACCTTTAAAATGGGTGCTGATATTAGTTTTCCCTTCAAAATTTGAAATGCCTTATCACTTTGCTCTGTCCACACAAACTTTTTACCCTTCCTCTGCAATGAGGTGATGGGGTTTGCTATCTTAGAGAATCCTTCCACAAACCTCCTATAGTACCCTGCTAGCCCCATAAAGCTTCTTACCTCTGAAACATTTTTAGGGGTCGGTCATTCTACTATTGCCTTTATCTTATCTGGATCAACTGCTATTCCTTCCTTTGATATTATATGCCCAAGGTAGTGAATTTTTTCGTCGAAGAAGACACATTTTGACAGTTTCCCATATGACTTATCTTCCCTCAACCTTTGCAAAACCATTTGTAGGTGTACTAAATGTTCCTCCTCATTCCTAGAGTAAATCAAGATGTCATCTAGAAATACCAAAACAAATTTGTCCAATTAGTCATGGAGTACACTATTCATTAGGTTCTCCCAAAATGAAATTTCGTGCTTGACCTTCTTCATCTTTCTGGTACATAGGTACGTACTTAAGAAATTTGATGAACTTATCCCAATATTGTTGGACTGATAGGGGCCCTTGTCGTAGATTATGGAACTCTGTCACCTTCTCATCAAAGAACAATCATGGTAGCCACCTTTTACGGAAATGGTCAACAAATTGATCCCATGTGATTGTATCCCTACTATACCCATTTTGCTCCTTTGTGTTGGTCTACCAACTAGCTGCCTGTCCTGTGAGTTGATAGGAACCCCATAAGGCCTTGGTTGTTTCACTAAAATCCCTTAGTTCAAAATACTTTTCCATTTCATTTAACCAATTTTCAGCTCCTTCACCAATTTGCTTCCCATAGAACTTAGGGGGGGTGATTTTCTTCAAATCCTTAGAGAGTTCCAACATGTTATTTTCTTTTCTATTGTCCATCATATTCCCTTGATTGCTACCAGGGTTCCCATTTTCAATTCCACTTCGATTTTCAATGTCATTCTGCCTTGCCCTAAAGTCCTGCATTGATTGCTCCAAGAAGTTGATCTTATCCCTTTGTTCGGTTAGCAGGTTGATTATAGCCTCAACCCCATCTTCGTTATTCCTTTGGTTTTGTTGATTCCCTTCATGGTCTTTGTCTCCTAGTGGTAGCACGTCTTCCATTTCCCCTTCCTCTTCCTCTTCCTCTTCCTCTTCCCCTTCCTCTAACCATCTACGGTTTTACCTAAAAATTAAATTATATAGTTAGTTCTTGATTTAAGATTTTATAATTTAATCTCTACCATTGCAAGACACTCCCTTAGTTGTGTAAGTTTAAGTCAGCACAAGGCCTAGATTTGAACCTTTGCTTTGATGCCACGTGTAATAACCCACTATACTTAACCCAACAAAATTTTGACCTCTTTTTTTTTTAAATTTAGTCATTTGTGTTTGATTCAATCACATACTTTGGGCATCTATCCATTTGGATTAGGCATTCATCCATCCAGGATGAGCATCTAACCATACAGGTTAGGCATCTGTCCATACGGAACATAAGGTTTCATCTATCCAATACGAGATAGGCATCTACCCATACGGGGTAGGCATCTATCCAACTTGGGATAGGAGGTGCTTTGGCCAAAGACTTAGACTCATCAGAACCATTCGGGTCCTAAGTCACTCACTAAGTACTACACTCCTCTAACAGGAGTGCACCGAGGCCGCCATCCTTAGGAGAAATCAAAATAACATAATGCAAGCTTGAGTTCTGCCTCAAAATTTGGCTTAAAGCCTTGGGAAGTCAAGCGAATCCATACGGGATTCCTTCCGAGTATGCATTGAATTACTTTTTCCTTTATTTTCCTTATCTTTCAATTCGGATTCTTCCTAGTCCTTCTTCTTACCAAATCCTAGACCCCATCCACGAACGCCTGAGTACTAGGGACAACTTCATCCCTAGACTGCCTACATACCCGTTTCGACATGGGATCAAGGCGTAAAGTATGTAGTTCTATTTTCTAATCTATGGTTTAATGTAAACTGTTTGGTGGGTACGCAACCCTTTCTAGGGTCAATGTCCTAGACAGTTTCTATGTGGTTGCTACCCATGATGGTAGCATTTAAGCAAAGGCTCAAGATGGCCTATTGCTTGTGGCCTAAAACAACTAGATCCTAATACCTATCATAAGCGTCACCCTTGACCCAATTGTCAATCGTGAACAACTCTTCGAGATTAAGTCAAACTTATAAAAGCATTTCACTCAATCAACCCTAAAGGGGTTTACTATGGTTTAACTAGCAGATGCAAATCATTTAAGGATTATCTTATTAGATTGTCGATCCAAGGGGGATTACCCACCCCTTGGATTTTAACTTCCAAGTGTCCCTTATTACTCCTCGATGATTTATAGGGACGATGCCATAGACGTCGTTGATGCAGCTTTATTAGGCATTAAGTGCAGTAGTTCAACACGATGACATTACCCGTAAGCGTGACCCAGAGGCACCGTAAATACCGAACGTTGCTAGGTTTTTTTTTTCCAACTCCCTTTGTTTAGTTTTCTAACTAAGAGGTCTAACTCTTATATTCAAATAAAATTAACCTTATTCTAATGTAGATATAATGGAAACCAATATTGAGAATCAAGCCACAAAATAAACTCTACGTACAGAGAAAAAAAAATATCTTGAACTAGAATAAATGAGAGATCTACCATCTAGCATGGATAAGTGAGAAAATGTACCTTGTACAGAGATAACAAGAATAAAAGTGCCCCCAATGGCATTAACTTCGTCTTATTCTAAATTTACCTCTTTTATTTTTCTAAAAAAAAAACTATTGATACTTAGAAAGGGAAAGAAAGATTTCTTTAGTCAGCTAGATCAAATCAAAATTTGAGAATTAAATGAATCATCTAATTAAAAGGGTCTACTTAGAGGAATTTTACGTTCAAATTATTGCGAATGAATTCCAATTAAATATTCCTATTTAAGTTTTCCAAATCACTTTGACAAACAAAATTTTTCCATTTATCTAATTTTAATGTTGACTCAATTTTAGGGACCAATTCTTTTCTCCCCCTTTTGAATTTACCATTAATAATAAAATTTGGTTTTTTTTTTCTTTAATAATTATAAACATTCTTCTTCTTTTTTTTATATATGTATGTTTTATATTATATAAAACCCTCAAGTCATTAACACCATTATTATTTTATTGATTTATTATATCTCCTTTTTTTTCATTTATTATGTTTATATAAATGCATAATCTAAAATAAATAAAATCAATAATAAAAATAAAATAATTTGGTACGAAAATAAGGTAAGCCTTTTAATGCCAAGCGGGGAGTGGGGCCACAGGCCCCACCACCACTGCGGACCTACAAGTGCAGACCCGCAGTGATGAGGGGACAGTCATGGGCCCCTCCACTCCCTCTGCGGCCACTACCATAGCAGTGACTGCAGGGGTAGTAGAGAGTACCACTCCCTAGCGGATATATTAATTTTGCCCCTTCCTTTGACCTTTTAATTTATTTTATATATAAATTTTTTCGAAAAATAACTTTATTTTATTTTTCTTAACGTATAAATTAATATTGCAATATATATATATATATATATATATATATATGGTTTTATTCTAGTTTTATTAACAATTTAAGAGGGGTATATAAAAATGTTATTATAAAAATAAAAATAAGAATCTACTCACAGGTATGAAAGATAATAGAGAAAATTGTTTCAAATGTTTTCACGGGAGCACAAAAAAAGATACATTATGCTTGAAATTGAGGCAGGCAAATACAACAGAGAGGAGATTTTATAAAATTTCTCTCATGACAGCCATGTTCATTTACAAAGAGGAATGAATTAATTAAAGGTTTTAAGAAGATCAAATCAATATTAAGAGGGAAAAAAATGGATTTACTCTCAGATTTACTCACAGGAAAGAAAAGAATAAAACAAGAAAACAAGATTTGAAATTAATCTTTATTCCCAATAAGTTTCATTCACAGGAAAACAAGATTTCATACATGAGAAATTAATTTATTTATTCTTATTCATAGCAAGATTTACTCACAGGAAATAAGAGAATAAAATAAGAAAACAAGATTGAAATTAATCTTTATTCCCAATAAGTTTCATTCACACGAAAACAAGATTTCATACATGAGAAATTTATTTATTTATTTTTATTCACAGCAAGATTTACTCACAGGAAAGAAAAGAATAAAACAAGAAAACAAGATTGAAATTAATCTTTATTCCCAATAAGTTTCATTCACAGGAAAACAAGATTTCATACATGAGAAATTAATTTATTTATTTTTATATTTATTAATTAAAAGAGGAGAACCTGGATACTTGAAGCTTGATGTAGAATCCCTTCCGAATTCTTCAACTAGCCTCCCTTGATCCTTCCTTGCAACTTTTTTTGAATTTCTTCAAAAGGAGCTACTTAACAATCCTACAATGAAATGTGAGTACCAGAAAAAAAAAAAAACTACTACTTGAGAAAACTTTTCTTCAAAAAAATAATCAACTCCCTCTTTTTGAAAATTGCATACAATATATAGGAAAAACCCCTTAACTCCACTATCTAGAGAAATTAATTGAAAATGAGATTCTTTTTCCAATATTGGATCCATGCAAAATTGATTAATATCCTAGTGGGGGGAGTTACATGCAAGGGAATTAAAGAATGAAGATTCCTCTAGAAGCTTCTAATTTCTCCTACAACATGTTCCATAATTGGAAATGGGAAAAATAAATAATGCATATTTAAATTATATTCTCCAAGTATGTATGTGGGTCCATTATTTAACCTTTAATAATATTTATTCAACCATATTCAATAGCTCAACCACAAAAAGATATAATAGTAATTATATCAAATCAAAAGTGATAAGGGACGGTTATGACAACTTTTTTGTTTGGTGATGGCTCTATTATCTAACTGTGATTGCAACTGCAACATTTGAAAAGGATCACCACCATGCTTACCTCGTCAGAATCACTTTATTAGGGTTTCAAAACCCTAACTTATTCATAGAACCAAAATGCCTTTGAGTGTAAATCAGGTTTATTACCCCGATTTACATGTGTGTGCACTTGGTGCAAATCAGTTTTACAAACCCAATTTCACCTAACTTTGGTGTAAATACAGATAAGGTGCACTTCGGACTTATAAGTCCAATTTTATTTTACAAAAAACAACTTGGTGAAAATTGGGTTTGTAAACCTGATTTGCACCTTGGGAAAATCAAATAAAGGTAAGTGGTGGCAATCGGGCTTACAAACCCAATTTGCACCATTGAAAAAGCAAAGGGAAAAAAATTGTGTTTGGTGCATATTGGGATCGTAACCATACCATACACCAAAGGGGAGAACCATGGTGGAGGTCGGGGTTATGGCCCCAACATACACCAACAAATAACACTTATCAAAATTGTGTATAACATCGGTGTAGGACGGGGTTATGGCCCCGACATACACTGAAAGGAAAGACTTCGGTGTAGGTCAGGGTCATAACCCCACCATACATCGAAAACTATGATGAATAACAATAATGTATGTCGAGCTCGTAACCATGACATACACCATGTGAAACATGGTGTATGGTTTATGTCGAGGTTAAAGGCCCAACATCCATCATGTTCCACAAAGAAAACTCGACAAAGGGTGTTTCAATAACGGTGTATGTTGGGATTAAGGCCCGTCATACACCATCACAATTTGAAATATTGTGTATAATTGGTTGTAATCCCCGACATACACTGAAAACTAGTGATATTGAAATAACAAGTCTCAAGAAAAACCCGAGCAATCGAATAGAATAAAAAGAAAAGGGGACAAAGAGACTTACCCAAAAGGAAAGAATGGCTTCAACCTTGCACAGTCACTCCAAAATCTACAAAAAACCTCAAACATTAACAAAAAAATGAGGGCGAAAAAATATTATAAAAGATATAAAAGAAGAAGAAATCAAAATGAATAAATAAACCAAATCGTGTGAAATAAATATGCACTTCGGACCTATAAACCTAATATGTACATTGGTGAACAAGAAAACACAAAAGGGTGCAATTCAGACCTACAAGTCCAATTTGCACAAAAATGACCAAAATGGTGTAATTCGAGCTCATAGGTTCGAATTGCACCTAAAAATTCTAGAAGGTATAGTGTCAGAGTTAAACTTCAACTTTGCACTTAAAGACTTAAAGGTGATGCAATATCGGAGTTAAACTCTGACTTTGCACCAAAAAACTAAAAGACTTCGTTGACTTAATTTTTTGAACTAACCATTAAAACTAGGATCGGGAAATGACTACAAAGATCCCCAAAGACTAATGAGGCAAAAAAATGCCTCAAAAAACAAACTTAGAGAGTTAAAGAACGAATTTAAATAAATATTCGTAGGGGTGATCCATTTTTGCTTCATAATAAAAAAATAGGGATAACAAGAACAACTACAACATCAACAACACAAGAAGATAACTCTGCACCACAGATATTTCAGACCAATCCGAAACAACAAGTTTGACATCAATGACAACCACAGAAACACATCAACGTATACTTCCAAAAATCTCCCCCTTTGTCATTGATGGCAACACTTGATGACACATGTACCTCAAAGAAGAATAATAATGCTTAATATCTCTCCAAAATATACATCACATTTTTGCACTAATATCTCTCCAAACTCAATCTTCAAACTACTAACTCGATCTCTTCTCCAAAGATCAAAATTTATCAATCTCCCCCCCTTTTCCATCAAAGACAAAGGTCTCAGCAACACTGAAAACATCACTGCTCCCCCTGAGAGCGGCCACAACATCAATCTAGGAAAAATAAATAATTATGAAAGCCCCCCTAGAAAGATGCATCCCCATAATGCACCTAGCTAGAAGGAGGGGCAATGATCCAAAGTTTCTCCGGGAGAAATTCAAAAGTATCCTTCACCAATGCCTTAGGGAAAATATTTGCGACCTGCTGTTTTGTAAGAATGTATTCCAATTGAACTTCCTTCTCAACAACTTTCTCCCTTAATTAATGATATCTAATTGAAATATGCTTTATTCTTGAATGCATAGCAAGATTCTTTGAAATGTTTATCGTACTTGTATTGTCACACATAATAGGAATTGCGTCATCATATGTTACCGTGATATCCTTAAGAGTTTGTCTCAACCACATTACCTGATATAACAAAATGTCGCTGCAATATATTCTATTTCAACAATAGATAGGGAAACTGGATCTTATTTCTTACCTAACTAGGAGACTAATTTGTCCCCTAAAAATAATACACCACTACTAGTACTCTTCTGATCATCAACACTTCTAGCCCAATCTACATCAGTATAGGCTTTCAACATAAAATCTCCACCCTTTTGGCACCAAATTCCGTAATCCACAAGACCTTTCAAATATCTGAAAAATTCTCTTTACAGCTTTCTCATGTGTTGCCTTTGGATTTTCCTAAAATCTAGCTACTAGACAAACAACTTGCATGATATCTGGTTTGGACGTAGTCAAATACAACAATCCACCAATCATCGACCTATGTTTTTTTTGTTCAACTTCTGGAGACTCGTCATATTTCCTCAACTTGCATCCAACGATTAAAGGAGTTGTAAATGGTTTGCAATCATCAAAACCAAACTTCTTCATCATTTCACTCACATAATTGCTCTAATAAATAAAAATTCCATCTTCTGATTGAATAACTTGCAACCCAAGAAAGAAACATAACTCACCAATCATTGAAATCTCAAATTCTTTCTACATCTCCTTAGCAAATTATTTACATAAACTATCATCTCCTCCAAATATAATGTCATCAACATAAACTATAACAATTAACAACTTATCTCCATCAATCTTGAAATAAAGATTATTGTCTATTGTACCTTTCCTGAAATTTTGTTGAAGCAAATACCTGTCCAATCTTGCATACCAAGCTCTAGGTTCCCATTTAAGTCCATACAATGCCTTCTTTAGTTTGCATACCATATCTGGTTATTCTGTTAATTTGAATCCATCTAGTTGCTCAACGTAAACTTTTTCTTCTACATCTCCATTCAAAAATGTTGATTTGACATCCATCTGATAAAAATTTAAAGTTCTTGTAAGCATAAAATGCAAGAAACATACAAATGGCTTTCATCCTTGCTATGGGAGAAAATTTTTCTTCAAAGTCTATTCCTTCCACTTGAGAATATCCTTTACACACTAATCTTGTTTTATTCCCTGTTACACGTCCTTTCTCATTTAACTTATTCTTGAATACCCACTTAGTTCCCATTACATCCTTGTCCACTGATCTAGGTACCAACTCCCAAGTCTTGTTCTTTTGAATATAATTTAGTTCTTCTTCCATTTCTTTTACCCAACTCTCACATTTTCTTGCTTACTCATAAGTCTTTGACTTTGTCATAGATAGAAAATAGTAATTAACTTGATCTTGAGCTTCTGAAATCTTCCTTCTTGTTGAACACCTTTTGTCTTATCTCCAATTATCTTATTCTCTGAATGATGCTTCTGAACATACTTAGCAGGAACTTTCTCTAAATTATCCTCTTCCTCTTCATATTCTTCATTTGTTTCCTTCTCTTTCCTTTTTTCTAGATCACTTGTCTTCTCTAGAACTACTGGAGCAATATCAACATCAGTTTCATTATTAGATTCATTATTGGATTCATTAAGTCTCACGGTTGTATCTACTATTAGGTACTAAAAGGTCAATATTATGGTGCAACGACAACCGCACTTGTAACAATACTCTATTCCTAGGGTTTTGTAAGAATAAATATCAAGTTCAAAAGCATAAAAAGAAATTGCAATCACAAATACTTATTGGTATGAACTTCTCCTTTACAACTGCAACCTGGAATATAGAGTCACTTCCCCTAGTCCATCATAAGTTCATATTAGGTCTACCTTCTATGTACGTCTTATAAAGTCTACAAGAATATAATAATTCCTTAACTAGGATTCTTCGATCCACTAGTCTCTCTAGAGTTCCTAGAACTACAAATTGACATCCTTTTGCTAAACAACGAACAATTACACACCCATAACATATTTTCTTATATAAATACTTATGTATATTAATAACTCATGCATTACAAATATTTTAGATATCTCTTTCTTCGACTACCTATCAAAAACACTCATATTGAGTTTGTTTACAATGGTATTCATTTCAAAAATTAAAATACACGTAATAATGAGCTAAGTAAAACACAAGCATATTTTAGGAATTCACAACAATCTCATTTCTTCATTTCTTAACTATAACAAGGTTACCCATAATTAAAACTTCATGAAAACATGACTAACCATGCATTTTGACAAAAGTAGACATAACAAGTAAAAGAATTAAGCTAACAAGCAAAACATATAACATGTCTAATTACTTAGGAGATCGAAGAAGGAAAAAAATGACAGTCTTGGAGTCCTTCCTCAAAATCTCCTTCACAATCTTTTCCATGTCTTATCCAAACAAAGAAATCATGAATGAACCCTCCAAATTTTCTTCTCAAAAGGAAAGAGAAATCCTCTTCCCTCTTCCCCTCAATAATTTTTAAAAACAAAAATATATCATTTGCAAGCCTCCCAATAAAAAATATTCCCCCCAAAATCCCCTTTTAAACCCAAGGCTATCCTATTTATAGCCTCTCAAGATAAAATTGATGCAGAGGAAGGACACTTTGTTAGGTCTCGGAGACAACTGAGAGAGGGGGGGGGGGTGAATCAGTTGTCAAATAAATTCAAAACAAAAACAACTTAACCAACTTACTGCTTAATACCGGTGAACCTGTCTTTTATACCGGTGGACAGTTTATCAGATAATTGCAATACCGGTAAATATTAATGCATGAAACAAAAAGACAAAGTCATCCACAACACTTAACACCAATATTTGTACGTGGAAACCCTGTAAGGGGAAAACCATAGTGGGAAACCTTACCCACAATCAGATGATACTACTGCAGATAGTAAGTGTATACAAATGGGGTATGCACATGCAGAAAGGCCAAGCGCCTAGAGCTCACTGCTCAAACACGAAATAGGAGTCACACTGACTACAATTGGATGGTTAAATCCAATAAGGATGTACTGCTCAAAATAGCATCTTCATATGTTGGATTCAGTACCGGTGTAGTTCTGATATGCTTTCACAAAAACCTTGCTTCACCTTCAAATGATGTCTGCATGTATAGCTCTTCTTAATCTCTCATTTACCTTCACACAATTCTTCTTCGCATTCCACATTCGATCTTACAAATAAGATCTTACATTTATATCATAACCTAGGACCAATTTTAGTAGGTCATCTCTAAGAGATATTACAATAAAATCAATTTACAAATAAAATAATGCCCGATGCAATGACCGATTCAACATGTCGGCTTAATGCATTTACAACAATAATAAGTCATCTCCATAGCGTGCCATGCTGATCTAGAGAAGATAAACCTGTGGGTGTATAACTTGGACCTATTTGTCGGTAACAACAAATATGCAAATACGAATATGCTAATAAATGATTTTCCAAGACAAAGTGTCCAAATGATGTCTTCAACATAACCAAGTGTTTTCCATGCCATTCCAAGTGTCGATGATCATTATATCTTGTCGATGTACCAGATACTAGTGACTGTGCATAAGTCATTTGCTTCCCGGTGAATGTTGTTGATTCTCCAAAGTGCCAGAGTTGATAAGGTTTAGTAGGTGTTGACATCAATGACAAAACCATACCAAAATACCAACAATATCCCCCTTTGACATTGATGGCAACACAATATGGAAAACCCATCAAAGTGCCAAAACAGAAATGCCAAATACCAAAATACCAATAATTACCAAAATATAAGTAATCTTTCTCAAAGTAATAATCTCTCCCCCTGAGAGTGACATGTGTTTCCTTGTGTTTTTCCATACCAATCTCTCCCCCTTTGACATCAAATGCCAAAGTTACTACAAAGCCAAGTTCATTACAAAATACCAACCAGTTTAGTATACTAACTACTCCCCCTAAGAAGTCGCTTCCTCGTCAAAGTTGGAGTAAAAGATTTCTCTATTAATTCTTCCCGTTGATAAAAAACATCAACTCTCTAAGTATCTATCAGTGGGGGTATGACCCCAAGCTGATCTCTAAGATATTCAAAAGTCTCCTTAGGTAGAGGTTTAGTGAAAATATCTGCAATCTGCTCTTTAGTATTCACATAAACCAGTTTTATTTCTTTTGCTTTAACATTCTCCCTTAGAAAATTCAGTTTGATGGAAACATGTTTGGTTTTAGAATGTAGTACCGGATTCTTAGATATATCAATTGCTGCAGTGTTATCACAATAGATAGTTATAGGTTCCTTTCATTTTACCTTTATGTCTTTCAACATTTGTTTAAGCCATAGTACCTGTGTACAGTTAGTTGCTGCTGCAACATATTCTGATTCTGTTGTTGATAAGGATGTACAACTTTGTTTCTTACTCAACCAAGAAACTAGTCTGCTTCCAAGAAAAAATGCTCCGTCGGTGGTGCTTTTTCTATCATCCACATCTCCTGCCCAATTTGCATCTGTGTATGCACATAATTCAATATTTTCATCTCTAGGATACCATAATCCAAGATTTGTAGTGCCTTGTAAGTACCGAAAAATCCTTTTTACTGCCGATTCATGATTTTCTCTAGGATTACTTTGAAATCTTGAAATAATACATACTACATTCATGATATCAGGTCTGGTCTATGTCAAATACAATAAACCTCCTATCATAGATTTATACCTAGTTGGATTAACAGGTGTAGATTCATCCCTGAGTGATAGTTTGTCATTTGTAGTCATAGGTGTGCTTACCGATTTAGAGTTTTCCATCCCACATTTCTTTAGTAACTCCTTTAAGTACTTGGATTGACTCAAGAATATACCTTTATCAGTCTGTGAAATCTGCAATCGTAAAAAGAATTTTATTTCTCCAATCATAGACATTTCAAATTATTGTTGCATTTCAATAGAAAAGTCTTTACATAATCCATCTTCTCCTCCAAAGATTATATCATCAACAAAAACTTATATAGCCAAGATGTCATCATTAGTCACTTTATAATATAATTTGTTGTCAGCATTACCTTTAGAAAAACCAATCTTCAAAAGATACTTATCCAATCTTGCATACCAAGCTCTTGGAGCTTGTTTCAATCCATACAAAGCTTTCTTTAACCTACAAACCATATCTTTGTTATCTGTCAAAGAAAATCCATCAGGCTGTTCAATGTAAACTTCTTCTTCAAGATCTCCATTCAGAAATGCACATTTAATATCCATTTCATATACTTTGTAGTTCTTATGTGCTGCAAAAGCCAAAAATAATCTGACTACGTCAATTCTAGCTACCGGTGCAAAGGTCTCATTATAATCAATTCCTTCTTTCTGAGAATATCCCTTACACACTAGTCTTTCTTTATTTCTAATAACTTTACCATCTTCATTAAGTTTGTTTCTGAATACCCATTTGGTTCCAATCACATTTTTATCTTTAGGCTGGGGAACTAATGTCCAAGTGTTATTCTTCTCAATTTGTTCTAATTCTTCTTCCATAGCTTTAATCCAATATTTATCTTCACATGCCTCATTAACTGATGATGGTTCAATTTGAGAAATAAGACATACCTCTTCATTTGCCAATCTTCCTCTTGTCATAACTCCTTTATACTTGTTTCCAATTATCTGATCTTCAGAATGATTCAATCTTACATACCGGGGTGTCTTTGTTTGTTGTTGTTCCTCAGTCACAGTGGAATTTTCAAATGATACCGATGTAACTGGATCTTCATTATGTACCGGTGGGTTCAGTGTAGGTTCATTTGTTACAATTTCTGTTGCCGGTTCAGAATCTATATACCTTGAAGTTCCTCTGAATTGTTCATCAATCTTCACATTTGTACTCTCAACAATTTTCTGTAATCTTTTGTTAAAACATATATATGCTTTACTCTTAGATGAATAACCAAGAAATATTCCTTCGTCACTTCTAGGATCAAATTTCCCAATATACTCATCTCTTCTAATATAGCATTTGCTTCCAAATATTCTGAAATATTTAAGAGTAGGAGTAATACCAAACCATAGTTCATGAGGGGTCTTACCGGTTTCACCTTTGATGTCAACTTTTTTGAATGTATAGACCGTTTTACTTACCGCCTCTCTCCAATATACATGTGGTAGGTTTTCTTCTGATAACATACTTCTAGCCATATCCAAGATAGTTATGTTTTTTCTTTCAACAACTCTATTTTGTTGTGGTGTCTGAGGTGCTGATAGTTGTCTTCTGATTCCATTCACTTCACAGAATGAATTAAATTCCTTAGATGTAAATTCTCCTCCTTGATCTGATCTTAGACACTTGATTTTCTTACCGGTTTCATTTTCTACCATAGCTTTGAACTGTTTGAACTTCCCAAGTGCTTCTGATTTTTCTCTGAGAAAAGTAACCCAACACATTCTAGAATAGTCATCAATGATTAGCATGAAATATCTATCACCTTGCAAGCTTTTAGTTCTATTTGGACCACATAAATCAGTATGAATTAAGTCAAGAGCATTATTGGATTTTTCTGGAATACTTTTAAAGGTAGTTCTAACTTGTTTTCCAAATTGACATTCCTTACATACTGTATTGTGAGGTTTAACAATTTTAGGTAAATCTCTAACTGCCTTAGTAGTATTGATTTTCACCATGCAATCAAAGTTTACATGACAGAGTCTCTTATTCCATAGCCAACTTTCATCAATATGTGCAATCAAGCATGTCTTTTCACCGTTATTCAAATGAAAGATATTTCCTCTAGTTTGATTACCGGTTGCAATTTCTAAACTAGTTCTATTCATGATTTTGCATTTTCCATTTTTGAATTGTAATTGAAATCCTTTCTCAACTAATTGACCAACACTCAAAAGATTATGCTTTAACCTTGAACATAGTAAACATTGTCAGTATTATGCTTACCATCAAGAGATATTGTACCTTTACCTTTGATTAGACAAGCTTTATCATCTCCAAATCTCACTAGACCTCCATTATATCCTTGAAAGTTTAAGAATTTACCTTTATCACCTGTCATATGATGTGAGCATCCTGAATCAATGATCCATTCATCCTTTACTTCAATTTTATCTGCCAAGGCCTGCTCTACTGGTTGGACTGTAGGTGTCGGTTGATCTTCTGTTATAGCAACAAAAACCCATCCATTGTCTGTCAGATCCTCATCAAAATCATCAGCCACTCCTTTATTAGCAAGATAACAAGATTTATCTTTATTCTTCTTAATTCTGTATCTCTGATATTCAGGGTTAGGCTTGTATGTTCTTCTAGCTTCTTCTCTTAATCTAGCATGTCTATCAGGGCATCTTGAAGTCATATGACCAATCTTATTACAGTTAAAACATTTAAAGGGTGCTTTACCTTCATACTTACTTCCAACTTGACCTTTAGGCATTTTCCTTGCAAATAGTGCTTCAAGTTCTTCATTTTCTTTCTTGCTTTCTTCAAATTCTCTTGCATAAAAGGCTTTCCAATCAGATTTGTCAAATGATGATGCAAATGATGTTGATGCTTTAAAGGCTAAGTCTATTTTTATAGTAGTAATGGGACCAAATTCCTCAATTTCAAAGGCTGAAAGTTTTCCAATAAATGTATCTCTAGTTACTGATGTATTAGGCATTGTTCTTAACTCATTTATAGCAGTGACCTTCATTTTATATGCCAGTGGAAATCCTCTTAAAACTTTTGAAACAATTTCATCTTCACTTAAGGTTCCTCCACAACATTTAATACCCAAAACAATTTCATTAACTCTTTCCATAAAAGCAGAAATACTTTCATCTTCTTCCATTTTCAGATTTTCATACCTGACTCGGAAGCTTTCAAGCTTTGCAATTTTGACTGTGGAATCTCCTTCATTCAGTGTTTCCAAATGATCCCAAATAGCTTTAGCAGTTGATCTATCTGATAATCCCATGATTTGTTGATCTGTTAATGTGATCAAAAGTGCTTCTCTTGCTTTGCAATCATTTTCTTCATCTTTAGTCAAGTTAGGTGGATTAGGCTGGCTTTGAGTAGGAGCAGTATAGCCATTCTTTGCAACATCCCAGATGTCCTTTCCAATGCAATTTAAATGTGTCTCCATTTTGATCTTCCTATGCCATAGTTGGTTCCATCGAGTTTAGGACTCTCCTTCCTGAAATAGTTAGTAGACATTGGATCTCCTCAAGCTGTTAAACTTCTGTAAAAGAGGACTAGGCTCTAATACCAATTGTTAGGTCCTGAAGACAACTGAGAGGGGGGGGGGTGAATCAGTTTTCAAATAAATTCAAAACAAAAACAACTTAACCAACTTACTGCTTAATACCGGTGAACCAGTCTTTTATACTGGTGGACAGTTTTATCAGATAATTGTAATACCGGTAAAGATTAATGCATGAAACAAAAAGACAAAGTCATCCACAACACTTAACACCAATATTTGTAGGTGGAAACACTATAAGGGGAAAAACCATGGTGGAAAACCTTACCCACAATCAGATGATACTACTGCAGATAGTAAGTGTATACAAATGGGGTCTGCACATGTAGAAAGGCCAAGCGCCTAGAGCTCACTGCTCAAACACAAAATAGGAGTCACACTGACTACAATTGGATGGTTAAATCCAATAAGGATGTACTGCTCAAAATAGCATCTTCATATGCTGGATTCAGTATCGATGTAGTTCTAATATGCTTTCACAAAAACCTTGCTTTACCTTCAAATGATGTCTGCGTGTATAGCTCTGCTTAATCTTGCATATACCTTCACACAATTCTTTTTCGCATTCCACATCCGATCTTACAAATAAGATCTTACATTTATATCATAACCTAGGACCAATTTTAGTAGGTCGGCTCTAAGAGATATTACAATAAAATCAATTTACAAATAAAATAATGCCTGATGCAATGACCGATTCAACATGTCGGCTTAATGCATTTACAACAATAATAAGTCATCTCCATAGCATGCCATGTTGATCTAGAAAAGATAAACCTATCGGTGTATAACCTAGACCTATTTTCCAGTAACAGCAAATATGCATATATAAGAATATGCTAATAAATGATTTTCCAAGACAAAGTGTCCAAACGATGTCTTCAACATATCCAAGTGTTTTCCATGCCATTCCAACTGTTGGTGATCATTATATTTTGTCGATGTACCAGATACCAGTGACTGTGCATAAGTCATTTGCTTGCCGATGAATTTTACTGATTCTCCAAAGTGCCAGAGTTGATAAGGTTTAGTAGATTTTGACATCAATGACAAAACCATACCAAAATACCAACACACTCAAAGTGTTACTATTCACAATGACAGTGGTTTCATAACTTATCCCTTAGTGACACCCTTAGACACACCATTTGGTTTCTAGACATTTATCACCACTCAAGTCTTGAACCAACACTATGAGGCAATGTGAAAACCATGGTACATTGGAATTGGACTTGTGACATCACAACAAGTACATTTGGTGGCTTCCAAAATTTCCACACATACTACCATTGGAAAATACTTATCCTTTCAATTAGGACTATCAACCTTGATGGCCAAAGGCCAAATTAATACATCTATGCTTTAAACCTTTTTATCCTTGATGTGGAGGACCCTACTCAAGATCTAAGTTTAGTCCCTTGGACTTTCAACACCCAACTTCCCACTAAAACTTTAGTTTGGTGGCAATTGGCACTAGTAAAACAAGACTATGACAAGCAGTCCCCTTAGACAGTCACAAATATATTTTTTCATTCTCCCTTATATGGAATTCAAACAATTTGTTTGGACTAGTAGCATCCCTTACACATCTCGCAATCACTAGATAGAAAACAAGTTAGTCCCTTGACCTTTATAATGCAAATTATTCAACCTTACTACCCTTCTTTGTTTGTTACATGAATATATCATGCTAACAGTCACTCATGAGCACATGCAACCTTCATCTTGGGACCCTAAACACATATGATATGTTATATAGCATATTTATATGTCTTCCCACCCATTTTGGTGTTTTTAAACCAGTGGGAGACCAAGTTATACATTTATTCTTGTCATTGATTTCCCTACCTAGGGTTTTTACCAATTTGGAAAGAAAATACAACATCTCCTTTGATACTCAAATGAAAACAAATGAAACAAATACTAAAATGAAGTATATTCAAGCCATTTTTATTCCCAATTAGCCTCGAACCATGGATTTACAAGTACAGGTCATACAAGATAGTTTTGCAGCAAAAACGTGAGCAAATGCATAGGGAATTGATGTGATTTTTTTAATCTATATTGCAATTACAATGTATCCAACCTTTGGGTCATGTGGGAGAGGCCTATTTATTCCTTTACAACCAAACACGAACTCCCAACCGAACCTTAACTGACTGCAAACAACTTTTCAAAAAAAATTCATCACAAAATGAAAAGTTGTCATACAACATTGACAACAAATGAGCAACTTTTACATATTTTAACCAAATGAACCCAAACTTGCACAACTAGTTCCAAATGACTTATAATGGTCCAAAATTACCTTATTGACATCAAACAATAGAAAACAAAACAAAAATCCAAGTTTGAGCATGAGGGTGCTCCTGCACCAAAAATAATTCTCACTTTTCAATTATCATTTTCCTTTCAAAACTAAGGGTAATTCAATGCCCATAATCAATGGATAACCAAAAATTGTTTATCACAATTAAAAACATAACCAAAATATTAAAATAGATTCCCCCAAAATCAATTCAAAATTGTTAGAGAATAAAATAATATAAATTTACCTCTTATTTATCTTGCCAACATAACTGGCATTAAAAACCCCTTCCCTAATGAGAAGGGTGAGTGGGCTTGATTTAAATCACCATATCCCCCCCCCCCCACATGGTATTATTAAATTGGAATTAAAAAAAAAAAATTAAAGCCCACATGCTACCTTGTGGTGCTATTAAAAAGGGGGGAGGGCGATGGGTGAGAGTGGGGGGGAGGGGGAGGCATGGGGTGGGTGGCAGTAAATATCCTCACTCCCATGTGATTAAGGTGTGCCACCTGTGGTGGTGGGCGCCCCTTCTCACACCACTACCACTTACATAGAATTCTCTCCACACTCAATACTACCACTACATGGTGGTTAATGCTTCCTCTCACCAATATGTGGTGATTGTTGAATTTTCCAAGGAACCCGACCACGTGGTCAAAGTATCTTTAACATGCCCCCTTAAAACCATTTCATTGATATATAATTTTAATTTTATTTATATGTATGTATGTATGTATGTATGTATCCCCACTCCCATGTGAGTAGGGTGAACCACCTATGGTGGTGGGCACCCCTTCTCACACCACTACTACCTACATGGTATTCTCTCCACCCTCAATGCTACCACTACGCATTTGCTAGTGCTTCCTCTCACCAAGACATAATGATTGTTGACTTTACCAAGGAATCCCACCACATGGTCAAAGTCTCTTTAACATGCCCCCTTAAAACTATTTAATTGCTATTTGATTTCTATTTGATTTAATGATACACACACATATGTATATGTATACATATATTTGTTTGTGTATGTGTGTGTATGTATGTATGTATGTATGTATGTATATGTATGTGTGTGTGTATATATGTGTGTGTGTATGTATGTATGTATACGTATGTGCGTGTATATGTGTGTGTGTGTGTATATATATATATGTATATATGTATATATGTATGTATATACATGTATATATGTATGT
This sequence comes from Cryptomeria japonica, assembly GCF_030272615.1. Taxonomy (NCBI): domain Eukaryota; kingdom Viridiplantae; phylum Streptophyta; class Pinopsida; order Cupressales; family Cupressaceae; genus Cryptomeria; species Cryptomeria japonica. The sequence goes on along the minus strand of NC_081411.1, from coordinate 513,872,506 downwards.
ATATATGTATGTATATATGTATATATATATAGATGTATATACATACATATATACATGTATATATATACATATATATACATACATATATACATATATATATATGTATGTATGTATGTATGTATATGTATATATGTATGTATATATGTATGTATATATGTATGTATATTGCTAGGATAATCGGTGAACAACTGAGAGAGGGGGGTGAATCAGTTGTTGACAGATTATATCAATTAATCCACTTAATAACCTTTAATCGGATCACATAAACATTAAGTACCAGAATAATAGAAACAGATATCGGTAAGCAATAAAACTTAACAATGAAACAGATAATCAACACAATGCAACCATACCACATAACACCATGATTTGTACGTGGAAAACCCATAAAGGAAAAAACCACGATGGGAAGCCTACCCACAGTCAGATGATACTTCTGCAAAAAGTATGTGATACAATCAGGGGCCTGCACATGCAGGAAGGCACACTTCCTAGAGCGTACTACTCATTACAAAAGAGTCTCACTGACTATAGAGAGGTTAAAACCACCTCAAGATAAATGGACAACAATCTAGAATAATGAACTGCCAGAAATAGCATCTACCATGCCTGATTACAGTTTCGGTTAAGCTCAATACCAGAGGACTTTGACCTCTTCCTTAATCCCAATTTGATCACCTATGATTGACCAAATCAACTTCGCATATGATATTGCATTCTAAGACCACGACACATATTCCCCATGATCTACAATGAGATCTTACATCATTTTATACCAATCCTAAGGCCTAAAACAATTAGGTTGGCCACCTACAAGATATTACAATAAGATCATTACATACATTCATTTTACAATGATATGCCATGTCGGCTTAAGACCAAAACAACAATAACCAATCCATAAATCATCCCCGTAACGTGTAGAGAACACGTTAACATGATACTGGTCCATAACCTAGATAGGCATCGGACCTAATCTGGGTCCACCATGCCAAAGCAATGTCTTCAATCAGTTGAGGCACGATCAAAGAACATCTTCAGCATTCTTAAATCCATCTAGAAGCTACACCAACACCACTTATGCATCATGTCAAGATTCTTCAGTGAAAGCTCTGCCAGTTAAACCTTAAAACCAATGTCAGTATGGGTTTACAAGAGTGTATGATAGCATCTTATTACCAAGTCAATACCAACTGACCAAAAATGCTCCAGAAGCATATAACACATAAAATTAAACATACTCCATTGAACCAAACATGCCGGAAGTGTCCAACAGATAGTATCTTCTGTCGGTAACACTAGATCTTCTACCAATAACTAAAACATGTATGTCGATAACCAACCATAATAGCTAGTGTTGACATCAATGCAACACATAATCAATTCATCCATAATGCTAACAATCTCCCCTTTTGGCATTGATGGCAACACTAGATGTGAAAAACATCTAAGTACCAGGAAATGCCAAACAAGTCTCCCCATGTGGAAGATGACCAACAATCTCCTGAATATCAATAACTCTCCCCCTATGAATGATATCTCTGAATTTATTTTTCACATCACTATATCTCTCCCCCTTTGACATCAATGCTATAAATCTGACAAAAATGTCAAAGCAAGAATATAAACTTCTGAATCTCAAAGATGATTACTCCCCCTGAGTAGTAGCACCACTCTTTAGTGCCGAAATGAATAATATCTCTGATAATGCATGCCAAACTGATGACAAACTACATCAATCAAGCCTCTTCCAGAGGGGAAAAAACCCTTAACTTGTCTCTCAAATACTCAAATGATTCCTTAGGCAGCAGTTTAGTGAATATATCTGCAATTTGTTCTTTAGTGTTCACATAAACGAATTTGACTTCCTTTCCTTCTACCTTGTCCTTCAGAAATTTATACTTATTGATATATGCTTAGTCTTAGCGTGAAATACCAGATTCTATGACATTTCAATAGCTACAAAGTTATCACAGTAGATAACTACTGGTTCAATATAATTTACCTTGATATCCTTCAACATTTGCTTCATCCACAAGACTTGAGTGTAATTAGTTATTGTTGCAACATACTCAGCTTCTGCAGTAGATAAAGAAATGCATGACTATTTTTTGTTGATCCATGAAACCAGTTTCTTTCCAAGAAAGAAAGCTCCACCAAAAGTGATCTTCATGTCATCAATATCTCCTGCCCAATCTGAATTAGTATATGCACATAAAGTGAAATCATCATCTCTAGAATACCATAAACCATATTCTGTTGTTCCTTGCAAATACCGGAATATCCTCTTCACTACACATTCATGATTTTCTTTAGGATTACTTTGATATCTTGAAACAATACTTACCGCATTCATAATATCTGTTCTAGTATGAGTTAGATATAGCAAGCCACCAATCATAGACTTATACCTTGTCGGATTTACCGGTGTAGAAGTATCCTTGATAGATAATTTCTCACTTGTCACCATAGGAGTACTTACCGTTTTGGAATTATCCATACCAAACTTTTTTAACAATTCCCTCAGATACTTAGTTTGACAAATAAAAATGCCTTTGTCAGTTTGAGTAATCTATAAACCTAAGAAAAATCTCATTTCACCAATCATGGACATTTCAAATTCATTCTTCATATTATTAGAGAATTTCATGCACAATTTATCTTCTCCTCCAAAAATGATATCGTCAACAAATACTTCAATAATCAAAATATCATCATCAGTGATCTTATAATATAAATTACTATCAGCACTGCCTTTAGTAAAACCAAGCTTCAAAAGATATTTACCTAACCTTGCATACCAAGCTCTAGGAGCTTGTTTCAATCCATATAAAGCTTTCTTCAATTTGAAAACCATAGCTTTATCATCTGTCAATGAAAATCCATCAGGTTGCTCAATGTATAGTTCTTCCTCAAGTTCACCATTCAAAAATGCACATTTAACATCCATTTGATAAACCTTATAGTTCTTATAAGCTGCATAGGCAAGAAATAGTCTAACAGCTTCAATTCTAGCTACAGGTGCAAATGTATCACCATAATCAATTCCTTCCATTTGATAATATCCTTTACAAACCAATCTAGCCTTGTTTCTTACAACTTAACCATCCTCATTCATTTTATTCCTAAAAACCCATTTAGTTCCAATAACATTCTTATTTTTAGGCCGGGGAACTAAAGTCCAAGTCTCATTCTTCTCTATTTGATCTAATTCATCTTCCATAGCCTTTAACCTATTGGTATTATGGATGTGTTGCATTAGTTTTGTCATTGATGTCAACACTTATCCTTTTGGAGATCTTTGGTTATGTTGAACCGACACATCATGTTCACCAGCATGTTCAGTGACTTATGCACAGTCACCGATATATTGATCACCGGCAGGTTATATTGTTCACTAGCACTGAGGATGACTTTTTATCATCTAGAGATCACTTGGTTATGTCAAGACATGGTTTGGATACTTAGTTTTGGTATTTTGGTTATTGGTCTAATCGGGTTGACATATTTGTTGTTACCGGCAAATTGGTCTAGGTTATGGACCAATATGCATTATCTATTCTGGATCAGCACGACACGTTATGGATATGATTTATTGGTTGGATATTGTTGTAAATATATTGAGCTGACATGATGCATCGCATCTTGACTTATTTATAATTGATTTAATTGTAATATTCTTAGTGAGCCGACCTACACATTTGATCTTAGGATTTGGTATATATGTAAGATATCATTTGTGAGATGGTATGTAGTAATGGTATATTGTATGTAAGGTTAAGGTATTATAACATGGTATGTGCGAATATTGAAGATCATATGAGCAGACCATAGAGATGGTTCAAGGAAGGTTTGAAGGTGATTATCAAAGCTTAATTGGTACTGAATCCAGCATTGGAGATGCTACTTTGAGTAGTACATTATCATTGGATTTAACCATCCAGTTGTAGTTAGTGCGACTCCTATTTTGTGATTGAGTAGTGAGCTCTAGGTGGTTGGCCTTTCTGCATGTGTAGACCCCATTTGTGTACACATACTATCTGCAGTAGTATCATCTAATTGTGGGTAAGGTTTCCCATTGTGGTTTTTCCCCTTATAGGGTTTCTACGTACAAATCTCTATGTTATGTGTTGTGGATGTTGTTTCTCTTTTTATTTTATGAATTAAGTTTTACTGGTATTGATATTAACTACTAATCTGTCAACCGGTATTAAGTTTGGTTTACCGGTATTAAGTATAAAGTTTGATTAAATTATAATTGGGATGAAATTCATTTATCTTCAAAATGATTTAATCTTACATACCTTGGTGTCTTCTGAAATTCAGGTTCACTACTTTGATCATCAGTTACAGTTATTTTTTTATTGTGCCAGTGTAACTGTCTCAGTTTCCTGTACTAATTGAGGCATTATCGGTTCAGTTATGATCATTTCCACTGTCAGTTCTGTATCATATGATATACATTAATTTATATACTGATCATCCACTTTCACATTAGCGCTTTTCATAATTTTCTGAAATCTTTTGTTATAACATCTATATACTTTGTTTTGAATTGAATAACCAAGAAATATCCCTTCATCACATCTAGGATCAAACTTTCCAATCGAATCATCTCTTTTGATATAGCATTTACTTCCAAAAATTCTAAAATATTTAACAGTAGGTGTATGTCCAAACCACAATTCATAAGGTGTCTTACCAGTTTCACCTTTGATGTTAACTTTTTTGAATGTGTAGACTATTGTACTCACTACTTCTCTCCAATAGATGTGAGGAAATTTGGCTTCCATCATCATAGATCTTGTTGCATCCAAAATGGTTTTGTTCTTTCTTTCCACTACTCCATTCTGCTGAGGAGTCCAAGGTACAGATAATTGTCTCTTAATTCCATTTTTCTAACAATAACTGTAAATTCATGAGAAGTGAACTCACCGCCTTGATCTGATCTTAGACATTTGATTTTCAATCCAATTTCTGTTTCAACCTTTGCTTTAAAGATCTTGAATTTCTCAAAGGCTTCAGACTTCTCCCTTAGAAAATTCACCCACATCATTCTAGAATAGTCATCAATAATCAACATGAAATACCTATCACCTTGAAAGCTTCTAGTCCTTTTTGGACCACATAAGTCAGTGTGAATCAAATCAAGTACATCATTAGATTTATCATGTACTCTGTTAAAAGAAGTTCTAACTTTCTTTCCTAATTGACATTCCTTACATACCGGATTATGAGGCTTCATAATCTTAGGTATATCTCTAACTACCTTAATTGAACTGATCTTAATAATACAATCAAAATTTACATGATTCAACCTCTTATGCCATAACCAACTCTCATCAATATGAGCAATCAAACATGTCTTATTACTAGTGTTCAAGTGAAAGATATTACCTCCAGTCTGAGTGTCGGTTGCAATCTCCAAACCAGTGTTGTTAATGATTTTGCATTTTCTATCTTTAAACTAAAGTTGGAAACCCTTGTCCACCAATTGACCAACACTCAAAATATTATGCTTTAAACCTTCTACATAATAGACATTATCAGTATTATGTTTTCCATCCAGAGAAATAATACATCTACCTTTGACCATACATGCTTTGTCATCTCCAAATCTGACTTGACCGTCATTGTATTCTTGCAGGGACAAAAAATTTCTTTTATCTCTAGTCATATGATGTGAGCATCCACTATCAATTACCCATTCATCCTTATCTTCAACTTTTGTTGTCAGGGCCTTTTCTTCATTCATGATAGCCGGTTCCGGTTCATCTTCCTTTAAAGCATAGAACACCCATTCCTTTCCATTACCAGATCCACTAGTAGAGTCTGTTATCAGTTCATCCTCAAAGTCATCACTTACTCCTTCCTCATCCGCTATGTAGCATTGTTTACTTTTCTTGAATCTATATCTATTCTGATTAGGCTTACATGATTTCTTAACTCTCTCTTCAAATCTTGCATTCCTTTCAGAACATCTAGATGCAAAATGACCAATCTTATTACATGCAAAACATTTAAAAGGTTCTTTTCCTTCATACTTACTTCGTGTCGGTCCTTTAGGTACTCTTCTAGCAAATAAGGCTTCAAGTTGCTCAAATTCTTCATCTTATTTCCTCATATCTTCCAATTATTTTGCATATAGGGCTTTCCAATCACTTTTATCGGTAGATGATGATGATGCATGAAAAGCAGGTTCAGACTTTACAGCTCTAGAAGATCCAAATTCTTCAAGCTCAAAAGAAGATAATTTCCCAATCAGAATGTCTATGTTAACTGAAGAGATAGCCATTGTTCTCAACTCATTAATTGCAGTTTCCTTCATCTTGTAAGTCGGTGGAAGGGCTCTCAAGACTTTGAAAACTATTTCATCTTCACTCAAAGATCCTCCACAACATTGAATTCTCATAACAATCTCATTTACTCTTTCCATAGACACAACAATTCTTTCATTATCTTCCATCTTCAAGTTTTCATATCTTACACGGTAACCATCAAGTTTAGCAATTTTGACAATAGGATCACCTTCATTCAGAGTTTGCAATTTATCCCACATAACCTTTTTTGATGATTTATTAGTCAATCCCATGATTTACTGATCAGTAAGTGCACACAAGAGGGCTTCTCTAACTTTGCAATCATTTTCAATATTCTTGTCTAGGTCTGTAGGAGCAGGATTTCCAGATGTCAGATCATAAGGTGTGTATCCTTTCTCGGTGATCTCCCAAATATCCTTGCCAAGACATCTAAGATGAGTCTCCATTTGAATTTTCCATATCCCATAATTTGTTCCATCAAGCTTAGGGATTTCTCTTCTGAAAATAGTTGCCAGTGGATTTGAAGCGTTAGCTACCATAGGATCTACCTCAAGCGGTTAAGCTTTTGCAAAAGAGGACCAAAGCTTTGATACCATTTGTTAGGATAATTGGTGAACAACTGAGATGGGGAGGGGGGTGAATCAGTTGTTGATAGATTATATCAATTAATCCACTTAATAACCTTTAACCGGATCACATAAACATTAAGTACCAGAATAACAGAAACAGATACCGATAAGCAATGAAACTTAACAATGAAACAGATAATCAACACAATGCAACCATACCACATACCACCATGATTTGTATGTAGAAAACCCAGAAAGGTAAAAAACATGGTGGGAAGCCTACCCACAGTCAGATGATACTTCTGCAGAAAGTATGTGATACAATGAGGGGCCTGCACATGTAGGAAGGAACACTGCCTAGAGCGTACTTCTCATTACAAAGGAGTCTCACTGACTACAAAGAGGTTATAACCACCTCAAGATAAATGGACAACAATCCAGAATAATGAACTACCAGAGATAGCATCTACCATGACTGGTTATAGTCCCAGTTAAGCTCAATACTGGAGGCCTTTGACCTCTTCCTTAATCCCAATTCGATCACCTATGATCAACCAAATCTCCTTCGCATATGATATTGCATTCCAAGACCACGAAACATATTCCCCATGATCTACAATGAGATCTTACATCATTTTATACCAATCCTAAGGCCTAAACCAATTAGGTTGGCCACCTACAAGATATTACAATAAGATCATTACATACATTCATTTTACAATGATATGCCATGTCGGCTTAAGACCAAAACAACAATAACCAATCCATAAATCATCCTGTTAACGTGTAGAGAAAACATTAACATGATACTGGTCCATAACCTAGATAGGCACCAGACCTAATCTGGGTCCACCACACCAAAGCAATGTCTTCACTCAGTTGAGGCATGAAAAAAGAACATCTTCAGCATCCTGAAATCCATCTAGAATCCACACCAACACCACTTATGCATCCTATCAAGATTCTTCAGTGAAAGCTCTGTCGGTTAAACCTTAAACCAATGTCTGTATGGGTTTACAAGAGTGTATGATAGCATCTGATTACCAAGTCAATACCAACTGACCAAAACATGCTCTAGAAGCATGTAACACATAAAATCAAACATACTCCATTGATCCAAACATGCTGGAAGTGTCCAACAAATAGTCTCTTCTGCTGGTAACACTAGATCTTCTGTCGGTAACCAAAACTTGTATGTCGGTAACCAACCATAATAGCTAGTGTTGACATCAATGCAACATATAATCAATTCATCCATAATGTCAACATATATATGTATATATAGCAATAAATTTTGTTATAAGGAATGGCGTTGCATTGCCCTTCTAGGGTTTTTGTTGTAGGATTGGGTCACAGAGTAGGAAGTGTTGGCATCGGCATCTCCTCCTCATACGGTGGCATAAGGGGGGAAGGGACAATATCCCTAGGAAAAGACCTATGTAAAAGTGCTTTCTGATGAAGGCATCTTTATAAATCACCCTGGATGCAACGCCTTCAACAAGGGCTTTTTTCGAAAGGAGGCTCAAGGAGCAACATGTAGGGGGAAGGAATCTTTGTCTGCAAGATATGGAGGTAGTTCTTTGGTGGATAATAGGAAGAAAAGAGTGGTGATAACCCTCACGCTATCAAGGTGGTAGAAAGGTGGACGATGAACCTAGGGGCAAAGGTTGTGAATGAAGTTAAAGAGAATGAGAAATATTTATCTTAGCTGGGTATAATTGGGATATTCAAGGGGTTCTGGGCAATTTTGATAGAACTCCATAAATGGATGACAACATTTTGGAAACGCATACTTGATGGGGATGTCCATATTTTTTCGAGGGCGAGAGGGCACTTCATGGTTGTTTTGACAATGAACTAGATAGGAGGAAGGTCCACTGTGATTATCAATGGAGTAGGGAGGACAAGTTTATGCTTCTTTTGAAACCATGGTATCCAACCTTTAACCCTACCACAGAATCTTTCGACAAAGTTCCAATGTGGGTAAGACTGCCATATCTCCCTTTTCCATTTTGGTTTGAAGAGTGTTTTGAGGCTATTGGTGATGCATTAAGCAAATTTTGGGGAGTGGATGATGGGTCATTATGCTTTCGGCACACAAAATTTTCCCGTATCTTGGTTGAGATGGAACTGAATAAGGGCTTTTTGATGAATTTATCACTAAAATTTGGGGAAGGTAACTGGTTGTAACTGTTGGAATCCAAGAACACTGAGAGGGGGGATGAATCAGTGTTCTACCAGTAAATGAATTTCTAAACTTATTGCATATGAACCAGTTAATAGTAAATATAATTAAAGTGCATAAGCCAAATAACACATAAAGAAGCACAACCATAACACTGATATTTATATGTAGAAAACCCTTTAAAGGGAAAAACCACGGTGGGGTTGATACCCACAATATATATATACTTAATCAAGGAATACAAATATTACATGGAGGGGATTGCACATACAATCAGGCTCACTGCTTAGACCTCATTGCTCAAACAAAAGTCTCACTGACTTACACAACATTAAACAATGATTACAAACAAAAATGAACTTATATATTGCATCTGACCATGCTGGATAAGTTTCGGTTTATGCTTTGTCAACCTTCTCTATGAACCGGTTCACTGATACTCTGTTTTGCCCTGTTCTACTACCGGTTGGAACTGCGCACGTGAAATTACGCACAAAAGCTTTTACTTGTTGATCAAATCACATACCATCAATCTCTGAATTCTTCACATCCAAAATTGCATCATAATTAATCTTCAATCCATTGCTAAAAGGTCTCCCTTAAATACCCTTTCACTTTCACCATATCGGCCTTAATGAAGAAAAAAATAAACCTGTCGATTGCCGGTTCATAAAGTATATCATACATTATCTGATGATCATGTTAATTTCGGCCTTCACACGCTACCATAAATCCTTCAAGGATATTACCGAGGTCCCAAAATATCTTAAATGGGTCCTATACTTAACTAGGTTCCAAATTACACGTTACCGGTACCAAGACTAACCGGTTATCAAGGATAAAGTGAAGTGTGAATATACCGGTTGACCCAATCAATGCAAAATGATAAGACAATGAATCCCAATGAGAAATATCAACACCTAAAGATGAGTTGCCATCAATGACAACCCTAAATGCAATTTATCTTACCGGATGAGTGTCAATTGCCAACAATCTTCCCATTTGGCATCGATGGCAACACTCATGTGGAAAATGATACCATCTCTAAATCTACTCCCCTAACCTATATACTCATGCTATATACATCTGATATACTCCACCTAATCTATATATACATTTTTCACTATACTACTGCCCCTTTGACATCAATGACAAAGCGGGGTGCCCACCAAAAGTGTTGTACAGATATATACACATACCAGTTCTATACAGGTTTCAAAATGTCAGCATACATAGTCTTCAAAAATGAGAAGAATTTGTCCCAACCTTGCTTGAGAGAATCAAGAATGGTGGTGAATCCACTCAAGAGACTGGCAAAATATTCAATTGCCTCTGATTCGATGGGATCCTCCTTTTGCATGTTGGATATACACTCGGTCTTGTGAAATAATAAATTATCAAGTTAGGGACCTATAAAAATTTTGAGTTTTGTTGCTCTCCTTATAGTTATGTTGGCATTATGTGAACCGGCATGGCATTATGTACACCGGCATGAAGACATAATGATATTGTATGTTGTCATTGACGTCAATATGGGACATAGTGTGAACCGGCACATGTGATAAGTGAAGAGAGAGGAATCGGCATATGTATGAACCGGTTTATATGCCAAAGTGAAGTGACATTTTTGTTCGAGGTGAATCGGCATGTAGTTATGGGAACTGGCACATGGAAGCATTGTATGACTACCGGTTGGTAGGTAGCTTCCACTTCGGGGTTTCTGGTTGGAGTACCTCAAGTCTATGTGACTCAATCGATGATCTTTGTGTGATGAGTTAGCAGTATGATGAAGGACAGATCGTGTTGCCACGTAAGCTCTGTGTGCGTGAAGGATCTTGCATGAAGATGACTATTCCTATCTACCTCGGGAATGTGTGAAGTCTGTCAAACGGTGATAACGCGTGATGGGTTATCAGCCGCCATGAAAACAATGGATAATGGATGATAGAGAATATCTTGAGATCAATTCGAGATTGTTGCATTTAATGCAGCATGATTCAACGGTCAGGATCGAACCGTTTGAATTGCTTAACCCAACAGGTTTAAGGTTTAGGGTTTTTGCTACCGACCTATATGTTTCCTATAAGGTCGATGTTGGGTTTCCTTCTGAGGTTGTTGGCAAAAAGTTGTGAGTGTGTATCCAAGGAAAGTGATACGTGATTCTTGCCAGACCAAAGGAGAGAAGAGATACCTGCAAAGTGAATGTGCAAAAGGAAAAGAGGAGCCTAAACGGATCTGCATTAGCATTAAGTGTTGTTAACAGATCATTGTAATACCTGTTGATCTCTAACCACTTCAACAGTTGTAAAATCCCCTAACAAGGTAGCCTTAACTGGCTTGATTCAAAATCCCTTAAATCGGGTGGTCTTAACCGGCTTGTTTCAAATCGCTTAACTGGGTAACTCGAGGCTAATGAGTTCTGAGAAGTTAGAGAAGCTTAGGAGATCCTTTCAGCTATTGAGTTCTTGAAATACTCTAACAAGGTGACCCTACCGGGTTTAACCCTTAACCGGGTATCCCTTAACTAGGTGATCCTTAATAGGATCGGTTCCTACCAGAACCTATTGTAATGTCCTTAACCGGACAAAGCTCCTAACAGAGCGGACTTCTAAAGAGTTCAAAACGCAGCTTGTGGGTATTCATCCCCACCATGGTTTTTCCCAGTTGGGTTTCCACGTGAAAAATATGTGTGTCATGTGAAATGCTTCTATCTTGTGATGCTTTGTTTTACCTGTTAAGCACATGAAGGTTCTATGTTTTATGTCTGTCTATAAAACATATTGAACTCATTGTTGTGAAGATCTGATGGTCAAGTTTACTATTTTATGCATGAGAATATAATGATACTGTAGTATTGAGCTAAGAGGAAATCTTATTGAGTGACCGGTTCATGACTGATTGAGCTATACTAGATGTTACCGGTTGCTCTCTGCTTTACTAGTATCCCTGTTTGTCAGTCATTTGGAGCATTTGTTGTCAAACCGGTTTTTGACTATATTTGTGTTTGTATTGATTCATCCCCCCTCTCAGTACCGGTTTGGTAGTTGTGGTTCATCATTGACCTATCAATTGGTATTAGAGCCCTCCAGGTCCTTTGTGTTGTAAGCTTAACCGCTTGAGGAAAAGATCCTAGTCAAACGATGAAGAGGGAAGGTCCAAAGTTTAACAGGAAAATTTTGGTATATGGAAAGACAGGATGAAGATATTCATCAAAAGCATGGGTGTTCAACACTAGAGTTATATTGAAAATGTATATGTTGTTCCTACCGGTACTCTCACCGATGACCAAAAGAGAGAGATACAGGAAAATGGGCAAGTCATGGAAGCCCTCATCAGTAGCCTATCTGACATTGAATTTATTGATGTTCAGGACAAGGCAAATCCCAAAGAGGTATGGGATGCTCTTGAAAATATCTATGGTGGTGATGAGCATGTAAAATAGGCTAAGGAAGAGAGCTTGAGAGGAAAGTTTGAAGACATGCGGATGGTTGAAGGAGAGACCATTCAGCAGTATGGAATAAGAATCAAAATAGTTGTTGGAGAAATAAAGAGTGCAGGTGGAAAAATAGAAGATTCCACTGTGGTAAGCACAGTCCTGAGATCCCTGTTGCCGGTCTATGCAATAAGGGTTGTTGTTATTCAGGAGCTGAGATCAATAGACAAGTCTAAGGCATCCTTGGATTCCATCATAGCCAAGTTGACAGCCTATGAGCTGAATAGTTTTGATGGTAGTGTTCAAAAGACAGAATTAGCTTTTAAAGCTTCTACTATACCATCCAGAAAAGGAAAAGAGGCTAACACTAGTGGGGAACCTAATCAGAACACAGAAATGAAGGATGAAGAGTTTCTTATGGAATTTGAAGCTCTTCTTGCCAGGAGATTTCCAAAAGGGACTAGTAAATACAAAGGTAAGCTTCCTTTGAAATGTTTCTCCTGTAACCGGATAGGACATATTGCTATGAATTGTCCTAATAGTGACAACAAGGATCAACCGGAAAGGTTCAAGAAATTCAAAGGAGGAAACCGGAGAAATTGTTTTGTGGCAGTTGATGAAGGTGTCATAGATGAGGAATCAGAAGATGAAGAGAATGAAGACATTGTGTTTGTTGCTGTAAAGGAAGATGTAGCAGACAAGAAGGCTCTTGTCTCCTGGTTTGATGATTCCAATGAGTGGATCATTGACAGTGGCTATTCTCACCATATGACTGGTGACCGGAGCAAGTTTCTATCCTTAGAGGAGTATGATGGTGGTGTGGTTTTCTTTGGCAATGATGCACCATGCATGGTCAAAGGCAGAGGGTCCATCTCTTTGAATGGAAAGAGTAGTGCTGACAATGTGTACTGGGTTGATGGTCTCAGACACAACCTTCTAAGTGTTGCCCAGCTAAATGACAGTGGTCTCACTTTGCAATTCAAGAATGGAGTTTGCAGAATCAAAGGTAAAGATAGTAAATTGGTAGCCACCAGCATGCAGACTAAAGGTAACCTATTTCATCTGAATGCAAATATAAGTACATGTCTTATGGCTAAGCTTGATGATAGCTGGATATGGCATAGGAGATTCTGCCATGTGAACTTTGATAACATTGTGAAGGTTAGTAAGATCAAGGTAGTTAGAGGGTTGTCGATGTTGAGCAAACTGGATAATACCTTGTGTAGAGAATGTCAATTGGGGAAAATGTCTTCCTCAACCTTTAAAGGTAAATCTTTCACTACTGACAACTCGCTTGATCTTGTGCATACTGATTTATGTGGTCCTATGAAAACTAGAAGTGTGCAGGGTGATAGGTACTTCATGATTCTCACTGATGACTGCTCAAGAATGATGTGGGTCACATTCTTGAAAGACAAGTCTAAAGATTTTGGGAAATTCAAAGCTTTTAGAGCATTAGTGGAGAAGGAAAGCGGTAAAAGGATCAAATGTCTCAGAACTGATCAAGGAGGGGAATTCACTTCCAATGAACTCAACAAGTATTGTGAAGAATTTGGCATCAAGAGATAGTTGTCTGCCCCCCGGACTCCATAGTAGAATGGCCTAGCAGAGAGGAATAACCAGACTGTGGTTGAAGCAGCTAGAACCATGTTGATCCAAGGAAAGTTTTCTCACACCTTTTGGAGAGAAGTCGTGAGCACTGCAGTCTACACTATGAACCGGGTACTCATCAAAAAGGGTAAGGACAAAAATCCTTATGAGTATTGGATTGGTAAGACACCTATGGTTAACTACTTTAAGGTATTTGGTAGAAAATGTTACATCAAGAGGAGTGAACATCAAGGAAAATTTGAAGCTAAATGTGATGAAGGAATTGTATGTGGGAAAAGTGGGCTGATAAAACTTAATATGTGAAAATATTCCAGAATACTAGTCCACACACACACATAGGACTTCTTGGTGCAAGCTATGGAGTAATAACGTATTACTCAACTTCCCAAGGAGGGTCCCATGGTTCTCTATCTCACAATGTCCCTCAAACCAATGTTTTTGCTCTCAGATCACTGAGCAAAATGGTTTAGGGATGGCAAATGTAAGAACGAGGGATGCACTGATAGTTTTTAGGATGAGATGTGTTAAGTTATGTATGATCTTAGAAATGCAATAGACTAAATGATAAGATGACAAGATTAGTATGAATACTATCCTAGCATACTATATTTAATCTATGATTGAGCTAAAATGATAAAGAAATTATTCTAAATATGCATATTAGTCTAATTCCTGATCTAAAAGAGGCTAAATGAGGAGCATAAAAATGAAATGAGAAAGCTTAAAAGAATTTGAGCATAAGTGTAATGCTTCAAATTTGAAAGATGATTGTTAAGAATGGAGGAATGAGAGCTCTATTTATAGCATAAATAGGGCAATGGATGGTCAGGATTGAATGGTTTAATCAAGGGTTGAGTTTGAAAGTTGGGGATCCATGTGCACAATTGGCACCAATGAAATGGTGACAAGTGTCAACATAGGGTTGGGTTAAGAGAAGAGGTTGGAGGCATTAAAGGCTTGAGAAGACCTCATGGTTATCTAAAGGCTAAGGGTCAAGTCTAAGTTAGGCTTACCCACTGGATTAGGAGTTAATCCAAGGATAAACCTTTGTGCAAATGATTAAGAGATAATCATGGTCAAAGCATTAATGGCCTGATGAGACCCTTGGGTTGGATGAAGGTTGAGTCAAAACAAATGTTTTAACCATGTAGGAGGGTTTGAGTTAACCATTAATGGTTATTGGAGACTTTGGGGATTAAGTGGTTGAAGGTTGAAAACCTTCAATGGTTATCAAAGACTTTGAGCCATTCAGTGGTTGAAGGTTGAAAGCCTTTAATGGTTATCAAAGACTTTGAGGTTTTGAGAAGTGACTTCTCTTTGCTTAGGGATGTGACAAAGTTTAGAGGAGGGGTTAGGTTAATTAGAAGCAATTAGAAGATTCTAGAAGGGATTAGAAAGGGGTTTGGGATTTTGCAAGTGGATGGAGGGATAATAGGATTTAATTGAAATAAATGATTTAATTCAATTTGGTTGCAATTAAATAAATTAGATTTATTTAATTTAGGGTAACTATTTAATTAAATTTGAATTTAATTAAAAATGGATAGGGGGGATTTGATTGAATAAAATGATTTATTCATTAAATGGGTATAGTGAATTTAATTTAAATAAATTGAGTAATTTACTTAATTAAATAGAGAATGTGGATAATTTAATTAAATTGGATTTAATTAAATAGAGAAATGAACATAAAATATTCATTTAGGAAAATGGTCATTTTTATACGTCTACAGGAATATTTCTAGGATATTCCACCAAGAGTAAAGCTTTCAAATGCTACAACAACAGGACTCAGAGAATTATGGAAAGCGTCAATGTAAGAGTTGATGAATCCTCTGAGAAGACTGAGGAAACCGGCAGTGAGCAAGTTGTAAATGAACCGGTTGCAACCTTCTAGGAACTGGTTGTCAGTCAACCGAGTACCAGTAACAGTGTTCCTGAACCGGTGAATGCCGATACTGATGAAGATGAGGATGAAGAAGAAAAGCAAGAAGAACCAATTAAGACCATTCCTTGGTATGTCAAGTTGAATCATGATCCTAAGCAGATCATAGGTGATAGGGATGCAGGAATCCTTACCAGAAGAAAGATCAGAGAAAAATCATGTATGATCTCTGAATTTGAGCCTAAGTCATTCAAAGAGGCTCATAAAGATGAAGACTAGATCAAGGCAATGGAAGAAGAACTTGACCAAAAAGAGAAAAATGGTACATGGTCCTTAGTACCTAGACCAAAGCATAAAAATGTCATTGGCACCAAATGGGTGTTCAAAATAAGTTGAATGAGGATGGCTCAGTGATTAAGAATAAAGCTAGACTGGTATGCAAAGGATATGCTCAAGAAGAAGGTGAAGACTATGGGGAAACCTTTGCTCCTATAGCCAGATTGGAAGGACTTTGTATGCTTCTTGCATATGCAGCTTTTAAGAGATTCAAGGTATATCAAATGGATGTAAAATCTGCATTCCTAAATAGTGTACTTGAAGAGGAGGTGTATATTGAGCAACCAAATGGGTTTACCCTATCTGAAGATAGTGACATGGTATGTAGGCTACATAAAGCATTATATGGTCTAAAGCAAGTACCTAGGGCATGGTATGAGCACCTACATTCCCATCTTGTGAAGATTGGATTTGAGAGAACAAGTGAAGATAGCAATATCTACTTAAAGTCTGAAGGAGATCAGATTCTGATCTGTGAAGTTTTTGTTGATGACATCATCTTTGGTGGAGATGACAAGATGAGTCATGAGTTTGCTGATGAGATGAAGAAAGAGTTTGAGATGTCACTCATAGGGGAGATTAAGTTCTTCATTGGACTACAGATCCAGTAGATGGAAGATGGAATCTTCATCACTCAGTCCAAATATGTCAAAGAGGTGTTGAAGACTTTTGGCATGGAAGACACCAAACCGGTTGGTACACCGATGGTGACCAGTTGCAAATTGACAAAGGAGGATGATTCCACACTAGTTGATGAGAAGGAATACCGGTCAATGATTGGTAAGTTGAATTATGTAGTGCATAGCAGACTGGATATTGCACATGCAGTTGGCATCACTGCAAGGTTCCAGAAGAGTCCAAGAGAATCTCACTTGAGTGCAGTCAACCGGATTCTTAGGTATCTGAAGGGAACAATTGACTATGGATTGTGGTACCCATACAGCAATAATTTCAATCTGAAAGTGTTCACAGATGCTAATTGGGCCGGTAATGTGGATGACCGGAAGAGCACAACCGGTGGTGCATTCTTTCTCGATGGTAGACTGGTCTAATAGATGAGTAAAAAGAAGAGTTGTATCTCTCAGTCTACAGCGGAAGCGGAGTATGTTGCAGCATTTATAAACTACACTCAGACAATCTGGATGAAGCATGTACTGGAAGGCTTCAAGATCCCTGTATCTGAACTGGTAAGTATATTCTATGATAACACAAGTCCTATCAATATATCAAAGAATCCAGTTTTACATTCTAGAACCAAGCATTTTGAGCTTAAGTATCATTTCTTGAGGGAAAAGGTTCAGAATAAAGAAATTGCACTAGAGCATGTGTCCAGTAAGGAACAGTTAGCAGACATATTCACCAAGCCTCTCCTAAAGACAACTTTTGTGTATTTGAGAGGTGAATTAGGGGTATTACCCCTTCAGGAGGTGAACTAAAATTGATTGTTCCACATCAGTCAAGTACTGGAAAGACAAAGTTTTGATTGATTGGTGTGTTGAAGGATGCCACTCCTCAGGGGGAGCAGCATGATGGAACAGTGATGATTGTACCTCCACTTTGGCATTGTTGTCAAAGGGGGAGAAGGAGTGAAGCGAAAAGATATCTGCAGCAAATGGGGAGAAGATGTGAAGCAGAGAAGATATCTTTTGTATATTGCCATCAATGCCAAAGGGGGAGATTGTTGGCATTATGTGAACCGGCATGGCATTATGTAAACCGGCATGAAGACATAATGATATTGTATGTTGTCATTGATGTCAATATGGGACATAGTGTGAACCGGCACATGTGATAAGTGAAGAGAGAGGAACCAGCATATGTATGAACCGGTTTATATGCCAAAGTGAAGCGGCATATTTGTTCAAGGTGAACCGGCATGTAGTTATGGGAACCGGCACATGGAAGCATTGTATGACTACCAGTTGGTAGGTAGCTTCCACTTCGGGGTTTCTGGTTGGAGTACCTCAAGTCTGTGTGACTCAATCGGTGATCTTTGTGTGATGAATTAGTAGTATGATGAAGGACAGATCATGTTGCCACATAAGCTCTTTGTGCGTGAAGGATCTTGCATGAAGATGACTATTCCTATCTACCTTGAGAATGTGCGAAGTCTATCAAACGGTGATAACACGTGATGGGTTATTAGCCGCCATGAAAATGGTGGATAATGGATGATGGAGAATATCTTGAGATTGATTCAAGATTGTTGCACTTAATGCAGCATGATTCAACGGTCAGGATCGAACCGTTTGAATTGCTTGACCCAACAGGTTTAGGGTTTAGGGTTTTTGCTACCGACCTATATGTTTCCTATAAGGTTGATGTTGGGTTTCCTTCTGAGGTTGTTGGCAAAAAGTTGTGAGTGTGTATCCAAGGAAAGTGATACATGATTGTTGCCAGACCAAAGGAGAGAAGAGATACCTGCAAAGTGAATGTGAAGAGCAGCCTAAACGGATCTGCATTACCATTAAGTGTTGTTAACAGATCATTGTAATACCTGTTGATCTCTAACCACTTCAACAGTTGTAAAATCCCCTAACAGGGTAGCCTTAACTGGCTTGATTCAAAATCCCTTAAATCGGGTGGTCTTAACCGGCTTGTTTCAAATCCCTTAACCGGGTAACTCGAGGCTAATGAGTTCTGAGAAGTTAGAGAAGCTTAGGAGATCCTTTCAGCTATTGAGTTCTTGAAATCCTCTAACAAGGTGACCCTACTGGGTTTAACCCTTAACCAGGTATCCCTTAACTGGGTGATCCTTAACAGGATCGGTTCCTACCAGAACCTATTGTAATGTCCTTAACCGGACAAGGCTCCTAATAGAGTGGACTTCTAAAGAGTTCAAAAAGCAGCTTGTGGGTATTCATCCCCACCATGGTTTTTCCCAGTTGGGTTTCAACATGAAAAATATGTGTGTCATGTGAAATGCTTCTGTCTTGTGATGCTTTGTTTTACCTGTTAAGCACATGAAGGTTCTATGTTTTATGCCTGTCTATAAAACATATTGAACTCATTGTTGTGAAGATCTGATGGTCAAGTTTACTATTTTGTGCATGAGAATATAATGATACTGTAGTATTGAGCTAAGAGGAAAGCTTATTGAGTGACCGGTTCATGACTGATTGAGCTATATTGGATGTTACCGGTTGCTCTCTGCTTTACTGGTATCCCTGTTTGTCAGTCATTTGGAGCATTTGTTGTCAAACCGGTTTTTGACTGTATTTGTGTTTGTACTGATTCACCCCCCCTCTCAGTACGAGTTTGGTAGTTGTGGTTCATCATTGACCTATCAAGTTATGTCCCTTTCCTTCTCTAACCTCAAAATTTGATCCATGACCACCAAAATTGGACTATCTAAAGAACTTGTTAGGTTCACTGTCGAGTTATAAGAATTAGAGATTTGAATCAAATTATCCTTACAATCTGAAATTTTCTTGTCTAAGTGAGCAGTAAGCTTTGAAAAATCTAGACAAGTCTTATAAACCTTTCCACCTTCTGCCAATGCTACATCAATGGACTATAGGCATGTTTGAAGTTTACTCTTCTCCAATGCAATCATCTACAAAAATGTATGCTTCTATGCTTCTACAAATTTATTCTTAGCCTCATTTATTGAAACCTTAACCAAAGAATCATATTGATTAGGAATGAAATCAATGATCTCCTGTAGTTTACCGGATGAGCTTGCACTCTCCTATGCCTAGAAATTTGGTACTAACTAGTTCAAAAATTCCAAATTATTCTGAATCAGTTGCATGTCCTTTGATTCCTCCTAGGCCAATTCCTGTGATGCTTGTGCTTGGAGTGTTGATGTGGCCAAAATTTTCTCTGTTGGAGACATCATGTGATATGGCTTGTCAAAACTGATAGGAAATTATGGCACTTTCCCTTTGGCTAATGATGATGTGTCAATTGCCAAGCTGGAAGGGAAGTCTATCACAGTTTCCTTACCTTTGTCTGTCAGTGACTTAACCTATGTAACCTTTATCTCCTGTGTATCAGTGGCTTCATCACTTGGTACCTTATCCTATTCTGGTGCATCCTCAGAAACCTTATTATCAGCATCTTTATCCTCATTATCCTTATCTTTTACAATATCTGCCTCTACAACCTATACATTTTCTATTGTAGGATTCTAAGTACCCTTAGTTCCAAAATTGGACTCACTAACCAGTTTAGTGGTAACCAGTGGATTTATATTTGCATTATGTTCATCTTCTTTTGTCAGTTCCTTATCCTCTGGTAATTGAATATTCTGTGACTGTACAAAACTGGGACTCAACTCATATCCAAGACTTAAAAGAATTTTGACCCATATATAGATTGTCTCTTTCTGGATTTCCTCAAATTTCTCTAACATCAATTTATTTATCCAGTGTTTAGGATTGAACTATGATGAACCTGTCTTACTAATTAAATCGGCTATCAGTAGTGGGGTTATTGATGGATAGAGATTAACTAATTATGTCTCTTTTATTTGTGGGTCCAGAGTTTGAGCATATAATTTTCTGACCTCCAATTTATCATATTATTCCTTAGGCAAAATTTTCTCTAACTCAATCAATGTCCTACTGAAAGAATAAAGATATAAAACAATAGCTTCTTATCTTTATCATCAAAATCATCAAAGAATGTGGAAATGTTCTCCAAATTACCATCATTAATAATTTGATCAATAATGTCTTGAGCGTCTAATTTCTTCTTGATGGTTCTCCTTTTTGCTTCCGGTTTAGATTGCTCCTCAGACTTTGGCTTTCGCTTATGTACAATGGTGATTTTGGGTGTCTTCGAGGGATGATCCTTAGTCGGTTCTTTCTTCTATTCTTCCTTCTCCTCCCTCACAACCCTTTTAAAATCACCTTTCTTCTTTGGAGTTTGCTTGATTTATTCATCTGATTCAGTCTCCTCTGAAGAAACAGTCATATACTGCCAAGCCGCTTTTTCTTTTCTTTTCACTGATTATGTTAGTTTAGGACTAGGAGGCTCACCCGATGGTGCTTTTGGTTGTTTGGATGATTCTATAAAAATTGGGACCACATTAGGAGTGGATTGAGTTGTGTTCTTTGCTTCTCTTTCCTCCTTTCTCTTCTGCTTCATCTCTTCCTTTCTTTGGGTTTCAAGAATTTTAACCTTTTGTTCAACTTTAGCCCTATTGTGACCCTCACTGATTAAATTTTCTGCTGCAACCTTGGTCATCTTCCTTCTTATTGTCGGTGCAGCTTGTTCCTAGTGAACCTTTAATCCTTTTTCTTGAGTTGTGCCAAAATTTTCATCTTTTTCATCAACTAGAGCTTTCAATGAGGGTTGTGCATAAGCTTCCAATGTGGCCTCATCCACTTTATAGCCCATCGGCATGATCCAAACTGTTCTAGGCTAGACTACCTCCATCATGCATTCATCTTTATTTACCATAAAATAAATAGTATCCTTATATTTTTCTACAATTGATTTAGGAATCCTAGCCCTTTTTTTCATTTCTTCTTGGAAGGTTTTGAAAAATGCCCATAAATTAGCCTTTTTTTGCTTATCACCTTGACTATCCAAAATTTGTGCTATCTAAGTGGCTAACGGTCTATCAAAAGCCCACTATATTTTACCATAACCAGGAATCATATTCAAAAAGTAAAATTCCAAACATATGACAAAAGATCCATACCGGAAAGTATTTTTCTTATCTTGCTTTATTTTCTAAAGATTAGTCATTAATTCCTTCAGCATCACACTACATAGGTCATAGTGTGTGTCCTCCACCATTTGATGTGCAATAAGAATGTTGTTACTGGAGATAGAGTTCAGCCAATTTGACTGATAGACTTTGTATCCAATTATCATTGCTGAAAATTTCACATCAATATCTCTTATGTCATCAACTCTCATCGATCGACCATTGAAGGTGGTGTCGATGAGTTTGCAAAGTTCGATGTTGCAGAGTTTTGACCTAGGGTTGGGAAAACCTCCAACCTTATACAGGCAGGTGATGTTTTTGATAAATTCCTCAGTGATCTTGTGTGGTCGGTCCAACCAAATGAATTCTCCACGAATATGGATGAGAATATATATATCGAACCCATTCAGCTTCGTTAAATGTCAGAAAGTCCATAAACTGGGTAAAACCCTTTCTCTGCAAATGGGAAAATTATGGCTTCAACTGATTGTCAGTGATCAAGTTTTCGATGAACACGCAGGGCAACTCGTAGCTCCCAAGCTCCTCAATGTCACAATGGATGTATGCCCTAATGTCTTCAGTGTGAAGAACACCATGGAAAATGCTCGAGAATGCTCCCAAAGGATCATCCAAACGAGATTTGAAAGGATGCTTCTTAAATTTAGGATGGGGGCGGTTCTTGATTTCCACCACCAAAGGAGTATCAACATATGATGAAGAAGCCATGATAGATAACTAGGGTTTTTGCAAACAGTAAATACCTCAAGATTCTGTCAGATGATGAAATGCTCTTCGAATGTAGATGCTTGCACAAATTGCTTTGGGCTCCTGAAATTCTCTAGAAATTGCTCTTCAGAATGCTTGAACGTTGTGTGAGGAAATTACTTAACTTTTTCCCTTTTATCACCATTAACCCTAATTTTCATTGTCATAAATACTACTGGAGAAACTGACTAGATCACAAATTTTGCATACACGTTCTGGTAAACGCTCAAAATCGCCTAAGTATCCATCTGCAATCAGAATTATTTGACTACAAACCTAATCCAGGGCGTTTTCATGATCTTCAATGATTTTCCTACCCCTAAGGTAGAGTGCCTTAGTTACCGGTTGTTCTTGCTTCTGGTGCAGGACCTTATGGTTCTACCGGTTGTTCTGTCGGTTGTGTATCTGATCTTCTAACCCATCTCCTCTCATGTTGTTTTCTCATATCTTCAACCTTTGCCTTTCCCTTCTCATCTACATTTCCATTAGCTACCAGTGGGTTCTTACTACTACAACACTTAGCAATATGTCCAATCTTGTTGCATGAATAGTAGACAATATTGTTCTTCTGAATTGCTTTGTTGTACCCTTGATTTCCTTGATTTTCTTTTGATCTGCATTGATTAGCCATATGACCAAATCTAGTACATGCATGACATCTGACATTTCCAAGACCGATGAATGATGCATTGTTCTGATTGTTCCTATTTCTATACTGACTTGCTATATGACCATATTTATTGCAAAAAAAGCATGTACCATTGAATTTGTGAGCATTAGGTTGTCTTACCACTGATTTTTGGTTCCGGATGTTGGCAAGATTTTGCTTCTGACCGGATGATTGATCTTGTTGTGCAGTACCGGAGCTTTCTCCTTCCTCATAACCAAGACCTCTCTTGTCATTAGCATCTCTCTGACTCTTTAGCAGTTCATCAAGTTTTGCAAAGTTGGCTTTGAACTTGTATTTGTACTGATTTGCAATGACTAAATCATCTCTCATGATTATGATTTGTCTCTCAAGTTCCTGTTTATTATTTCGGGACTGAATCAACTCAAGTTTCAACATTTCATTCTCATGTGTCAGTCTATTTCATTCCTCAAATCTTTCCTTCAATGCTTGAGCTAGGTTTTCTTCATTCTTCTTCATGTCCTCAATTTCCTTGCACATTCTCATGGTTGAGGCTTGCATCTCAATTCTTCAAGATAGTTTTCTCTTGAGTGAGTTTCTGACATTGATTTTTCAAGGCATCTTCTTCATCACTACTCTGATTATGCAATTGATCACAAAGTTCCTTCCTCTTGGCTTGAACAGTTGAAAGCTTTCCTTGCAATGAAATGATGTGCTCTCTAGCTTGCATCAGTTCACTCTTCAATTTACTATTTTCCATCTGTTCATTATCAAGATCCTCAAGAGCAAGTTGAAGTTGTTGTTGCAGACCGGTTTCCATTGATTCCAAGTTCTGGATCTTCCTCAAGTGGTTACACTTCTTCCAAGGAAGTAGGCTCTGATACCAATTGTTGGAAT
Organism: Cryptomeria japonica; assembly: GCF_030272615.1. NCBI lineage: Eukaryota > Viridiplantae > Streptophyta > Pinopsida > Cupressales > Cupressaceae > Cryptomeria > Cryptomeria japonica. The sequence goes on along the minus strand of NC_081411.1, from coordinate 513,848,215 downwards.
CTAACAACACTGAGAGGGGGGGTGAATCAATGTTCTATCGGTAAATGAATTCCTGAACTTATTGCATATGAACCGGTTAACAGTAAATATAATTAAAGTGTATAAGCCAAATAGCACATAACCATAACACCAGTATTTATACGTGGAAAACCCTATAAAGGGAAAAACCACAGTGGGGTTGATACTCGCAATATCTATATACTTGATCAAGGTACACAAATATTACATGGAGGGGATTGCACATGCAATTGAGCTCACTGCCTAGAGCTCACTGCTCAAACAGAAGTCGCAATGACTTACACAACATTATACAATGATTACAAACAAAAATGAACTTATAGATTGCATCTAACAATGCTAGATAAAGTTTGCTTTATGCTATGTCAACCTTCTTTATGAACCGGTTTACTGATACTCTTTTATGCCCTGTTCTGCTACCGATTGGAACTGTGCACAAAAGCTTTTACTCGCTAACCAAATCACATACCATCAATCTCTGAATTATTCGCATCCAAAATCACATCATAATTAACCTTCAAGACATCACTAAAAGAACTCCCTTAAATACCCTTTAACTTTCACCATGTCAGCCTGAATGAAGAAAAAAATAAACTTATCGATTGTCGGATCATAAAGTATATCATACATTATCTGATGATCATGTTGATTTCAGCCTTCACACGCTACCATAAATCCTTCAAGGATATTACCAGGGTCCCAAAATATCTTAACCGGGTCCTATGCTTAACCGGGTTCCAAATTACACATTACCGATACCAAGACTAACCGGTTATCAAGGATAAAACGAAGTGTGAATATACTGGTTGACCCAATCAATGCAAAATGATAAGATAATGAATCTCGATGAGAAATATCAACTCCTAAAGATGAGTTGCCATCAATGACAACCCTAAATGCAATTTACCTTACCAAATGAGTGTCAATTGCCAACATTAACCAATGGATTATGAGGGTATACCATTCAAATGTCATCAATGCTTTCATTTGGGTCACATAGCAGCATACTATCAACAGAGAAAACCAAAAAAGCAGAACTCGTGGTAGAAAGATGTTTCATATTCCCACAATGTGGTGGAAAAGGATAGTCAAAATGATCCCCCTCATGATCCAAAGGAGATTGACATTGCTTGTGACACATCCCAGAGTGAAGATACTCCTTGCAAACTAGAGGGAGGTCCCAAGAGTTTGGAGAATTCTAGTGTTGATATGAGCACTAGAGATAGCAAATCTGGGAAGAGCAGTAAGCAAGGAGCGATTACTTGTCCAAAGGTAGGGGGTTGTGTTGGTGTGGAGAATAATAGAAAACAAGATTATGAAAGAAGCCCACAGACTAAAAGGCTTCTTGGAGATGAATCCAAGATAGAGAGGCAAGAAGCTAGGGACCTAGTGGAAGGGTGGACAGAGGTGAAGAGGAAGAGAGACAGGAGGTTTAAGGAAGAGGTTTCTCTCAATATGCTTCTCTAGTCTCATGATAAGGGCGGGACCAAATCTAGTATGTAATGTTTGACCTGTTAATGGATCTGGCACTTTGGTGCTTTTTTGGTTGGGGAGAAAGCTCCCTTGATGTAGCCTCACCTGGTTCAAGCCAATCTTAAATCCCGATATTTAATAGAAATCAACAACAAATTTGAGATATATATGACAAACAATAATTTATATTATTAAATACTTACTCATAAATGCATACATGTATACACTTATGTATGTATGCATGTATTTATGTATATATTAGTTTGTAATATAATATCACATTCACATATATATATGTGTGTGTGTGTGTGTGTGTGTGTGTATGTATATATGTATATACATATATATATGTATATATGTATATATATACATATATATATGTATATACATATATACATATATATGTATATACATATATACATATATATACATATATACATATATATATGTATATATGTATATATATACATATATATATGTATATACATATATACATATATATGTATATACATATATACATATATATGTATATACATATATACATATATATACATATATACATATATATATGTACATATATACATATATGTATGTATATATGTATGTATGTGTGTGTATATATGTGTGTGTATGTATATGTGTGTGTATATATATATCTGTATGTATATGTGTGTGTATATATATGTATGTATATATGTGTGTATATGTATGTATGTATGTGTATGTATGTATGTATATGTATGTATGTATGTATGTACATACACACACACACACATGTATATGTATATGTATATGTATATATGTATATATTTGTGTGTGTGTGTGTATGTATATATATGTATATGTATGTATATACATGTGTGTGTGTGTGCATATATACATATATATACATATATACATCTATATACATATATATGTGTGTATATATATATATATAGCCACATAAATCTGTCCAGTTTAATTAAATGAATATTTGCTATTTATTTGATTCAAAATCTACTAGCCATTAGTTAAATTAATATTTAATTAATTCATCTTCAAACATTCTCCTATTAATTAAATAAATTATTCAATTTATTTTAATTAATTCATTATACCAAATTCACAATCAATTAAATGAATAAATTCTATTTATTTAATAAAATCCCCCTTTTCCTCTTTTAAATAAATTAAATAAAACATTTATTTAAATCATTTATACCCCCACTTGCATTTTCCTACAAATGCAACTTGCACACATTTATTGAAATAAATTTATTTTATTTTAAATAAAATCCTATTTTCTCTCACCCACCATCTCCCACTTGCCCTTCCTAAATTCTTCTACAACCTATCCAATCCTAATCAATTAACCTAATCCATCCCCTAATTATTGTCACATTCCTAAGCAACTTGAAGTCACTTCTCAAAGACTTCAAAGTCTTTGAAAAGCATTTAATGCTTTGTGTGTTCAACAATCTAACCTCTAAAGTCTTCCAAAACCACTAACGGCTCTTACATAACCATTTATGGTTAATTCAACTTGCACTCATGTGTCTCCTCAAGCATTTATTGCTTTGACCATGGTTATCCCTTTTGCCTTTGCACAAGAGTTTATCCATTGGATAAAAGCTTTTATTCTTTGAATAAAGAATTTATTCACTCAACCCAACCTTGACCTTTACTCCCAAGTTAACTCTCAGGTCATGTCAAACATTTAATGCTTATTCTCTCTCCTCTCAACCTATCTCACATTGACACTTGTCATCTTGGGATTGGGTTGAAAGCCCTCACATGGATTGAATATCATTCAATCCTGACCCTTGTTGAGATTACTCAATCTCAACCATCCATTGCTCCATTTTACCTATAAATAGAGCTCACATTCCTCATTTTCAAATCCTAAAGCATTTAACATTCATAGTCATAATCCTGAAAACTTGTATGCATCTAAGTTATAGAGAATTTTAGAGAGCATTTAGCATAAATCACTAATATCTTGTTATTTTGGTGTAAAATAAATCATTTTAGCATCATAGCATCTAATATTAGCTTTTAGTAACATTTGCATAGCATTTTAGAATAAACATTTCACTCTTGAACCTCCATAAGCATCCATAGTGCAAAAAGCTGCTGAGAGCTACACTAGTTTGGAACTTGGAGAGGAGAGGAACAAGGAACGAGAAGCTACCAGCATGGTAGAGAGCATATGGAGAAATTTAGCTACTTTTTGTAGATTCTTTAAGCTTTCTTTTTGTTTAATAGTATCTTTCTTGATATGCTTGCTTAGGATAGTTTTTAATTGGTGATTTCTAACACTAACATCTAACAATTGATTTCTTTTGTTTCTCGTGTTGTGTTTATCCTAACGAACTTGTCCTTTTTGCAGAACATCATTTGGTGAACCCGACGTGAAATCCAAACACCCAAAAACAATTTTTTTAACACAACTAACTTGTTTGAATGTTGAGCTTGACACACAAGTCGCGCTTTAGCGCTTTTGATCGTGTTGTAGCGCTATTGCAATTTGACATTCTAGCGCTATTGTATTTACAATAGCGCTATTGTCTCAAATTTGGCGCTATTGACCATTATTTAGCATTTTTGTGGCTTAAATAGCGCATTTGTGTTTGCTTTGGCGCTTTTGTATTTGTTGTCAAAGTTTTACTTCTAGCGCTTTTGTCTTCGTATTAGCGCGTTTGTGTTAAATAACGCTTCTGTTTGCACATAGAGTAGCACTATTGTAACAAAACGTTGTAAAAAAGACCATGTAACCGAAAATATAATTTTTCTTAGGCTTGTGGAAGCCCTCCATGGGTTCGGATTTTCTTAACCATTCGTTTCTTGTGCAAGTTTTTAACTAACACCTTTTTCTTGTTAAAGTTAAAATTTCCATTTGATGCTCTAAAATTGAACAACACAAACATTTCATTTCTTGCAAGTTAGGACAAAATTTATTTTGGTGCTCTAAAATTAAACAACACAAACTTCATTTCTTGCAAGTTAGGATCAATCTTGTTTTGGTGTTCTAAAAATTGAACAAAGCAAAATTTATTTCTTGCATCAAAGCTAAAAATTCACAATCCACACTTCCATTTTGGTGCAAATAAAAGGAACAATCAATTTGTCTTATTTTGCAAATGATTTACTTCATGCATACATGTTTCAAATTAAGTTGACAAGGATTTCAAATTCTAGTTTACTCAAACATTTTGCCTTTGAAGTTAAAAAGAACACCATGATTGTTGGAGCAAGAACATCTCCAAATAGTTAAATCACATTGCGATGTTGGGTTAAAAAGAACAAGTGCATTTCATGTTTGGCACACTTGTGCAAAAGAGTTTGTTGAGTGGTCCTACTTCTAACACACACTATCCTCTCCCTTGGCTTTCGTGGTCCTAGGTGCAAGAGAAAAGTGTTAGTAACACTCAAGTTTTATCTTTTTAAGAGAGGCCTGTCAAGAGACACATCACTCTTGGGAATGACCTCGTGTAGTAAATCCTTCGAGCTGCTATAGAAATCAGGTGTGAGCAAATTTTGTAGCCTTGGGTATAGTTGTTCCTATAGTGTAACTTGCCGATAGGACAAATGAGCCCCACCATAAGTTACAAGGCTCTTAAGTGAGACTGCAGAATAAACTTATGTCCAAAGACATCGAACATTACTAAATATCTTTAACTAGTAGCCCACCCATTCTATTGATTAAGGATATTTGTGATATAATTCAGTGCAAGAGCATAGATGGTTTTGCTCCCAAGATACTCACCATACATATTTCCTTAAGTAGAAACATAGCTTTTTGAAAAGTCACTTGTGGCTTGATGAAAGTGATGACTCCCCCATCATAGGGATCATCTATTTGTTATGCTTGTACAAGACTTAGTATATCACATCCTTACCTACCACAGTGGGATTCATAAGGTATGTAGTACCAAAGTCGAAGAAATATCAAAATGTGGGCTGAATTTATCGCAACTAGCCATTTGACCTTAGGGATAAAGAGTGCTTGAAGTGTTTTCGTTTTTGAGTCAAGACCAGTGCAAATTGAGCCGACTTCAGGCTTTGGAAAACACCTAAAAATAAACTTAAAGGAAAGGGTCATAAAAAGTCAATTGGGTTGATCTAGACCCATACTTATTTGTGCCTTTTGAGGCAACATTCTTGTTTTTGTGTGCTTGCTTTGTTTTCTTGTCAAAGAAAAATCAAAAATCAATTCCAAGAACAAGTATTCATCCAACATAAACATTTCAAAACACCAACAAAAGATCAAAAACAAAGAGCAAGAGTATCAAACTATATGACCATTCTTCACATCTTGAGAAAGAAGAATCTTCATCAACACATCAACTTGAAGAAAAGACCATTGAGCTCAAAGGCTCTTATCAAAATGAGGAAATTCTTCTATCTTAATAGACAAATATTTGTCTCTCATAGAGCCTTCTTACATCACATGCATCTTTATCTTCAAGGGAAATCAAATGAATTTGATCAAGAGTCATTAAACCGTAGAGCTTTTACACAATATCGAGCTTTGAGTTATCACAAAAACAAAGGAGGCAAGATCAATCCTGACTTCTTTCCAGACATTTGCATCACATATAACGTAGCTCGAGAAGAACCACCAACTCTCGAAAAAGAAGAGGAAGAATCTGTCCCATATGTGACACAAAGATTTTATTGAAGTTAAACCTTTCATCCATTATCATATCCATATCTCATCAAATCCATTCCAACTCTCAAAACATTAAAGAGGTTTTTGTCCTAAGTTCTATTTTTGATATTGCTTGAATCAAACACAAACACATCACTTTTTGGAGTTTCTCTACATCTAGGATAAATTCATCCTAAGAGACATTTCTACGCAGGTTAAAACTAGTTTATGAGTGAATCCTCTCATTACTAGGTAGTTGAGTCTATAACACATCTCAGATTTCTCTAAACCTTATCAAAAACAAACAAGCAATTCAAGAAGAACTTCTGGTAGCATCTACCTTTAAGTGCTAGAGATCCATATGCAACACACCAACCAAAAATCTCTCATTTCATCAACAACTCATCATCATTTTCACCCAACTTCAACAAAAACTTATAAACAAAATGGCTCATACCAGATCACGATCTAGACAACAAGAAATTGAAGAGGAAGAGGAGGAAAATATCAATGAATTCCAAGAAGCCCTTGGAGGAAACATAAATTATGACAATCCAGGCACTCCTACTCCCACGGCAATAGAAAGGGCGCAACACAACTCTCTCTTCAATAGGCTTTTTGATGAAATACTCAAGAGTAATGCTGATGCTCACTTTTTAAAACTTGCTCAAGAAGGAGCCAAACTACCCTCTGACTTTGATCCTGCACAACTAAGACAAGCATCAGAACACCAAAGTCGTAATGAGGATGAAAGAGGTCGAGAGCACATTAGATACAACTTTCATCAAGGTAATCCACCACCTCCTCCTCCTCCAAATGAAATAGAAATGTTACAGCAACAAGTCAAAAATCTCGCCCAAAAACTTCATAGTGGTGTAAAAACCAATCAATTTTCACTCAATGACATTTGTCCCTATCCCTTTGATAGGAATCTTCATATGCCACCTTTTCCACGAGGGCTCAAAACACCCAAGTTTGAAAAATATAGAGGAAAAGGAGATCCTCGCGATCATGTCAGAGAATTCCATTCAGCTTGTCTCAAAGTAGCATACAAGGATACATAACTCATGCACCTTTTTCCCCAAAGCTTGGGAGGAACAACCACATCCTAGATTTCCCGATTACCCGGTGGCATTAGGATATTTGAAGAACTCATCCAGAAATTCTTGGCACATTACTCACACAACATTGAACGTGATATCACCATGGCTGATCTATGTAACACTAAACAAAAACCAGGTGAACTATTCTCAGTCTTTCTGTAATGATGGCATCAAATGTCTAGCAGACGTTCTCTTCAGTTACCTGAACAAGAACTAGTGGAAATATTTATTTCCAACTTAAATGAAGAAATGGAATGTCACCTAGATGTAAAAGATACAGACTCTTTCAATGACATAATCACCAAAGGCTTAACATGTGAGTGGGCTCTCATCAAGAAATGACTTATCAAAATATATAATGAGCCAAAAGACAACCCTCACCCATGCCTCAATAGTGAAAAACCAAGCTTCTGGAACAAAAACAAAAATATCGTCAGCAACGGGGTTGTGGATGCAAGAACTATCAAAAGTGCACAACCTATAGTTTGATTTGCAGGACAGAATCCCCCACCTCAGACTAACACAGTTGCTCCTCCAAATCAAGGCCGCATCACATCTCAAGATGAACCCAGACCATGTCAACAAAAACAAAAGCTAACATACACTCCCTTAGGGGAACACATCGAAACAGTATTACGTCAGCTGGTTTCTCAAAATCTGGTAACCTTACCCAAAACATCAAATTATGAACCTCAATTCAAACCTTCCTGGTGGAGGGATACTGAGCATTGTGATTTCCATCAAGGGAAAGGACATAAGACAAGAAATTGTCACAGATTGAAAGATCTTATTCAGGATCTTATTGACCAAGGTGAAATCAAAATCGAAGGACATGACCCAAAGACAACAAACAATGATCATCTCATGTTTAAAAATCCACTTCCATCACATGATCAAAGGGGTCCTTCCACTTCAGGGAGAAACACAGATACCACCAATTATATGCAAGCCGCATATAATTATACTGTGAATCACCTATACAATGCCAATGAACAGATTGCAACTATAACCATCAAAAATCCCAGCTCCACTTGCAATGTTGTTACACGTCGCAGCAAGATTACCATAAAAGCAGCTCCACAAGGCACCCCACCTATCCCAAAGTAGTATAACCTTGTGGAACAGTTAGACAAAATGCCCGCACTGATATCTATCTTAGAGCTATTACGCCTATCTCCATCCCATAAAACAATCTTGGATCAAGCTCTCCAAGAGGCGTCAATCCCTGCAAACCTAAATACAGATCAATTCCAAGCCATGGTCGGAAATCTAAGATCATCACCTTGTCTCACTTTCTCGAAAAGTGACAACTCCTCCTTCCAGCAACCTCATAATGCCTCACTCCATATTGAAGGGTTTATCAACCAGCATAGGATCAAGTGAGTCTTGATCAACAATGGAGCAGGCCTAAATATCTGTACTCTACAATTAGTCATAGCTTTGGGATATGCAATAGAATCAGTGGATCCCTGCAAGAAGATCACAATCAAAGCCTATGATGATGTTGAACGTTCATCCAAAGAAGTTGTGGTGCTACCAATCCAAGTGGGCCCTGTGGTGAAACACATTATCTGTCAAGTTTTGGACCTTCCTCTGCCATACAATCTATTGTTCAGAAGACCTTGGATACATGCCATGCAAGCTGTTCCATCCACCTACCATCAGTGTATCAAGTTCCTGCATAATGGTGTAGAGATCACAATCCTGGGAGATGGAAACCCCTTTGCATATTGTCATAATATAAGTCATCAACCAGAGATTACCATTCCTAACAATAGAGAAGCCATCTCCTCCACATCATACGTAAATCCAGCCTCTCTTTCCAGTTCAAACACCACTATACCCAAGCAAGAAAATATTAAGATGAAAATAGTAGAGGAAGGTCCTGGGGAATACAATTTGAGCCAACTCTTTTGTGTGGGACAAATGCCTACTTCTCCTAGGACACATGGTAAAACTCAACAAATACTTCAAAAACCACTGATCAAACCAGCATGTACTTTAACGCCTTTTATCCTTGGAAAGAGTCAAGAAGAAGAAACCAGAGATGAGGACTTAGCAAAATGGATCTATAAAGATCCCATCACCACCAATACTCCGCAACCTAAGCTTCCCACAAATCATTATGGCAAAGGCCTTCTGATTATGCAAAGAATGGGTTATGATGGTCAGAGTGCTTTGGGACTTGGCAAATAAGGAAGACATGAACCGCTACAACAAGAATTAAAGCCCAAGGATAATACAGGCCTAGGTTTTCAAAAGGAGATTCTTCCCAAAATCAGATTCAAAGGAAAACCTAGCAAACCACAATATCAGCCTATTGCAAAGAGGTCACCTTTGACTATAAAAGTAGCATCAAACACCATGGCAACTACCCCATCAAGGCTAAGAATCCCAACACAACCATCTACAATACCCATCATCCCACCAATCAAACCAGCAATCCCATCGGCAGCAGTAATAACATCAATAGCACCATTAGCAGCAGCAACTGTATCAGAACCCATAGCAGTATCTATGACACCAACAGTTCTAGCAAAGTCAACACTACCGATACTCCTCGTATCGGATTCCTTGATCCCCATAATCCTTCCTGCAGCATTGATTATTTCATCTACACAGGTACATCAACCGATCACGCCTGTAGTGTTTAACTCAAAAGACATCCCAGTATGGTATAGTAATCAGATACTGGAAAGAGACTCAAAGACCGACTCACATGAATGGGAATTTGATTCCATCCAGCTTAATACTTTAGATGAGGAAGACACATCACTACCTGCACCCCGCAAAGACATCCCTGTTTATGGAGAAGCACAGATAAAGACCTATTGTGTTCTTGAGCTGGAAACATCTTCCACAGACACTACGTCCCATCCTACGCCTAATTCTGACATGGAGAGTACCATCAACGACCTTCACCACAATGTCTTAACCCTCACTAAAACGTCTAGCAAACTTAACCTAACTAATGAGGTAATGCCCATTATCCATCCGAAACTCATCGAATGGAACCAACCTAATCCCCCATGTCTTGACCACTTCCAAAATTATGAGGTGATCATTGACTTCTTGGACTTACAGGATAACATACCAAGCGGGGATCACAAAGCTGGATTCGCCATTGAACTTAATAGTGCAGCATACTTCGGGGCGGATGCCAAACCTTTCAGCTGCAAAAATATAACAATAAAACATGGATCTTCCAGTGAAAACCACACTGTGGCACTGTTTGATCCTGCAAGAGTAAAAAGAAAGAGCGTATCCAATGGTGAAAACCTCTCTGAGGCGCCGGAGGATGAAAGGTTTGACATTCTCCCTTCTGGTACATAGCAGGAATGATCAACAATTCTCATTGAGGAAACAAAAGAATACAATGTGGGGAATCCTGAAACACCTCACCACATACATCTAGCATCTCTTTTAATTCCAGAGGAACAGCCTAAGTTTGTAGAGTTCTTCCAGAAGCGTCAGATCAACTTTGCATGGTCATATGTAGACATGTCTGGGCTTGATCCTGATTTAGTCATGCATCACCTCATCGTAGCAAAAGGAGCCAAACCTATCAAGCAAAAACTTCGCAAGATGCATCCTCAGATTGTGGTATTAGTCAAAGCAGAACTCAATAAACTCCTAGATGTTGGTTTCATTCGACCAATTGATTATGCAGATTGGATATCCAACATTGTGCCCGTCAGCAAACCAAATGGGGGCATCCGTATCTGTATTGACTTCAAAGATTTAAACAAAGTATGTCCTAAGGATGACTTCCCCCTACCAAACATCGACATAATAGTAGACCTAACAGAAGGACATGCCATGCTTTCACTCATGGATGGATTTTCAGGATACAATCAAATAAAGATCGCACCAGAGGATCAACATAAGATAGCCTTCACATGTCCATGGGGCACATACTGTTGGAATGTAATGCCTTTCGGTCTCAAGAATGCAAGAGAAACCTATCAATGATCAATGACCACCATCTTCCATGACATGATGCATACTATAATGGAAGATTATGTTGATGACTTATTGGCAAAATCACTCACAAGAGAAGGTCATCTGCACATATTGGCGAAAATCTTTGACAGACTAAAACAATATCATGTTCAGCTCAACCCAAAGAAGTGTGTCTTTGGAGTAACCTCAAGGAAGCTTCTAGGATACATAATCTCAAGCAAAGGTATTGAGGTCGATCCAGCAAAGGTCAAAGCAATCATGGACATGCCACCTACAAAGAACATCAGCCAGTTAGGGACACTACAAGGGTGGCTTCAACCAATCCGAAGATTCATTGCACAACTAGTAGATAAGTGTCACCCCTTTACACACTTGCTACACAAAAACATCCGCTTTCAATGGGATACTAGATGCCAACAAGCATTCCATATGCTTAAAGACTATCTCCTAAATACACCATTGTTGATCCCACTAGATCCGAATAGGCCTTTACTACTCTATATATCAGCAACAAATACAACATTGGGTGTACTATTGGCCCAACACAATGCAGAAGGGAAAGAGTGTGTTGTTTACTACATCTCTTGCACACTGGTTGGCTATGAACTCAATTACACACCTATTGAGTGAGCTTTCCTAGCAGTAATCTTGGCAGCCACTAAACTGAGGCACTATCTGTTAACACACAAAGTACAGCTCATCGCGAAGATCGACCCACTTAAGTACTTACTCAGTAAAGTTGCATTAACTGGCCGTTTGGCCAAATGGGTGATGATTATTAGTGAATTTGATATAGAGTATGTGGACTGTAAGGCTATCAAGGGTCAAGTTATTGTAGATCAGCTGGCCCATGTACCACTCATAGGCAATCATCCTCTCCTTTCAAATTTTCCAGATGAAGAGATATTCATGATCACAACAGCACAACCATGGAAACTATACTTTGATGGATCATACACTAGGCATAGCTCAGGGGCAGGCATTCTGTTTATCACACCTCAAGGTGATAGCATCCCGAAGTCGTACAGGCTCACCTTTCCATGCACAAACAACATAGCAGAGTATGAGGCCTTGATCATAGGACTCAGGCTGGCCATACAATGGAAATTACAAGAACTACAGGTATATGGTGACTCTCAACTGGTCATTTGACAAGCAAAAGATGAATACCAGACAAAGGATGAAAAACTCACACCATACAAACAAAAGGTGGACAAATTAAAGGCATCATTTACTACTATCACCTTTGAGAAGATACCAAGAGATCAGAATCAAGCTGCTGACGCTATGGTTACCATTGTATCTCTCCTAGATCTTCCATAGAATTCAACACACTACGAGTTCTTGGTCGAACAACTTTGGATTCCCACTTATGATATCCTTGAATCTGAGATGATATGTTGCCTTGTCGGTTCTGAATCCCCATGGTATGGTGAGTTCTATACCTACCTCCACGATCACACACTTCCTCCTAACCAATCGAATAACCAACATAAAACCTTCATTCGTCAAACCGCTCGATATACCATTATTGTTGAAACCCTATACCGACGCAGTCTTGATGGTACTCTCCTTCGATGTCTGGAACAGGATGAAATAACAAAGGCCTTGGAAGAGGTACATGAAGGAATTTGTGGGACTCATGCAAGCCGTCCGTCACTAGCCAAGAAACTCCTATGCACTGGATACTATTGGCCACGTATGGAAAAAAACTCCTACTACTTTGTCAAAAAGTGCAAGAAATGCCAAGTTCATGGAGACCTGATACATGCACTGGTACAAGAATTGAAACCAATCACAACACCATGGCCTTTTTGTCAATGGGGACTTGACCTTGTGGGTAAAATCCATCCATCCTCATCCAACAGCCATAAATTTATTATTACTACCACCGAGTACTTCACAAAGTGGATCGAAGTTATTCCACTTACCCAAGTCACCGGCAAGCAGATCACCTCATTCATCCTCAATTACATCATCTGCCAGTATGGTGTACCCATGTCCATCATCACAGATAATGGTCTTCCTTTCAAAAATCAGGATGTCTGTGAGCTCTGTGAGAAATTTCACATCCAACACCGCTTTTCCATGCCCTATTACCCACAAGGCAATGATCAGGCCGAAGCATCAAACAAAGACATATTAAGAATCCTAAAGAAGATAGTCAATGATGTCGGTCATGATTGGTGCATTCAATTGAATCTAGCACTATGGGCATATCGAACTAGCATTCGAACCCCTACAGGAGCAACTCCTACTCACTAGTCTATGGCACAGAAGCTATCTTACCTATTGAGGTCGAGATCCCATCACTATGGGTTTCCTTGCACAATCTCATCGATGATGAGGTATACAGAGTATCACATCTTCAGGACTTAGAGCTACTTGATGAGAAGTGACAAGCTACATATAATCACCTCAAGGCCAATCAGCAGTGCATGAGCAGAAGCTACAATCACCGTGTTAGACCTCGTACATTTGAGGTAAGTGATCTTGTTCTTTGAGAGAATCCTTGTAACGAACCAAACTGTGAACATCAGGGAAAGTTTGAATCAAATTGGCTAGGTCTATATGTTATCACGGCTGTATTAGGGTCTGGGGCATATCAGTTGGCTACTTCAGAAGGAGAACCACTAGCAGATCCGATCAACAGCATGCACCTCAAACGGTTTTATACATAAGCTGCATAGAGCATCAGGCTCCCATACATACTGGAAAAACACCAAAAACATTCAGATAAATGACCTAAAGAAAATACAAAAACATCAAAATAATAAACAAAAATCATGCATCCTATAGATCAGGAAATTGAAAATCATCAAAGCAATAACAATTAGGACAACCACAAAACCTAAAGCTGCTATGAAAGCAATCCCAATCCAATCAATGAAGACATAAAGACAAGATATTCAAATCAAATGAAATCAAAGCAAACCAACGCATATATCTCCTTCATGTGGCTCCATTATTCTTCTTTCACCTTCAAATTTGATGTGGATCTCACCTACAAGTGCAAAATGCAAGTGGAAAGCGAGTTGTTGAGAGCTGAAATTCGTAGCATAAGGTTACTCAAAAATGTGATTGATTTTCTCCATTGAAGAAAATCATCCAATTTATAGACAAATTGGAGAGAGGACAAGATTAGCATGAAGAGATTTGAAAGGAAATTCAAATCAAAAATGGCAAAATTATGACAAATGTATGACAATTTCTATGCAAGGTGTATGACAAATTATGACAAATTATGACAAGATTATGACAAGTTGCTATTCCCATGACAAAAGGAATTAGGAGAAATTAACAAATTACAAAATTGAGAAAAAAGATGAAATAGAAATTAGGTGAATTAATGAATAGGTTTTCATCCATTAATTAATTCATGAAAGAGACCTAGGACTAAATAAATAGATTTATTTAACCCACAAAGAAGAAGAAAAGGATTAAATGAACAAATCATAAAACCCTAGAAATAAGAGGACAAGGAATTAGGTCAAGACAACAAGAAATTAATGTAGGTTCAATCATGATTCTGATTGACAAAGGACCAATGTTGATAAATGATTGAGATTGGTTGACAAAAATCAATGACAAATTGACCAAGATTGACAAGGAGATCAAATTGATAGGCGCCAATTGACGAGGAACAATGACTAATCGATCCAAATTGACATGATTGAAAAGGACAAGGATTGATGATGAATCGATCGCAAAATGACAAGATTGACAAGGACAAAGATCGATGACGAATCAATCGCAAAATGACGAGATTGACAAGTTGATAATCGCAAATGATTACTAACAAGCTAAAGATGATTGAAAGATTGACAAGAGGACAAAACCCTAATTCTATCATCGATTAGGATTGACGATGTCCAAAATGATGATAAATGAGCACATACCATGATGCGACAGGATAAGATCGACCAAAATCATGAGTGAAGATTGCTATCGACAAGACCTAATTCGAAAGCAAGAAAAATGAGGAATGCAGAAGAAGTACTCAATGCTTGCAAATGATAAAGACCAAGTGCGCAACATAGAAGAAATGTTAATGCAACGCAAGAACCCTAAAATAAGGCAATGCGCAAATGTTAAAGTATGACTCCACAAGAGTTGACCATTTTTAGACGTCTACATTTTGCCCCTCTTTGAGACAATGCGATTCTAAGCATTTTTTCAAAGAACAATAATGAAAATGCCCTAGACAATAACAATGACATATGCATGCCCCCTCGAGGAATTGGCTCGAAAAATCCAGAAAAGAGGCCAAGTGATCGATAAGAATGACAGAAGATGATACGTTCGAACGGATTGCCAAGACTGATGGAAGAAATGTTAGTAAGAAGAAATTAGACAAAGGACAGTTAGAGATGAAGGAAAACTTGCTTTCACAAATGCACATAAGTAGGTGAGAACCTTTATTTATTGTAGCAAAGTAGATGCAGAGCATCATGGCATTGAAGGTCAGAGCTGGAATGCAACCCCTTTTGCAAAAGATAGACACATCTCACACAAGGAATGAGTGAAGCATCCTAGGGTGCATACATCAAGGGTCGAGGTATGTGCGGCATTCACAAAGTGAATGTACTTATCACAGATACCCAATGATATAGTTGCCCCAGTTTATGACAAACATTCCACAAACAGCAAACACAACAAAAAAGGAAAGGGACCATGAACCATCCCGGTCACTCTAAATCACTCAGTGACATCATTGAGCAACATAGGAACATGATTGAAGCCAAAGATAAATCAGTAAAAAGATAAGATGCACAAATTCAACCAAGTCAAACAAATAGTCTGATCGTCATTGTCAAAAGTGGAAAACAAGAATGATCATGCTATCTGGTTTCAGGGATTGTGGTACCCCGTCTAAGACAGGACACAGTCTGGTTTTGAGTATACCACACCCTGTATAAGACCCATGATAATGTTGACAAGGACCAATGGTAATGTTGATGCTATTTGGATTGATGTGACAACTGTGATCAGGTTGAATGCTTGCTTGGTCGAATAGTTTATCTGTTAATGTGTGATTTTATTAAAGCACAATGTTTGATAGATTGTCGTTGGATGTATGCTCAACGATCTATCTATGCACAAAGGGGACCATTTATTGACAAAATGCAAAATGCCAAAGAAATTGTTTTTGGATTTTGATGTTTTTCACTTTGTAGGAATTTCGAGTTTTTTACAATTTTTTTGTTCGTTTTTCAGGACTTTATTTGACTGTTTAGGGATTTTTTAAGGACATTATTTGATTTTTAGGGATTTTTTCAAGGCATTATATGAATGTTTTTTAATTTTGACATTTGAGCTGAAAATGAACACATGATTTTTTTGATGTTTTTGAATGTTTTCAAGATTTTTTTTCAATTTTTTATGATTTTGCCCCCAGTGTCTAGCAAGGCAAGGAATATGACAGGTGAATAAATAGGCTTGCTGAAATGTTGGTGGATAGAGGGAAGACAAAGGCCTTTCATCATGGAGACAAAACAGATGCAATTTTCAAGGGCTATTGCGTGATGGGACAAGAGACTGGATATGACAATGTAAAGCAAGAACATGGCATGAGGGACATGTCAAGAGGCTTTTGAAACTATGTTTAAATTTTGCGTCCTTATGTCAGATCAAGATCAAGGAATGAAAAAGAGTGTATGGATAGTGATAAGATATGGATAGGATAAGCAAGACCAAGAATGGATAAGGGACATGGACTGAAGGTCGGGGTAGGCTAAGGGATAGTGGCAGAAAGTTGCAATAAGCTAGGGAATATGGATGAAAGGTTACAATAAGCAAATGGATAAAGACCAAAAGCTATGATGGACTAAAAGCTGCAAACCAGATGCATGATGCTCATTACGATCCTCAACCTTGTCAAGATCAGAGGTGGAAAGAGGAAATGGACATGAGGGACAATAGGATAATGGAGGAGTATGACATGGTATGCTAGGATAATGGAACAATGAAGGACAAAAGGATATGATAGGATAAAACCTGTCCCCAAGTATGATATGCAAGAAGTTCATAGATTACGCATGATGCCTGTTTGCCAGGTTTTCATCATGGTACTTGCCCAAGGCGCCTGTTTGCCAGCTTTTCACCAGTGGACGAATTATTTTTGCTTTACTTTTTTTCTTTGGTCTTTTTTTTTCTCACTTTTTTTTTTTTTGTATTTTGACTTTTTCAATAGAAGATGGACACATGATAGGGGATGGAAGAAGGACTCAAACATCTTTTTGTTTGGATAGTAGCCTTAAAAAAAATGGACCATGACCTTTAAAAGTATGCTCAAAGACGTTGGTAGGATAAGGACATGGGAAAAAGAGATGAAACTAAGGCAAGGATTTATGCAAAGGATTGGACTAGAGGGATGGAAGGATGGAAAATATGCATTGGATAATAGATAGGGTATTGGAAGAACTGGGCTTTAGTGGATGGAAATGAAGGCAAGATCAACATTGGCACACACCTTGAGGGGTGATGGACTGATGGAGGAAGAGTGGGTTTTGGATATGGAGATTTTGATGAAGGAATACCTAGGGATTTGTGGACATAAGGACCCAAAATGGAAGAAGGAGGTGATGGAGGAACAAATTTGAGAGGTTTGGATGGAGGAATAGCAATTTTGGATGCCAAGTTGGATTTTTCTTTTTGTGCTTCAAGAAGCTACTTAGGAACCCACATTGTTTTGGATTTTTCATGCTTTTGTTGTTCTTTGGTGTGCATGGCTTGCATAAGGGATTTAGGAACCCATATATATTTTGACTATGCTTTATTTTGCTCAGTGGGCCTTTGTGGCCTTTTGGATATTTCTTTTTCTTTATAGATCATATTGTTCTTTATTTTGACATGTCGATTATATTGGACATGTTGATCCTTGAATACATGTGGATTTCTAGACTTATGACTTTTATACTTGGCATCCAAATTGCTTGGAGGGGGAAAGGAATGCATGGATGGATATGAATGAAATGGAGTTCTTTTGGATTGATGAAATTTACTCAAGGATGTGTGCCTTTTCTAACCTTGCATAGAGGACGAAGGAATATAAGGACCTAAGATGGATGGAAAGTATGATGGGGAAGGGATATGTTTGGATTTTGAAGGAATGTTGGATTTAGTAGGGGTACCCACATCTTGAGGAATTTCACTGAGGCTATGACCCTTAATATTTTCTTTAACATGAAGGGATTCTTTCTTATGGAGATCTACTCCTTTGCCTTTATGAATATCTTGACTCGTAGGATACTCTTTTCTTTGGGAAGAAGACGCGAGTCCATTATGAGGTGGATATGATATGAGAGAAATAATGAGATCTTGAAGTGGATCGGATTGCACCAAAGTGGAAGAACCCATTATGCATGTTGAGGGTTCATGAACATCTTGCACTGACACGTTAGAATCATGAGGGGGATTAGGATCATGAGGGGGACTAGGATTGTGTAGTGGACATGGTTCAATGACAGGCTCTTTCAAGAGATGGAATGGGAGAAATAATGGGATCATCAAAAGAAATGCGATCTTGGAGTGTATATGGAGCATTAAGACAAGGAGATGGAGGAACAAAAGGATATTGTGGAGGATTTAAAGGAATAATTTGATCTTGACAAGGAGGAAGATCATTGGAATCCTCTTTAAAGGTGCTTTGCTCTTGACTTTTAATGGGATCATCGGAAAGGATGGAAGGGATATCTTGATCTTTCTTAGGAAGTGGAATGCCAATGGGATTTGAAAGGACCATTTTTTCATGAAATGGAAGGGGATCATTTGGGATTGGATGGACTAGGATATCTTGATCTTACTCGGGGAATGGAGTGTCAACAGGACTTTGGATAGGATGGACAAGAATAGGGGAATCATCGTGAGTGTATGGGAACATGGGGTCCTGGTCAACAATTGGATGGGATGATAAGGTTTCGGGATCTTGACCTTGATCTTGATCTTTTTTAAGACACATTTCTTCATGCTTTAAATTATCCTCTTGACATGAGGTTGGACTTTGGACATGCATGGGGGATTCTGACAAGGGATCAATGTTTTGGCATGAAGGAAATGCACTTTGAACATTTGTGATGGATTCTGGCAATGAATCAATGCTTGAAAATTAGGAAGAGGTACTTCGAATGGGGTCCTCTAAAACAAGTAATGGCAATAAAGTGCATGGTGGCATTGGGTCTTGTATTTCTGAAACATGACAAGGATGTGCATCATGAATTGGATTATCTTGGCAATCAATTATGGATAGCCCTTGGATAATTTCATCCTTGGGTGTATTATTTGATGAGGACAATATGGAAGGTTCTTGTGAAACTTCTAAAGGTGTAGGGATAGATGCCACTGGAGAGTCAATTTGTTTGTGGGGGGATGAGGCATTGCTAGACATAAGTGTATTATCTTGATCTTCCTCAAAGAACTCACTTGGTAATTTCCTTAAGATCCTTGCAATAAGGCCACCTTTCTTTTGAGGTTTTGACATAGTTGTATCTAGAATTTGAACTTGTTTGGCAAGGAGTTGGTTTTGGTCTGATGTCATGTTTTGATTTCGAACTAGATGTTGATCAAATTGGTTTGACATGTTCAAAATTTGGCTTGGTGCATGTTGCAATTTTTGTTTTTGAATTTGTGATTGTGCAAAAGACACTGCAACTTGTTGTTGATATTGAGTTTGTTGTCAATAATTAACAGTTGGCTGGACATATTGTTGAAATTGGACCATTTGTTGTGGTGGTTGTCTATGTAGGATCATTGGTTGTGTCTGTTGGAAATGTTGGAACTGTTGAACAATTGGTTGTGATGGTTGAAAATGTGATTGATAGTAAACACCTTCTTGTTCTTGTTGTGAAGGCACATAATGTTGTTTTCTCTTTTCTTGAAATTGTTTCATCATCTCTATTTGTGAGAGGAGATCTGGTATGTTTGATTGTTCGATAAGAGATTTTACATTAATTGGCTCAATACTTGGATTTCGACCTGGAAATTTTTTAAACATTTTGGACATTAGTGATCTATTCTTCTCAATGTTTTTCACTTTTTGTTCCAAAATCTCCTTTTCTTGAGCTAGTTTCTCCTCTAGTTTTTTGTATTTGGACATTTACATCATCACGATAAGTTTGATCCAAGTTCTGAGACATGTAGAGATTGGATTGACATGATTGATTGCTCAATTGTGATGACATGGCTTCGTAAGAAGGTTGAGACCTCATTTCAACAAACATGTCACTATGAAATGCAACTAATGGGATTGACAAATTCAACCTAAAAGGATGAAAATGCAACTAAATGTTTTTGGACTTTTTTGAATTTTTGGAATGACAACTAGATGCAACTAAATGCAATGAAAATGTGACCTTCCTTTGGACCTTTGAGTTTCTATGGTTTGATAATGTTATGCAACTAAGTGCAAACTATTTTCTTGTTATTATTTCAAGAATTTTTTGGAAATGATATGCAATCTTAAGCAATGGTAATGCAACCTATTTTTTTTATTTTTTTTCAAGATTTGGACAAACTTTTTGGAATGCAAACCTAAAGACTCAACCTTGGGAAGTTGAAATGAAGCCAATACCTTAAAGGACAAAGGACCAAATGATAATAGGACAAATTGACAATGTCTCACCTATATTCCTGGATACTAAGCTAGGTTTGACAAAAATGATATTAATGAAAGGACAAATTTTAGACAAGGTCAAGACTCCCTAACAACAACTTAGGGTATCATCCAAAGTTTTGATTTTTCAAGTTTGACAAACCAAAATTTTGAGACTAAATGCAAGAAGGCAATGATTATGACAATGACTTATGATATGACATGAAAATGATCTAAGGATGTGATATGAAAAGATGAAGCCAAGACAAGATGACAATACAATGATAAGGATATGCGAAGACCAATGACTTGGAATATGCAAAATGCAACCTAGGCAAGACCTAATTTTAGCATGACAAGGATAATACACGAATGTCACCTAAATGGAAATCTAGCTTGGATATGACAATGAAATGCAAACTTAGGGAAATGATTTTGAACCTAAGTGCAAAATGACGACGCTTGCAATGAAAAGGACTAAAATGAAGGGAGATGACAATATGCCCTAGGACCTAAGTTGGACTATGCAAAACCTAGCCTAAAGTGACATGAATTTTGAAACAAAGATATTCAATGTTTTGACAAGCCATGTTCAAATGTTGGATGAATACTTGGACAAATTTGGACTTTTGTTTGGATTTTGTTTTGGATTGAAGGTTGTTGCTTTTGAAAACCCAAGTTGATTATGAGCACTTTTGAAAGTTTGTTTTTGATTTAACTTTTGACAATCACGGAAGACAAAAATGTTTGTTTGACTTTGACTCAAGACAATCAAGCACATTCACAACAAATCCTATGGCTGGTAAGGGCAATATCTGTTGAATCCTCTAACCATAAAATACAACACTCGGCCGAATAGCTAGACACTTGGTAGCACTGGCTCCCCCATACAGTGCACTCACTTCTCGGGCATAACAAGCTTCGAGTTCAAGGGGCATCACTTCCCAAGAACTTCCTATCTCTAACTGAGGAGTACATGAGAGGTGTCTTTGGCATGCGCGTATCACAATGCCTGAGCCAACAGATAGAAGGATTTTGGCATCTAAAAATAAGAGATTCTAGTAAGGGCATCCGTTCGGGTGGGTATTGATCTGACGAATAAATCATCGCAATACCATTCCAACACCCGTTGTCTACAACTTTCGTTGCATCCATAGTTATTTAGAGTGGTTCGGAAGAGCTTGGCTTTAGCCCATCACCACTTTGGGTCGTTCCCTCTCACCAATGCCTGTGCGAAGTGCCAGGCAAATCGGGAGGCAGGCCCAATTCTAAGGGTTAAAACATGCAATCAAATTAAAAATAGACACAGCATGCATGGTGTTCATTAACCTTTAAGAAATGAAATGTGCAACTACTTTAAAAATCACAAGCAAAATGTTTTAATGAGAGTCTTTGACCGTGTCCTGCAGAAGATTCATTAGTAGTTGCATTTTTAGTCTTCGTCACACGTAACACCAAGATGCTACACAGAGAATTAGCGCCAAAGAAAAACCAGAATGCAAGAAACAGAATGAAAACAAACAAATTTGCAAGTAAAAACAAGTGATTTCACCTCTGTTTCTGGCCTTGCACAGGCGCAGAATGCTTCAACACAGGTGTAGAACCCATCAACACAGGCGCAGAATGCCTCAACACAGGCACAAAAGTGCCCAGAGAGCTCCAAGTCACCCTGTTTCTTGAGTTTTTTACCTGCAAATAGCTCAAAAGCACTCAAAACATGGTTAAGGGGTTAGTTCAAATTGATAGGCGCCAATTGACGAGGAACAATGACTAATCGATCCAAATTGACATGATTGAAAAGGACAAGGATCAATGACGAATCAATCACAAAATGACAAGATTGACAAGGACAAAGATCGATAATGAATCGATCACAAAATGATGAGATTGACAAGTTGATAATCGCAAATGATTACTAACAAGCTAAAGATGATTGAAAGATTGACAAGAGGACAAAACCCTAATTCTATCATCGATTAGGATTGACGATGTCCAAAATGATGATAAATGAGCATGCACCATGATGCGACAAGATAAGATCGACCAAAATCATGACTGAAGATTGCTATCGACAAGACCTAATTTGAAAGCGAGAAAAATGAGGAATGCAGAAGAAGTACTCGATGCTCGCAAATGATAAAGACCAAGTGCGCAACATAGAAGAAATGTTAATGCAATGCAAGAACCCTAAAATAAGGCAATGCATAAATGTTAAAGTATGACTCCACAAGCGTTGACCATTTTTAGACATCTACACATCCAAACGGTGAACAACCACTCCGGTGGCACCTTGGGTTAGTACGATGGTGAAAACCTGGCAAACAGGTGCCACTCGTAAAGGTTATGGCTACATTGTCTTTCAGGCTTGTTGCAATCACATTCATTTCATACACACATCCATCCGTCCCAAACCATGGCTTGTTATTGATCTGCAATCAAGGAAAGTACTTCATGCATCTTGCATCCCGCTTTTTCATAGTCATGTCTAAACTGGGGGCAATGCCCTTAAACTATTGATGGAAGTGGATTCTACATTTTTTTGTGATTCATTGAGTTCTTCATTCAAAACTATCTCACAAAATACCAAAAACATTCACAAATATCTCACAAAATCCAAAACATTCAAAAAACAATCACAAAATCCAAAACATTGGAAAACAATCATCAAAATCCAAAAAATTCAAAAATCACAAAATCCAAAAACATCAGAAAACATCGAAAATCAAACAAAAACATGGCAACACATTGTACATACTCATCCGAGCAGATCCCAAACAAGCATTAAAAAAATACTCGAATGATGATCACTTCTCAAATCGACCAAACAATCAACATCAAAACTCAAACTGTCTTCAACAAGGATGCATCCTTCCTTACCAAGACAAAGACAAGATAACATTTTCTTTGACAAGAAAATTCTATTTAAGCTATCAAATACTTGGTTGATTTATGGGTTATTTATTCATATCAGGTTCCTACAGCATTGTTTGTGTGTCTTCGGTGCATTATTCCAATGAAGTATTGGGGCATGTCCTAATGGTGTCTACGTGGGAAGTTCACTAAGCTACGTGATCTTATGCAAAATACAATCATAGATCACTATGGCTTGCTGACTACAGCATATACCTCGACCATATGAGCATGAACCATTACCAAGGATCCATATTCTTTATTCTTTATATATGTTGTTTGTTTGCAGGTACAATGCTCTTTTGTTCCTCCTACCTCATCCAATTTGGATAAAGGTTTTTGTCTCTTATTACGGTATGAACTTGTCTTAGGATATGATCAGCCCAAGATCAAGGAGGACGATCCAAGTCATGCACGAAAGGAGATAATCCTTGTCTATTCTGCAAGCAATACTTAGGTCAACTTGATCCATTATATCAAGTTGCTTGTATTAACTTGCTATATCAAAATCCATGTAAGGAATACTCAGGTCATCTTGAATCATTATGTCAAGTTGCTTGTATTTTCTTACAATATTTTAAAGCTCAATGATGAAAAATAAAGCACTATGGATCGTCATTTCACCTTATCTGAATATATTGCATTCTGTTGTATTCCATCCATCCATACATTCATAAATAGCTTCATATCATTCATAAATAGTAATGACAAAGGGTGCATACTCTATTTTCCTCTTCTTCCATAAGAATGAGTCATAGGTCCTCCATTTCTTCTATCTAACATTGAACCTCCCCTCACCCTCCCCATCTCGATAATCAACATCACATACCCTACATCGTGTTCCAATCAACCTAATCAAGCCATGTTCATCACCATCCTTCTCTAACAGGACGGACTGTGTTTCCCATCCTAAGTCACCCAATCAAGCCACTTACTCTGTCTGCACAGGTACATCGACTCACACACACCTAGACTATCAACAGATACTCTGATCAAGTATCTTCGGGTCTCAACAGGTAATCGATTATGGCAAACCTAGACTACAACAGACATTTATCATAATGACCTAGTCTCAATGGGGCTGCTATGATTCACCACAACCATCCATCACACGCACACCCACACACTATCAATTGATCAACCAATCAAGCACAATCATAACGAACAATTACATCAATTGTCTAAGTCTCAACAAGTATTTTTCTTCAAATACCTTGACTTCATTGGGCAATTACATCAATTGTCTAAGTCACCATCAAGTCACTTTGATTCACTTACTCAGACTTTATCCTGTCCAAGCAAACAACTGACATCAACTGTCATGCTTTGACTCGACTGGGGCAATTAAACCGATTGCACCAGATTGTCCAACCAATCTTGATCAATTATATAGCATCAATCAAAAACGCAACACCACATTTGCACCATATCTCCTGCATAACCTACGGGTACTCACTGGCTTGCCATTTTTCCATATTCACTCTATTTTCTTCCATTGTTTCACCATTATTGCTAATTTATTTTATTCTACCTCCCCTCCACTTCTCATTCTTTTTCGAGAGATCGCCTGATTTTTTGAAATTTTCGGCCTATCTCTCGAGGGGACATACCACCCATTAAATTAACATTTTATGGGGCATTTCTTCACACCTATTTTTTTTTCTTTGAAATGACGCGATAAACCGCACCATCTCAAAGAGGGGCAAATGTAGTCATATAAATCTGTCCAGTTTAATTAAATGAATATTTGCTATTTATTTGATTAAAAATCCACTAGCCATTAGTTAAATTAATATTTAATTAATTCATCTTCAAACATTCTCCTATTAATTAAATAAATTATTCGATTTATTTTAATTAATTCATTATACCAAATTCACAATCAATTAAATGAATAAATTCTATTTATTTAATAAAATCCCCATTTTCCTCTTTTAAATAAATTAAATAAAATATTTATTTAAATCATTTATACCCCCACTTGCATTTTCCTACAAATGCAACTTGCACACATTTATTGAAATAAATTAATTTTATTTTAAATAAAATCTTATTTTCTCTCACCCACCATCTCCCACTTGCCCTTCCTAAATTTTTCTACAACCTATCTAATCCTAATCAATTAACCTAATCCATCCCCTAATTATTATCACATTCCTAAGCAACTTGAAGTCACTTCTCAAAGACTTCAAAGTCTTGAAAAGCATTTAATGTTTTGTGTGTTCAACAATCTAACCTCTAAAGTCTTCCAAAACCACTAATGGCTCTTACATGACCATTAATGGCTCTTACATAACCATTTATGGTTAATTCAACTTGCACTCATGTGTCTCCTCAAGCATTTATTGCTTTGACCATGGTTATCTCTTTTGCCTTTGCACAAGAGTTTATCCATTGGATAAAAGTTTTTATTCTTTGAATAAAGAATTTATTCACTCAACCCAACCTTGACCTTGACTCCCAAGTTAACTCTCAGGTCATGTCAAGCATTTAATGTTTATTCCCTCTCCTCTCAACCTATCTCACATTGACACTTGTCATCCTGGGATTGGGTTGAAAGCCTTCACATGGATGGAATATCATTCAATCCTGACCCTTGTTGAGATTACTCAATCTCAACCATCCATTGCTCCATTTTACCTATAAATAGAGCTCACATTCCTCATTTTCAAATCCTGAAGCATTTAGCATTCATAGTCATAATCCTGAAAACTTGTATGCATCTAAGTTATAGAGAATTTTAGAGAGCATTTAGCATAAATCACTTATATCTTGTTATTTTGGCCTAAAATAAATCATTTTGGCATCATAGCATCTAATATTAGCTTTTATTCACATTTGCATAGTATTTTAGAATAAACATTTCAATCTTGAACCTCCATAAGCATCCATAGTGCAAAAAGTTGTTGAGAGCTACACTAGTTTGGAACTTGGAGAGGAGAGGAACAAGGAAACAGAAGCTACCAACATGGTAGAGAGCATATGGAGAAGTTTAGTTACTTTTTGTAGATTCCTTAAGCTTTCTTTTTGTTTAGTACTATCTTTCTTGATATGCTTGCTTAGGATAGTTTTTAATTGGTGATTTCTAACACTAACATCTAACAATTGATTTCTTTTGTTTCTTGTGTTGTGTTTATCCTAACCTACTTGTCCTTTTTGTAGAGCATCAATATATATATGTATGTGTGTGTGTGTGTGTGTGTGTGTGTGTGTGTGTGTGTGTGTGTGTGTGTGTGATGCTCTGCAAAAAGGGAAGGTTAGTCAATGATAACAAAACACAAACAAGAAGAAAAGCCAAATTGTTAGTGTCAGAAATCATAAATAAAATACTTTCCTACACAAGCATATCAAAAGAGATACCAACAGCATGACAGAATATCTAACTAGAAAGGTAAATATGATGAGGCATCTCCAAATGCCTCCTAACATGCTCTTGACTTCTTCTCCTTGGTTCCTCTCCTCTCCAAGTTCCAAAATAGTGTAGCTCTCAATAGCTTTTTGCACTATGGATGCTTATGGAGATTTGAGATTGAAGTATTTGCTCTAAATGTGAATAAAAAGCTAATACTATGCTATTGATACTAAAATGATTTATTTTAACCAGAATGACAAGATATTAGTTGATTATGCTAAAATGCTCTCTCAAAATGCCTATAGCTTAAATGCATACAAGTTTTCAAGATCTGGATTATGAAGAAATGGGCTCTATTTATAGAAAAAATTGTTTAATGGATGGTTGAGATTGAACAATCTCAACAAGGGTCGGGATTGAATGATTTCAAATCCATGTGAGGGCTTTCAACCCAATCCCAGGATGACAAGTGTCAATGTGAGATAGGTTGAGAGGAGAGGGAATAAGCATTAAATGCTTGACATGACCTTGGGAGTTAAGGTCAAGGTTAGTTGAATGAATAAACTCTTTACTCAAAGAATAAAGCTTTTATCCAATGGATAAACTCTTGTGCAAAGGCAAGAGGAATAAACTTGGTCAAAGAAATAAATGCTTGAGGAGAAACATGAGTGCAAGTTGAAATAACCATAAATGGTTATGTAAGAGCCATTAGTGGTTTTCAAAGACTTTGGAGGTTAAATTGTTGAACACACAAAGCATTAAATATTTTTCAAAGACTTTGGAGTCTTTGAGAAGTGACTTAAAGTTGCTTAGAAATGTGACAATAATTAGAGAATGGATTAGGCTAATTAGGAAGGGGTTAGAAGAATCTAGAAGGGGGTTTAGGAATGCAAGTGGATTTGGTGGGTGAGAGAAAATAGGATTTTAATTAAAATAAAATTAGTTTATTTCAATAAATGTGTGCAAGTTGCATTTGTAGGAAAATGTAAGTGAGGGGGGATAAATGATTTAAATAAATGTTTTATTTAATTTATTTAAAAGAGGAAAAGGGGGATTTAATTAAATAAATAGATTGTGAATTTGGTTTAATGAATTAATTAAAATAAATTGAATAATTTATTTAATTAATAGGAGAATGTTTGAAGATGAATTAATTAAATGTTAATTTAATTAACTAATGGCTAGTGGATTTTTAATCAAATAAATAGCAATTATTTATTTAATTAAGCTGGACAGATTCATGTGACTACATTTGCCCCTCTTTGAGACGGTGCAGTTTATCGTGTCATTTCAAAGAAAGAAAAATAGGTGTGAATAAATGCCCCATAAAATGTAAATTTAATGGGTGGTATGCCCACTCGAGAGATGGGCCGAAAATTTTCAAAAAATTGGGCGATCTCTCCAAAAAGAATGAAAATTGGCAGGGTGGTAGAAAAGAAGTTAGCAATACTGGTGAAAAATAGAAGAAATCATGGGGAAAATGGAGAAACGGGAGGCTCGGGAAGGTTACGGGGACCACAGCGGTGAGCAAAGGAAAAGTTATGGTGACGGTGAAGGATTTAAATGGGGAGAAAGGGGTGAAAACAGGATCATTTGTAACCGTGACCATTGTGAAACTATAGCTCTGACAGTGACCTTTTTGAGGAGCAAGAAGCAGTCAGGATGCCAGTACCAGTAGCAAAGCATCGATTTGAGCGAGTCTAATGATTCCAGTGGCCAGATGACTACGGACCAGCGGTATGCAAATTTGAAATTTGAAATTTTATGTATTTTTGTCATGTTTTTTGCTGAGTCCAAGTTGAGTTGGGACAATAGCACTGAAACTATGGTTTGGCGCTATTGTCCAATTAACTAGCACTATTATGCCGCAATGGCGCTATTGTGGTGTTGTTTGAGCGCTTTTGAAAATTTTAGCGTTATTGTAGGCATGTTTAGGCGCTTTTGTTTGATGAGCGCTATTGAGGGGTCAATTGAGCGCTTTTGTTTTTAAGCAGCGCTATTGTATAGTTTTTGTAGCGCGTTTGTAGTTTTAGTGCTTTTGCATAGCTGATTAAGCACTTTTGTTAGGGGTTTAGCGCTATGGTAGAGAAGTAGCACTTTTGTTTGCAAAATAGCACTTTTGTTTGCAAGATAATGGATGCCCTAGTTTGTGTGAATAAATCTCTCGATGCCAAAGATGGATGGATAGGGAGGTGAAGTGGGAGTTGTTTTGAACCATAGCAGCCTGATGAGACTTAGGTTATTAAGATAAATGCCTGTTGAAGTCTAGGTGTGCCATGATTGTTTACCTATTGAGACCCAGAGATACTTGATCAAAGTATCTGTTGATAGTCTTAGGTTTAAACTTAAGAAAGTTTGAAAATAAAACAACTGATGATGATTGATTGATGGCCGTGTGCAGGAGGATCTACGCGTGTTACAGTTACGCGAGAGACATCCAGCGACATAGGGGTTGCGGGATCGGCTGACAAAGGTCGAGATCGATTGCATTGCAGTGACTGGTTTATACGATGTGATGCATATGCCCGTGATTCGGATGAATCACGGATTGATTACCGCTTTAGCGGAGCGCTGGCACAGTGAGACGTACACATTTCACCTGGCGCAGGGGGAGATGACAGTGACCCTGGAGGATGTGTGGCGCATCCTGCGTATTTTGATTCGGGGGGAGCTGGTCACATACGATAGATCATGGGGGACTCTAGCAGTATAGAGATTCTTTGATGAGGATGTGTTCATTGATGATGGCTCCATTGCCTGGGAGGATATCGCTGCATTATACAAGCCTTTACCAGCAGTTTTGTCAGGCATTATGGGAGGACTATTGTGCCTGGATAGGCGATCACATGGTCTAGCCGTTGGTTGGGGGCAGGTGATCGAGATGATGATTACAGAGGGGACTTGATTTCCCTGGGGATCGTGTGTGCTAGCGCACCTGTATCAGGAGCTGCATGAGGTGGTATACCGCGGGAGGGGCTCATTAGTAGTGGAAGTGATGCTACTACATATTTGGGTGTGGGAGCACTTACCAGTGACTCGACCAGTGAGCTTCAGATTCCGAGTTGTGAATCAGTCGTATATGTTTATGTATAGCGGTATGATGAGTCAGCCCCACCTGGGGAAGTTAGAGTGGTGGCGGCGGGCATTGGATGATCTTGATGGAGTGATATGGAGACCCTATCTGGAGTGCGAGCCCTGGGATGATGATGCAGAGGCACTGCCATATGTATTTATAACCTGATTCCTCATTGGGAGGACCTCATATCATGTAGAGAGACAAGTGCCAAGTAGAGTGATGAGGCAGTTTGGACAGCAGCAGGGACTGCCTAGGGGATCAGGGGAGTATGCTAGAGTGGTCTGAGAGAGATATGCATGGGGGCTAGTACTTCCATATGATCAGGCACTAGCAGAGTTTCGAATGCTTCAGGTGAGACCTTGGGATATACGACCGAGGGTGGTGGATGCAGGGGTATCGGATGAGTATACGCAATACATGGCGGCTCATCCGATTCTTCGAATATCAAATCTGGCATAGCCGATGCCCGATTTTATGGATGATAGGGGATGGAGACGGAGGAGGAGAGGGGGGTGAGGACCTATGGTAGCTGGACGAGGGAGAGGAGATGGTGGAGATGGAGGAGGGGGGGATGGGGGATGTGGTGGAGGTGGTGGTGGAGGTGGAGGAGCTAGTGGGTTGGGCAGTCGAATCCAGCAGAGAGGGAGAGGCGGATTGCCACTATGGATATCGTAGGGATCGTTGATGTAGGGAGGAGTTAGATTGGGTGGGAGAGGTATGGAGAGGGAGATACCGATGGATAGAGGGGAGAGAGCCCTTGGAGAGGGATATACCGGTGAGGTAGCTATGGAGACAGGAGAGGGATCAGGTGGAGATATGCGAGAGCGACTAATAGCACATTTGTAGTCTCGACTTGAGGCATCCGAGACACCGGTGGAGGATTTGGAGGCGGAGGTTGCAGCTAGAGATGTGCAGCTATTTGCATGAGAGTCAGAGCTGACTGTAGTGCTGCAGGAGAGAGATTAGGCCATGGATAGGGTGATCCAATTGCAGGAGAGAGTGAGGGTTTTGAAGGGAGTACAGGGATAGGGGCCATCTATGGAGGCATTGGTGAGGGAGGTATGGAGAGCAGGTGGAGAGGTTGATTATTGGTGGGGCCTATATGAGCAGGTGGTACCATCCAGTCAACGAGCACTGAACTATTCACGGATGCGATAGGCCAGGTCAGAGCGATCCCAGAGGATGCAGAGCAGTGGGGGTGTGATGGTTCCTCTATGGAGAGACAGGTCAGGGGGTGCAGGAGCTAGTGGGGGATTGATGGGGCCTCCATGGAGAGATAGATCGGATGGGGCGGGGACCAGTGGGGGAGCAGGTGGCAATGGTGGTGCAACATCTGGTCAGAGTGGCATCTGAGAGAGCATTTTTCATATATGTATTTTATCTTTGGATTGTATCTTGGATGGCTCTTGGTAGCCAATTTTGTAGACTTCTTTGGACTCTGATACATGAGATGATATATATGAGGAGATCCCATTTTTTTATTTATATGCATATTGTGATGTATGGATGCTATGCAGGATGGTGTTTTTATGAGTTTATGCATAGATGGATATGTGTATATGTATGCATTTATGAGATGATTCCTATATGCATGTTTTTATGATGATTTATGATGTTGGATACTGACATATGAATGCAGGTTTATACATGTGTGCATGTTTTGTTTGATGTAATGCTTTATGTATGTAATGCCATGATGATGATGTATGCTTATGATGATTTATGAATAGGATTTTGGTATTTTTTGTTTTGATATAATGATGAGATAATGATATGTAATTTTTTGAATGAATGGTTAGATAATGATATGCAATAATGTTAATGTAAAGAATGAATGGTTTATGTATGGATATGCATCTTGATGCATTTTTAGATGAATGTAATTATGGATAAACAAATGTAAAGTACAAATGTTTATATGATGATGTCTAAATGAATGCATATGTATAATGGATATATATAAAATGGTATGAACCAATGTTTGAGACAAATGGTTTTATGATATTAAATGCCTAAATATGATTAAGTAAAAAAAATGATAATGTGATGATAATGCAACTTATGGTTTAATAACTGCACCTTAATGCAATTAAAAGGATAATGAATGCAATGTAAATGAATCCTAAAATGAGCATAATAAGACACTTAATAATGGATGAATGAATGCACCTTTCAACTAATGAATAGATAAATGAATGTATGCAATGATAAATGATAAAGGATGATAAAGGAAAAATGATAATTGATAACTGACACTAAATGAATGCATAGTAAATGGTTAATACAATCAAGGACAAGTTGATCATATGAATCTAATCATCATGATTATGCAATGATGCAAATGATTAATGAAGACTAATGTCAATAAATTAAATGAGTTGTATGCAATTTTAATGAAAAATGACATGAATGTACTTGATGCAAAATGCAACCAAATGCAATGATGATATGACCATGATGAATGCAAGGTTTGTGAGACTTTGCATGATGCATTGATGATGTATCAGAGTACTCAATCGCGATTGTATCCAAGACCAACTCAATTCTTACATAACTGTTCATATTAACCTTGCTCATATTTGCATACAAATCATACATATGAATGAGTGAATGGATGGGTGATATGCAACGGAATGCATTATATAAACAGATGAGATGAAATGACGATCCATAGTGCTCTTATTTTCATCATTGAGCTTTAAAATGTTGTAAGAAAATACAAGCATCTTGACATAATGATTCAAGATGACCTAAGTAGTCCTTACATGGATTTTGATATAGCAAGTTAATACAAACGACTTGATATAATGGGTCAAGTCGACCAGAGTATTGCTTGCGGAACAGACAAGGATCATCTCTGTTTATGCATGACTTGGATCGTTCTTCTTGATCTTGAATTGATCATATCCTGAGACAAGTTCACATGTTAATAAGAGATAAAACCTTTATCCAATTGGATGAGGTAGGAGGAACCAAAGAAAGAGCATTGTTCTGTAAGCAAATAGTATGTACATAAAGAATAAAGAATATGGATCCTTGGTAATGGTTCATGCTCATATGGTCGAGGTATATGCTGTAGTCAGCAAGCCGTAGTGATCTATGACTGTATTTTGCATAAGATCATGTAGCTTAGTGAACTTCCCACATAGACACCATTAGTACATGCCCCAGAACTTCATCGGAATAATGCACCAAAGATACACAAACAATGCTGTAGGAACCTGATACAGATAAACGAATGAATTACACACGAATCAACCAAGTATTTGATAGCTTAACATAATTTTCTTGTTAAAGAAAACGTCATTTTGTCTTTGTTTTGGTAAGGAAGGATGCATCCTTGTTGAAGACAGTTTGAGTGGTGATGTTGATTGTTTGGTTTGATTGATAAGTGGTCATTGTTTGGAGTATGTCACAATGTTGTTTGGTATCTGCTTTGAAAAATGTATGTACAGGGTGTTGCCATGTTTTTTATCGATTTTTGATGTTTTCTGATGTTTTTGGAGTTTGTGATGATTGTTTTTGAATGTTTTTGGTTTTTGTGAGATAGTTTTCCAATGTTTTTGGTATTTTGTGAGATAGTTTTCCAATGTTTTTGGTATTTTGTGAGATAGTTTTGAATGAAGAACCAATGAATCACAAGACAATGTAGAATCCACTTCCATCAATAGGTTAAGGGCATTGCCCCCAGTTTAGACATGACTATGAAAAAGCGGGATGCAAGACGCGTGCGGTACTTTCTTGATTGCAGATTTATAGCAAGTCATGGTTTTGGATGGATGGATGTATGTATGAAGTATAATGTGATCGCAACAAGTCTAAAAGACAATGGAGCCATAGCCTTTACGAGTGGCGCCTGTTTGCCAGGTATTCACCATCGTACTTACCCAAGGTGCCACCGGAGTGGTTGTTCACCGTTTGGATGCATGATTTTTCTTTACTTTTTTTTATTTTCTTCAGGACATTTTTCTGAATGTTTTTGGTATTTTTGCCTGTATATATGAGAGCTTGATGCTCTGTACAGCTTTTTAGGTGTAAAACCATTTGAGGTGCATGCTGTTGATCGGATCTTCTAGCGGTTCTCCTTCTGATGTAGCCAACTGATATGCCCTGGACCCAAATACAGCAGTGACAACATATGGTCTCAGCCAATTTGATTCAAACTTTCCTTGATGTTCTCGGTTGGGCTAGTTATGAGGATTTTCTCAAAGAACAAGATCACCCACCTCGAATGTACGAGGCTTAACTCGGTGATTATAACTTCTGCTCATGCGCTGCTGATAGGCTTTGAGATGGTTGTGTATAGCTTGTCGCTTCTCATCAAGTAGCTCTAAGTCCTGAAGATGGGATACTCTGTATGCTTCATCATCGATGAGATTGTGCAAGGAAACCCGTAGTGATGGGATCTCGACCTCAATAGGTAAAATAGCTTCTGCACCATAGACCAATGAGTATGGAGTTGCGCCTGTAGGGGTTCGAATGCTAGTTCGATATGCCCATAGTGCTAGATTCAATTGAACGTGCCAATCACGACTGGCATCATTGACTATCTTCTTTAGGATTCTTAATATGTTCTTGTTTGATGCTTCGGCCTGAACATTGCCTTGTGGGTAATAGGGAGTAGAAAAGCGGTGTTGGATGTGAAATTTCTCGCAGAGTTCACGGACATCTTGATTCTTGAAAGGAAGACCGTTATCTGTGATGATGGACATGGGTACACCATACCGACAGATGATGTAATTGAGGATGAATGAGACGATCTGCTTGCCGGTAACTTGGGTAAGTGGAACAGCTTCGATCCACTTTGTGAAGTATTCGGTGGCGGTAATAATGAATTTATGGCCATTGGATGAAGATGGATGGATTTTACCCACAAGGTCAAGGCCCCATTGACAAAAAGGCCATGGTGTTGTGATTGGTTGCAATTCTTGTGCCGGTGCATGTATTAGGTCTCCATGAATTTGGCATTTCTTGCACTTCCTGACAAAGTAGTAGGAGTCTTTTTCCATAGATGGCCAATAGTATCCATTGCACAGGAGTTTCTTGGCTAGTGACAGACTGCTTGCATGAGTTCCACAAATTTCTTCATGTACCTCTTCTAAGGCCTTTTTTATCTCATCTTGTTCTAGACATCGAAGGAGAGTACCATCAAGACTGCATCGGTATAGGGTTTCGGCGATAATGGTATATCGAGCAGTTTGGCGAATGAAGGTTTTACGTTGGTTATTTGATTGGTTAGGAGGAAGGGTGTGATCGCAGAGATAGGTGTAGAACTCACCATACCATGGGGATTTATAACCGACAAGGCAACATATCATCTCGGATTCGGGGATATCATAAGAAAGGATCCAAAGTTGTTCTACCAAGAACTCGTAGTGTGTTGAATTCTGCGAAAGATCTAGGAGAGATGCAATGGTAGCCATAGTGTCAGCAGCTCGATTCTGATCTCTGGGTATTTTCTCAAAGGTAATTGTAGTAAATGATGCCTTTAGACTATCCACCATTTGCTTGTATGGCATGAGTTTATCATCCTTGGTCTGATATTCATCTGTTGCTTGTCGAATGACCAGTTGTGAGTCTCCATATACTTGTAGTTCTTATAATTTCCATTGTACAGCTAGCCTGAGTCCTGTGATCAAGGCCTCATATTCTGCTATGTTGTTTGTGCATGGAAATGTGAGCCTGTAAGACTTCGGGATGTTGTCACCTTGAGGTGTGATAAACAGAATGCCTGCCCCCAAGCCATGCCTAGTGTACGAACCATCAAAGTATAGTTTCCATGGTTGTGTTGTTGTGATCATGAATATCTCTTCATCTGGAAAATTGGAAATTAGAGGATGATGGCCTATGAGGGGTGCATCGGCCAACTGATCTACAATGACTTGTCCTTTGATAGCCTTACGGTCTACATACTCGATGTCAAATTCACTGAGAATCATTACCCATTTGGCCAAGCGGCCTGTTAATGCTGCTTTGCTGAGTAAATACTTGAGTGGATCAATCTTTGTAATGAGTTGTACCTTGTGTGTTAACAGATAGTGCCTTAGTTTAATGGCTGCCAAGATTACTGCTAGGCAAGCTCGCTCAATAGGTGTGTAATTGAGTTCATAGCCAACCAGTGTGCGAGAGATGTAATAAATAGCACACTCTTTCCCTTCTGCATTATGTTGTGCCAATAGGACACCCAATGCTATACTTGTTGCTGATATATAGAGTAACAGAGGTCTACTTGGATCTCGTGGGATCAACAATGGTGTATTCATGAGATAATCTTTTAGCATCTGGAATGTTTGCTGGCATCTGACATCCTATTGAAAGCGGATGTTTTTGTGTAGCAGGTGTGTGAATGGGTGACACTTATCTGCCAGTTGTGCAATGAATCTACGGATGGATTGTAGTCATCCTTGTAATGTCCTTAGCTAACTGATATTCTTTGGTGGTGGCATGTCCATGATTTCTTTTACCTTTGTTGGGTCGACCTCAATACCTTTGTTTGAGACAATGTATCCTAGAAGCTTCTCGGAGGTTACTCCAAAGACACATTTCTTTGGGTTGAGTCGAACATGGTATTGTTCTAGTCTGTCAAAGATTTTATCTAATATGTTGAGATGCCCTTCTCTGGTGAGTGATTTTGCTAGTACGTCATCAACATAATCTTCCATCATAGTATGCATCATGTCATGGAAGATGGTGGTCATTGCTCGTTGATAGGTTGCTCCTACATTCTTGAGACCGAAAGGCATTACATTCCAGCAGTATGTGCCCCATGGACATGTGAAGGCTATCTTATGTTGATCCTCTGGTGCAATCTTTATCTGATTATACCCTGAAAAGCCATCCATGAGTGAAAGCATGGCATGTCCTGCTGTCAGATCTACTATGATGTCGATATTTGGTAGGGGGAAGTCATCCTTAGGACATGCTTTATTCAGATCTCTAAAGTCAGTACAAATACGGATGCCCCCATTTGGTTTGCCGACAGGCACAATGTTGGATATCCAATGTGCATAATCAATGGGTCTAATGAAACCAACATCTAGGAGTTTCTTAAGTTCTGCTTTGACTAATACTGCAATCTGAGGATGCATCTTGCGAAGCTTCTACTTGACAGGTTTGGCTCCTTCTGCTACTGTGAGGTGATGCATGACTAAATCTGGATCAAGACCAGGCATGTTTGCATATGACCATGTGAAGTTAATCTGGTGCTTCTGGAAGAATTCGACAAACTTGGGTTGTTCCTCTAGAGTTAAAAGAGTTGCCAGATGTATGAGGTGAGGAGTTTCAGGAGTCCCCACATTGTATTCTTTGGTTTCTTCAATGAGAATCGTTGATCGTTCCTACTGTGTGCTACAGGGAAGGATGTCAAACCTTTCATCCTCAGGCACCTCAGAGAGGTTTTCACCATTGGATACGCTCTTTCTTTTTACTTTTATGGGATCAAACAGTGCCATAGTGTGGTTTTCACTGGAAGATCCATGTTTTATTGTTATATTTTTGCAGCTGAAAGGTTTGGCATCCACCCCGAAGTATGCTGCGCTATTAAGTTCTATGGAGAATCTAGCTTTGTGATCCCTGCTTGGTAGGTTATCCCTTAATTCCAAAAATTCAATGATCGCCTCATTGTTTTGGAAGTGGTCAAGACATGGGGGATTTGGTTGGTTCCATTCGATGAGTTCCGGATGGATAATGGGCATTACTTCATCGATTAGGTTAAGTTCGTTAGATGTATCAATGACGGTTAAGATGTTATGGTGAAGGTCATTGATGGTACTCTCCCTGTCAGAATCAGGCGTAGGATGTGATGTAGGGTCTGTCAAAGAAGTTTCCAGCTCAGGAACCCAAGAAGTCTTTATCCGTGCTTCTCTGTAAACAGGGATGTCTTTGCGGGGTGAAGGTATCGATGTGTCTTCCTCATTTGAAGTATTAAGCTGAATGGAATCAAATTTCCATTCATGTGAGTCGGTCTCTGAATCACCTTCCAGCATCCGATTACTATACCATACTGGGATGTCCTTTGTGTTAAATACTGCAGGTGTGATCGGTTGATGTACCTTTGTAGATGAAATGATCGGTGTTGTAGGAAGGATGATGGGGATAAAAAAATCTGATACGGGGAGTATCAGTAGTGTTGACTCAGTTGCTTCTGTTGGAACTGCTGGTGTTGTAGATGCTGTTGCGGGTTCTGATACAGTTGCTGCTGCTAATGGTGCTATTGATGTTATTGTTGTTGCTGATGGGATTACTGGTTTGTTTGGTGGGATGATTGGCATTGTAGATGATTGTGTTGGGATTTTGAGCCTTGGTGGGGCAATTGCGATGGTGTTTAATGTTGCTTTGATAATGAAAGGTGTCCTCTTTGCAATAGGCTGATATAGTGGTTTGCTGGGTTTTCCTTTGAATCTGAGCTTAGGAAAGATCGCCTTTTCAAAGCCTAGGCCTGTATTATCTTTGGGCTTTAATTCTGGCAGCAGTGGTTCATGTCTTCCTTGTTTGCAAGATCCCAAAGCACTCTGACCATCATAACCCATTCTTTGCATAATGAGGAGGCCTTTGCCATACTGATCCGTGGGAAGTGTAGCTTGCGGCATATCAGTGGTGATAGGATCTTTATAGATCCATTCCGCTAAGTCCTCATCTTTGGTTTCTTCTTCTTGACTCTTCCCAAGGATGAAAGGTGTCAAAGTACATGCTCACGTGATCAGTGGTTGTTGAAGTAACTGTTGTAGTTTGCCATGTGTTCTAGGAAAGTGGGCATTTGTCCCACACAAAAGAGTTTACTTAAGTTGTATTCCCCAGGACCTTCCTCTGCTATTTTCATCTTAAGCTTTTCTTGCTTGGGTATAGGGGTGTTTGAACTGGCAAGAGAGGCTGGACTTATATATGATGTGGAGGAAATGGCTTCTCTATTATTAGGAACGGTAATCTTTGGTTGATGACTGATATTATGACAATATGCAAAGGGATTTGCATCACCCAGGATTGTGATCTCTACACCATTATGTGGGAACTTGATACATTGATGGTAGGTAGATGGAATGGCTTGCATGGCATGTATCCAAGGTCTTCCTAACAATAGATTGTATGGCAGAGGAAGGTCCAGAACCTGACAGATGATGTGTTTTACCACAGGGCCCACTCGGATTGGTAGTACCACAGCTCCTTTGGATGAACACTCTGCATCGTCATAGGCTTTGATTGCGATCTTCTTATAGGGATCCACTGATTCTATGGCATATCCCAACACTGTGACCAACTGCAGTGTACAAATATTGAGGCCTACCCCATTGTCGATCAAGACTCGCTTGATCCTATGTTGGTTGATAAAGCCTTCAATGTGTAGTGAAGTGTTATGAGGTTGCTGGAGAGAAGAGTTGTCACTTTCAGAAAAAGTGAGACAAGGTGATGACTTTAGACTTCCAACCATGGCTTGGAATTGATCTGTATTGAGGTTTTCATAGACTGACGCCTCTTAGAGAGCTTGATCCAGGATTGTCTTATGAGATGGAGATAGGCGTAAGAGCTCTAAAATGGATATAAGCGCAAGAGTTTTGTCTAATTATTCCACAAGATTGTACTGCTTTGGTATGGAGGTGATGCCTTGTGGAGCTGCCTTTATGGTAACCTTGCCGATGTAACAACATTGCAATTGGAGCTAGGATTTTTTATGGTTATAGTTGCAATTT
The DNA here is from genome assembly GCF_030272615.1 of Cryptomeria japonica. Classification (NCBI taxonomy): domain Eukaryota; kingdom Viridiplantae; phylum Streptophyta; class Pinopsida; order Cupressales; family Cupressaceae; genus Cryptomeria; species Cryptomeria japonica. Next base: position 513,808,418 of record NC_081411.1, on the reverse strand, counting down.
GTTCACTGGCATCATACAGGTGATTTACAGTATAATTATACGCAGCCTGCGTATAATCAGTGGTATCAGTGCCTCTCCTAGAAGTGGAAGGACCCCTTTGATCTTGTGATGGAAGTGGATTTTTGAACATCAGATGATCATTGTTTGTTGTTTTTGGGTCATGCCCTTCGATTTCAATTTCACCTTGATCAATAAGATCCTGAATAAGATCTTTCAATCTGTGACAATTACTCGTCTTGTGTCCTCTCCCTTGATGGAAATCACAATGTTCAGTATCCCTCCACCATGCAGGTTTGACTTGAGGTTCATAGTTTGATGTTTTAGGTAGAGTTACCAAATTTTAAGAAACCAGTTGTCGCAACACTGTTTTGATGGGTTCCCCTAAGGGAGTGTATGTTCGTTTTTGTTTTTGTTGACGAGGTCTGGGTTCGTTGTGAGATGTGATGCGACCTTGATTTGAAGGAAAAATTGTGTTAGTCTAAGGTGGGGGATTCTATCCTACAAATCGAACCACAGGTTGTGCACTTTTGATAATTCTGGCATCCACAACCCCATCGTTGACGATGTTTTTGTTTTTGTTCCAGAAGCTTGGTTTGTCACTATTGAAGCATGGGCGAGGACCATCCTTTGGTTCATTATAGATTTTGATAAGTCCTTTCTTAATGAGAGCTCACTCACATTTCAAGCCCTTGGTGTTCATGTCATTAAAAGAGTCTGTGTCTTTGACATCCAGGTGAAATTCCATTTCTTCGTTTAAGTTGGAAATAAATATTTCCACTAGTTCTTGTTCAGGTAACTGAAGAGAACGTCTGCTAGACATTTGACGCCATCGTTGTAGGAATACTGAAAATAGTTCACCTGGTTTTTGTTTAGTGTTACATAGATCAGCCATGGTGATGTCACGTTCAATGTTATGAGAGTAATGTGCCAAGAACTTCTGAATTAGCTCTTCAAAGGTCCTAATGCTACCTGGCAGTCGAGAAAACCATGATGTGGTTGTTCCTCCCAAGCTTGGGGAAAAAGTTGCATTAGGTATGTGTCCTCATATGCCACTTCGAGGCAAGCTGAATGAAATTCTCTGACATGATCACGAGGATCTCCCTTTCCTCTATATTTTTTGAATTTGGGTGTTTCAAATCCCCGTGGAAAGGGTGGCATATAAAGATTTCTATCGAAGGGATAGGGACAAATGTCATTGAGTGAGAATTGGTTGGTTTTTACACCACTATGAAGTTGTTGGGCGAGATTTTCAACTTGTTGCCGCAACATCTCCATTTCATTTGGAGGAGGAGGTGGTGGGTTACCTCGAGGAATGCTATATCTGATGGGATCTCTTCCTCTTTCTTCTTCATGGCGACTTTGTTGTTCTGATGCTTGTCGTAGTTGGGCAAGATCAAAGTCAGAGGGGAGCTTGGCTCCTTTTTGTGTGAGCTTCAAAAAGTGAGCATCCACATTGCTCCTGAGTATTTCATCAAAAAGTCTGTTAAAGAGAGGGTTATGTTGGGCCCTTTCTATTGTTGCAGGAGTAGGAGTACTTGGGTTCTCGTCATTCGCATTTCCTCCAAGTGCTTCTTGAAATTCATTGATATTTTCCTCCTCTTCTTCTTCAATTTCTATTTCTCGTTGCCTTGACTGTGATCGGGTATGAGCCATTTTGTTTACAAGTTTTTGTTGAAGTTGGGTGAAAATGATGATGAGTTGTTGATGAAATGAAAGATTGATGTTTGGTGAATTGTGTTGCATGTGGATCTCTAGCACTTTAAAGGTAGATGTAACCAAAATTCCTTCTTTGAATTGCTTGTTTTTTTAGTAAGGTTTGATGTGATAAGGTGTAGAGAAATCTGAGATGTGTTACAGATTTAAGTACCTAGTAATGAGAGGATTCACTCATGAACTAGTTTTAGCCTGCGTAGATGTGTCTCTTAGGATGAGCTTATCCTAGATGTAGAAACAATCTAAAAAGTGATGGGATGCATTTGATTCAAGCAATATCTAAAAGAGAACTTAGGACAAGAACCTCTTAATGTTTTGAGAGTTGAAACGGATTGATGATGAAGTGATGATGTATGAGTGAGATAATGGATGAAATGTTTTAACTTCAATAAAAGCTTTGTGTCACAAATGGAACAAATTCTACCTCTTCCCTTTTGGGCGTTGGTGGCAATTCTCGAGTTATGTTGTATGTGATACAAACGTTTGGGAAGAAGTTGGGATTAATCTTGCCTCCTTGGTTTTTGTGATAACTCAAAGCTCTATATTGCATAAAAGCTCTGCGATTTAATGATTCTGAATCAAATTCATTTGTTTTGCCTTGAAGGTAGAGACGCATGTGATGTAGAAAAACTCTATGAGAGACAAAGATTTGTCTATTGAGATAGAAGAATTTCCTCCTTTTGATCAAAGCCTTTGAGCTCAATGGTCTTCTTTTCAAGTTGATGTTCTGATGACGATTCTTCTTTCGCAAGATGTGAAGAATGGTCATAAAGTTTGATACGTTGTTGTTTGCACTTTGTTTTTGATATTTTTGGTTGTTTTGAAAGATGTTTGGTTGGACGAATACTTGTTTTGATTGATTTTTTATTCTTCTTTGACAAGAAAACAAAGCAAGCACACAAACACAAGAATATTGCCTTAAAAGGCACAAATGAGTATGGGTCTAGATCAACCCAATCCTTGGAATTTTTATGACCCTTTCCTTTAAGTGTATTTTAGGTGCTCTTCTTTCCAAAGCCTGAAGTCGGCTCAATTTGTACTTGGTCTTGACTAAAATGAAGACACCTCAAACACTTTGTATCCCTAAGGTCAAATGGCCAGTTGTGATAAATTCAGCCCACATCTTGATATTTCTTCAACTTTGGTACTACATACCTTATGAATCCCGTCGTGGTAGGTAAGGATGTGATATACTAAGTCTTGCACAAGTATAACAAATAGATGATCCCTATGATGGGAGTCACCACTTTTATCAAGCCACAAGTGACTTTTCAAAAAGTTGTATTTCTACTCAAGGAAATATGTATGGTGAGTATCTTGGGAGCAAAATCTTCTATGCTCTTGCACTGAAATGTATCTCAAATATTCTCAATAAATAGAACGGGTGGGCTACTAATTAAAGGTGTTTAGTCATTTTCGATGTCTTTGGACATAAGTTCATTCTGCATGACTCACTTAAGATCCTTGTAACTTGTGGTGGGGCCCATTTGTCCTTTCGACAAGTTACACTGTAGGAACAGTTATACCCAAGGCTATAGCTTTCACTCTCACCTGATTTCTATAGCGGCTCGAAGGATTTACCACGCGAGGTCATTCCTAAGAGTGATGTGTCTCTTGGTAGGCCTCTCTTAAAAAGATAAAATTTTGAGCGTTACTAACACTTTTCTCTTGCACCTAGGACCACAAAAGCTAAGGGAGAGGATAGTGTGTGTTAGAAGTAGGACCACTCGACCAACCCTTTACACAAGTGTGCCAAACACGAAATGCACTTGTTCTTTTTAACTTGCCATCGCAATGTGTTTTAACTATTTGGAGATGTTGCTCCAACAATCATGGTGTTCTTTTTAACTTCAAATGCAAAATTTTGAGTAAACTAGAACTTTGAAAATCCTGGTCAACTTAATTTGAAGCACGTATGAAGGAAAAATCGCTTTGCACAAATTTTGAAACAAGTTGATTGTGAGTTTTATTTGCACCAAAAATTGAAGTGTGGATTGTAAATTTTTGCTTAAGTTTGATGCTAGAAATAAATTTGTCTTGTTGATTTTAAGCACCAAATGAAAAGTTAAGCCTAAACTTGCAATAAACAAAGTTGTTTTGTTCAATTTTAGAGCACCAAATACAAAATTTGATCCTAAGCTTGCAAGAAAGCAAATTTTGTTTTGTTCAATTTTAAAACACCAAAAATAAGTTTTTGATTTTTAAGGAGGTTGGTTTTTAGACCTGCACAAGAAACAAATAGTTAGTAAAAACCGAACCTATGGTGGGCTTCTACAAGCCTAAGAATTTTCACTTTTTCGGTTACAGGGTCTTTTTTACAACGTTCTATTACAATAGCACTACTCTATGTTTTAAATAGAAGCGTTATTTAACACAAACGTGCTAATATAGACACAACAGCGCTAAAAGTAAAACTTTGACAGCGAAAGCAATAGCGCCAAAACAAGGTCAAAAGCGCCAAAACAATTTCAAAAGCGCTGAAACAAGGTCAATAGCGCTAAACTTGGTACAATAGCGCTATTGTAAGAACAATAGCACTAGAACAAGAAGTTGCAATAGCGCTACAACGTGATCAAAAGTGCTAAAGCGCAACCTGTGTGTCAAGTTTCAACATTCAAACATGTTAGTTGTCAAAAAAAATTGTTTGTTTAAGTGTTTGGATTCACGTCGGGTTCACCAAATGATGCTCTGCAAAAAGGGAAGGTTAGTCAATGATAACAAAACACAAACAAGAAGAAAAGCCAAATTGTTAGTGTCGGAAATCATAAACAAAATACTTTCCTACACGAGCATATCAAAAGAGATACCAAAAGCATGACAGAGTATCTAACTAGGAAGGTAAATATGATAAGGCAACTCCAAATGCCTCCTAACATGCTCTTGGCTTCTTCTCCTTTGTTCCTCTCCTCTCCAAGTTCCAAAATAGTGTAGCTCTCAGCAGCTTTTTGCACTATGGATGCTTATGGAGATTTGAGATTGAAGTATTTGCTTTAAATGTGAATAAAAAGCTAATACTATGCTATTGATAATAAAATGATTTATTTTAACCAAAATGACAAGATATTAGTTGATTATGCTAAAATGCTCTCTAAAAATGTCTATAGCTTAAATGCATACAAGTTTTCAGGATCTGGATTATGAAGAAATGGGCTCTATTTATAGAAAAAATGGAGCAATGGATGGTTGAGATTGAGCAATCTCAACAAGGGTCAAAATTGAATGATTTCAAATCCATGTGAGGGCTTTCAACCCAATCCCAGGATGACAAGTGTCAATGTGAGATAGGTTGAGAGGAGAGGGAATAAGCATTAAATGCTTGACATGACCTTGGGAGTTAAGGTCAAGGTTAGTTGAATGAATAAACTCTTTATTCAAAGAATAAAGCTTTTCTCTAATGGATAAACTCTTGTGCAAAGGCAAAAGGGATAAACATGGTCAAAGCAATAAATGCTTGAGGAGACACATGAGTGCAAGTTGAAATAACCATAAATGGTTATGTAAGAGCCATTAATGGTCATGTAAGAGCCATTAGTGGTTTTGGAAGACTTTGGAGGTTAAATTGTTGAACACACAAAGCATTAAATGCTTCTCAAAGACTCTAGAAGGGGGTTTAGGAATGCAAGTGGATTTGGTGGGTGAGGGAAAATAATTAGGGGGTTCAGGAGCCATTAGTGGATTTGGAAGACTTTGGAGGAATGTGACAATAATTAGGAAATGGATTAGGCTAATTAGGAAGGGGTTAGAAGAATCTAGAAGGGGGTTTAGGAATGCAAGTGGATTTGGTGGGTGAGGGAAAATAGGATTTTAATTAAAATAAAATTAGTTTATTTCAATAAATGTGTGCAAGTTGCATTTGTAGGAAAATGCAAGTGGGGGGGATAAATGATTTAAATAAATGTTATATATATATATATATATATATATATATATATATATATATATATATATATATATATATATTTTACACATGAACATATATGTTTTCCATCTAACACATACATATCACTCTTATTATAGAAACATCCAAACTAATCATCAAACCTACAATGACGATCTCAAATCCTACACACTCTAACTCGATGCAAGACCGACAATAGGGCTTATGATGACTTTAACCAAAACAAGGATAAAGACCTAAAACTAAGGACCAAAGTACTTACTTGAACTCATTAGCAATTCAGTGGACAATGGACTTGAGATGGTATCGACACAATTCCCACTTGTTTATAATCCTCTCTAGGATTCAATACTCTCCTTGTTCTTTCCATAAAAATAGCTTTATGACCTCTTCTCCTCGACAGCACTTGGTCAATTGAAACACGTGATTAGACCATATCCATTTTTATTGTTAAATAGGTAAAATGCATCTAGTATATTCAAATATACATTAAAATAAGCATTTCTAAACTATGTCATTGCAACTTCAAGAACATGTTAGAATTAAATGGACATCTCATCTTGTTATTAACAAACATTTGTTTGTGATGGTCTGTCTGCAGTTGGCTCATGGTTTGGTTTTACTTTTCAAGCAACTTTTCTCTTTGGGGTCTCTATCCTTTCTTTGTCTTGTTATGTCTTGTCTTGGTTTTGTTCTATTTTGTGAACTTGATTGAATATCTCATGTTATGGGTTGTAGGAGCCCCTTTTAAAACTTGTTTTGTACAGGGTTTTGGGTCCCTTAAAAACCTGTTTTTACTTAATCAAAAATAAACATTTGTTCGTAATCATAGCAATTACTAACCATTTACCATGATAGATAAAAGTAAAATTTTCCAGAATTGGAATGAAATACTATATAAAATTTGTGTATGTGACATTACCTATAGGTGTTTAGGTTTACAATTGGCTCACCTTCCCTTGGGCCTATTTGAATTTGTAGAAAATTTTATTTTTATTAAGGGAATTGACATTTTATATTAATATGTGTAGTGGTTCAAGTTTGAATACATATATTTCCATATGTAATAGATATTTAGAAAGTGAGAAATAGTAGTAGTAGCAATATCATGTACATATGTGTATATGTATGAGTCTTTAATTAACATTAAATTCATTGTTAGTATATTAATTATCAATATATAGTTATGATAATTATGATAATAATTATATGTTATCACATCTTTAATAAGATATAATGATATTATATCATTCTTATCTTTATATGTTAATTCTATATATTTAGTTAGACTTGCACGAGCATTAGTATATGAATATTAGGATGTCTAGTTACACATGGTGCACTAGATTCTTTAATGCTCTTTAACTTCAGACTGCTAGATCATGTTGGGATTAAGGTCTCTCAACCTTTGAGTCCTAGCAATAATTTATTGTTATTTGATGTTTATTTATTTATTCCTAATTTGCTATCTTCCTAAGTTGTCATGACACTATTGTGGGACCTATTAGTGAGGTGGAATCCTACATAATAAGTGATGACTATGAATAATACCTATTTTTTAGGAAATTGGCACCTAACTTGGAGGACCTAAATTTATGGTTATTTTGGGGGTGTCATGTCATTAGTTGTAATATTTTACTATGAAAAGTTATGACATGTTGCTATGTTGAGACTATGACAGTTTCCTAGCATGATTATGATAGCTGACCACTAAATTTGTGTAAGAGTTAGGAGTTGTATTATAGCAGGTGATGGCTATAACTAATGCATGTTGTTTATTGCTCAGCATTGGCATAGTTGGATAAGGCTAACATCTTGCATGCCATTTGGACTGATTATGTACATCACATTGTTGTGTTGGATGTCTTGCATATTGAGGATTGTGACATCTAGCATAGTAGGTCAGCTTGGACTTGTACATTTTCTCCATTTTGCAATTGCATGTATGCAATTATTGTGGATATGGCACATGGTTCTTGATTTCCATGTTATTTGTTTATAAATACTTGTAATGTTAGCTCACTTTGTATGATAGGTTGAAGATTTTATGAGACATCGTTATGATGCCGAAAGTATACCAGATTCTTGTTGTAGTGTGATAGCTTCTAAAGAGCATCGACACTATACATTGTATTTTTATTTTTATTTTTGGTTATAATACAATTAAGTTGTGTATTTGGAGTGTGGTTTTTTTCCGAAAAGGGTTTTCCCATGTAATCATGGTGTTAGGGTTTGCATTGTTTTATCTACTTTAAATTATCTTCGAATGTGCATTTTTTGTATATATAATAGTTGAAGGGATTGAAGAAACTTTCACAATCCTCTCCTAATTATATTAGCATAGGGAGTTTTTTCCACTTACTTGGCTTTCTTTCAAATCCCTCATGAAGAGTCAAGCTACTTTAGTTGGGAGAAGATCAAGGAAACATTTATTGTGAATAGGTGGAATAATTGTTTGATTACTCTCTCTCTCTCTCTCTCTCTCTCTCTCTCTCTCTCTCTCTCTCTCTCTCTCTCTCTCTCTCTCTCTCTCTCTCTCTCTCTCTCTCTCTCTCTCTCAACTCAAGCATGTACTTCGTTCCTATCCAACCTTTCAAGATTTGAGTATTATAATTCTTGTAAATGATAATCAATTCTATTGTAAGATGTTAAATGTTGTAAATATACATGTAATATATGATTTAATGTATGTAAAGTATTTTACACTTTCCATAGTGAATGTATTTATGCATTATAAATTTTATCTAGTCATCACAATGTTAATTGGTCTAATAATTTATTTAAATCATTTGGATGAATTGCATCATATATAAGTATGTTATTAAGTAAAATTTATTACATTAATTAGTTATTGACTAATCTATTAATAAACTGCAAGGAAAAAATGATCTCTCATTCAAACATTTTTTCTGTTTTATTATGTTCTTATAAAAGCTCATTACATATTGGTATCAAAGTTCTAAGTTAAGCTGTACAATCTAGAGCCTATTGTGATTAGCGTAGAATGATATTTTCAATTCATTCCCGATGAATAAATATATTCTCTTTACTTCTATAGATAAGAAAATGTAAACCAGGTAAACAAGTATAGAAAAAGAGTAAATATATTAAACATACAAAAATTGAAGAAATTTGGCTGTGTAATATAGAGTCCCTAGCAATAGTTATGAGGAGTTAATTTTAAAAAATGAAAACAATAAAGCACCAAATGGAAATAAAACCCAAGCAATTGAAACTACAGATAATTTGTGACATGATTTTTAGGTGTGATTGTTGTTGGATATTGCTGAGAAGTTTGTTGGAATGATGTGTTGTCATTGATGTCAACATATTCTTCTGTGTATTCCAATGTTGCAGTCAGATTGGATGAGTTGGTTTGGTCAGTGTGTTGCAGTTGAGCTGTTGCGGTTTAATGGGTTTAGAGATACTTATCTCTAATTGATTCAACAAAAGTTTCAAAGTTTCGCGTGGTTATTTGAGAAAGTTGTGAGATCTGATATTGAGGTTGGTTATTCAGTTGTTTGTGTTATTCGGTATTTTGGATTGTTGCTCTGCATTGCTCTGGAATTGCAATATCTTGGTTTGTGGATTTGGCAGAGTGTTTGGAATGTTCATATGTGTCCTCAATTCAGATGGTTCATGATTTGGAGGTCTGCAAGTGAATCCTTTAGTTTGTCAGTCAGTACAGTTGTTGTTCTTAAGGTTCAGTATTATGATGATGAAGATTCTAGTAAGTGGTGATGTTGTGGTTGTTGTTGTGGTGATTCACATTGCTTGTGGATGTTTCTAGATCGTGTTCTATCCATGTTGATGGTACGCATTGATCATTGTGCGCATTATTGATCATTTTCTTGATCTAGTGGTGTTCTTTGTGTTATGTGACATTCATGATGATTGTAGCATGTTGCGAATGTTCGAGGCGTAATTCTTGGAAGTTTTTCTTGCATGCGGTGTTGATTTAGGTCCAGACTATGTCCTAGCCGACATTGGTTTGGTCCGCATATATCGTTGTAGCATGTGAGGTTTTTTTTTTTTTTTTGTGTTGAGGGTTTAGCCGGCCTTGAAATATAGGTTGATGATTTGTATAAATATATGTAACTATAATGTTGCGGATGTATCTTCTCGATATCTGCGTGTGCAAATATTGATTCAATCTTTTAGTAGTAGAGGAGAAGTGTGAAGAAGTGTGTAGAATTGTGGAAGAGCAGAGTTTGAGTATTTGTGCTTAATCGGAACTGTACCAGGCATGAGAGGATGTTATTTCATCAGTTCATGATGATCCTTTGGATGTAATCCATGTGTTTCTGTAAGGCAGTGAGCCTTCCCCAGGGTTGTAGCCCTTCTTGTTTTATGATTTGAGTAGTGAGCTCTAGGAAGTGTGCCTGAATGCATGTGCATTCCCCATTGTAATATTTACACTTACTCCTAACAAGGTATTATCTCATTGTGGGTAGGTTCCCACTGTGGTTTCTCCCTTAACTAGGTTTTCCACGTCAAAAATCTTGGTGTTATGTATGTTATTGATGTGGTGTTGATTTATGCTTTTACTATTTATTATCAGATCTAAATTTAAGTTTGAATTGTGTAGAGTTTGAGGGAAAACTGATTCACACCCCCCCCCCCCTCTCAGTTTGTTGCATTGTTGCCAACAATTGCAATGTGTTATCACTAGGAGGCATTAGAAGACTACCTATGCATACATCCTACCTCGAATAGTATTAAGGAAGACCAAAAGGATGAAGACCTTGAGAAAAAATTGAGTAGAATCTATGATATGTATTGATGAAAATCCCTTATTATAATAAGGCTTTGTAAATCCACTAAAGTTATGAAATAAAACAAAATTACTTGTTCTATGTCCTTTCAAATGTGTATGGATAATTTTGATTTAGTAGAAAATTTAGATGAAATATTTTTTTTCTTAACTAAATCATCATGGATGGGTTATTAAAACAAGATAATCACGGTTCATGCTATAGACACCTGAAATTGTCTAGTCCCTACAAACGCTAATTTTACTAATTAATCTTCTTTATTAATTAAATAATTTTAATTATTTAATTAATTTGACTTTATTCTTCTGAATCAACATTATTCTTCCATTTCAGATTTCCCTCCAACTCTATAATTAAATATTTTTAAATTATTTAATTACGTAATTTTCCTCTATCTTATTATTCAATTAATCCTCTTTATTTCCTTTAATTAAATCATCTTTATTATTTAATTAAATCAATTTCCATTATCTTCTCATAATAAATAATTACTTCAAATTATTTAATTAGCTAGTTATGTCCTCTTAGTTAAATAAATTTCTTTTAATTTCTCTCACATTTCGAAAACCAAATTTCCCCAAATTAACTAAAATGCATATTTAATCCATTTTTCTACATCACATGTCAAAAATGCTAATTACCATTGACTCTTAGTTCCACTGCTAAGTTTTCCTCTAACTCATCAATCACTTTTTTTAACTAGTCAATTAGTCCACCTTTTTCAAAATGACTTTTTTAGACTAACTCATCTATCCACAATTTAAGTTAATCAAATCAGTTGACTTGCCAATCAATCCAGTCACGTTGAGTGATCATCTCCCAACTATCATGTTTCAATGATCCTCCACCATTGATCTTTTTGTTACAAGCTAGGGTTATCGTTGCACCAAAAGATCGACCTGTCAATGCCCGATACAACCACTAGACTTATAGAATCCATAGGGGGTTGTTAAACCATGGCGTGAATCCCCGTGAGGGACGCTGACCCACTACCAACAATCCCCCTCTCAACGTCACTCGTCGCAACCTACGTGATTCGAACATGTGACCAAGCTCTGATACCACTTGTTACAAGCTAGGATTGTCGTTGCACCAAACTATCGACCTATCAATGCCCAATACAACCACTAGACTTATAGAATCCACAGGAGGTTGTTAAACCATGTCATGAATCCCCACGAGGGACGTTGGCCCACTACCAACACTTTCTGTTGTCGAAACAATCTTGGTCGTCAATCTGAATCTTAAGAAAAATATAAATTCAACCTCATTCTCAATCATGATCAACCACAATCTTTGAATTCTTGTGCTATCATATTGCACAAATTGTGCTACAATACTAAGAACCATCTTTCATATGTAACTGGGTTTCGGGTCTCTTAAAACCTGTTTTTAATTAATCAAAAACATAAAGAAGTAGAAAAACAATTGATGCACCAACATCATGTTTAATATATGGTTTTCTTAATTGATTTATGTAAATATTTTGTTATTCTTTGTTGGATTTTGTATTGCTTCCTTCATTGTGCTTACAATTCGAGTTTGATTTTTGATTGATCTAGAGTTAGTGGTTACTCGTAGGATCTCTCTCATGTTGTTCCCCCTCTTTTCTGGTTGTTACACTTGCAATAACAATTGACCAATCGAGTATAAGTAATGTCAATGAAAAATGAGATAAATTGGATCAAATATTGGCTCTTTTCACTAACACAAAGAATAGAATGGAAACTTTGGAACAAGAAGTTTGAGAAAACCATGCAGTGTCAAGCCAAAATATTAATCAAGGAGAATTTTGAGAGAATTCTATAAAATAGCAAGGTATTGAAGAAATTCCTAAAGAGGAGGAAGCAAGACCTAGTGGAAAGAGTGTTAGGATTGAAATTGAATTAGCCAAAGATCTTAGGGAGGTTGTGCCTCCTAAGTTTGATGGCATGATGATAGGGGCAAAGTAGAGGCTTGAATCATTCATATAGAAAAATACTTCGGGCTGAGGAATCTCTCAAATGAGACTAAGGTGGTTTCGGAAACAAATCAGTTAAGTGATGAAGCAACCATTTGATGGGTAAAATAAAAGATAACTCAAAATAATTAACACTATATAACATTGCATGGGAACTCTTTGTGGCCCTATTTCAAAAACATTGGCTACATCAACTATATTGAAAAGAAAATAACGAAGTTTAAAAATACTAGACAAGGAGAAATGTCCATCAAAGAGTACTAAGAGAAGATCACCTAATTGCTAAAGTATGTTTTGTAATAAGAAGTGGACAAGCACTTCAAAATTATAAAATTTATTTTATGGTTGAAACCTCAAATTGTAATTGATGTGGACATGTATAGTCTTTAGAATATGGATGAAGTTTTTGAAAAATCCATTAAGTAGGAACATAGTCTTAAACATAGTTAACTATAAGAAGGAAAATTGGGACAAAGATAAGACCCATAATCAACATTCCTCAACCTTTTCAAAAAGGAAATTGTAGAAGGGAAACAATTCTAATGATAAATCATTCAAAAAGAAAAAGTTCTTCAAAGGAGGCCAATAGGGCAAATAAGAGACAAATTCCAAAAGGATGCAATGGAAATTAAATTGAACATAAAAAGGGTAAACCATCTAGGCAAATTGGATATAGAGATGGATAATGTATATGTGTGGGTGATCATTATAAATATAAATCATTTTCTACATGATCATCTAGAAGTACTGGAAAGGAGCAACATCAGTCAAATCAGTTCATCACATCTATGTTGTTGTGGACAACAAACAAGATTTTCTAGCAACACCTATTCACCTATCAGGAAAGCTTTTTGGATATCCTATTAATATTTTGATAAACACTAATGCAGCTAAATATTTTGTATATCCTAAAACTATTTTAAAATTATATATAAGAATAGGATATATAGCTAATTCAAGAACAATTCAATATAGGAATTAGGCAGAGAAAATAATAGATCCTTGTTTAGCATGTAGTGAGTTAGAACTTCTAAGATTTATCACATGAGCCAATTTATATGATGGGCCTTTCAGATCCTACTATGTCATTCTCAAAATTAATTAGTTAGCACAACACAAAGCTATAATGAATTTTCATGGCATGCTAGTTTCTTATTTAGATGACAATGGTAGTCTAATCGACATGAGTGGGGTTTAGAAACCAGCAAGTTTTAGGAATTTTTTTGCAATGCAAATTAAAATGGCACAAAGGAAAGGAATACTTCATATGTCATTCATATTAATGATACTGATGAAGAAAAGGAACCTTTGATGAAACACTATCCAATCATATAGTAATTTAGGGGTTTTTTTCTTGAGAATTGTCAAGGCTACTACCAAGAAAGAGAATTTGACTTTTCTATAGACATATTACTAGGAACTAAGCCTTAATCCAAAGGTTCGTACAAAATGACTACTACATAGTTGTATGAATTAAAGGACCAACTATAGGAATTGTCAAATAAAACCTTAATAAGGCCAAGTGTATTGCCTCGGGGAGTACCCATAATATTTGTGAAGAATAAGGATGGTATGTTTTGAGTGTACATCAATAATGGGATGCTAAAAAAGGTAATGGTAAGGAGTATATATCCACTTCCCAAGATCAATGATTTTTTTGACCAAATGAAGGTAGTTTCAATATTTTCTAAAATAGATCTTAGATATGGGTATCATCAATTAAGAATCAAGGAGGGTCCACCCAAAATAACATTTAGAACTCGTTATGGATCTTATGAGTTCATTGTAGTTCTACTTGGGTTGATAAATGCTTCAACGACCTTTTTTAATATGATGGGAATTGTGTTCAAGGATTATCTAGATGATTTTGTGTTAGTATTCTTAGACAACACCCTGGTATATTCAAAAACTAAAAAGTAACATGATGGACATCTACAAATAGTCCTACAACAACTAAGAGATCATTACATTTTCAGCAAGTTAACCAAAAGTACATTTTATTAGAGGAAGTTAAATTTCCTTGGACAAATTGTAATAGTTGAGGGAATTTCAATGGACCTAGCCAGGATTAAGACCATTTCAGAGTGGCCAACACCATGGAATTCATAGGAAGTCCATAGTTTTATTGGATTGGTCAGGTATTACAAAATATTTGTGGGTTGTTTCTCAAATATTACACATTCAATAACTTATCTATGCAAAAAGGGTAAAATATTTGAGTGGATAAACAAGAGTGAGAAAAAATTTCAAAATTTGAAGTTTAAGCTCACAAAAAACATCAAATCTAATTGTACCAAATCCAAATGATAATTTTTCTATTACAACATATGCCTTAAGTGAGGGTTTGAGTGGATTACTTATACAAAATGGGTGAGTAGTAGCTTTTGAGTCAAGAAATATTAAGCAACATAAATTGAACTATGTATCACATGATTTAGAGTTAGCAAATATTGTGCATGCTTTACAAATGTGGAGACACTTACTCATGAGGAAACCTTTTGAACTCAATAAATACCACTTAGGACTCAATTACATCTTTAGCCAACCTATCCTTAGCATGACAAAGTTGATGGTTAGAATTTTTAAGTGAATATGATCGTTTATATTGATTAATATCAAAAGGAAAGAGAAAAAGGTGGTAGATGGTCTTAGCAAAAGAAGACATCTTTCAATTATAAAAATAGGTGCTTAATCAACTAAACGAGGACTAACACTATTTGAAGGTTAAGGGAACCCTTGAAAATAATGCCACAAATCACTTTTTTGATGGGTATAAGTTTGAAGCAAGTGGATTATTAATATATCAAGGAAGACTTTATGTTCCTAGTCAAGGAAGATTAAGGACTATAGTCCTAGAGGAAGCACAAATTTCTTGTTATTTAGGTCAACTAGGAGTGACTAAGTGTATAGAAAATTTAACATCAGTATACTTTTGGATTGGACTTAAAAAGGATGTTATTGACTTCATAGAAAGATGTTTGTAATGTCAGCAAGTCAAGGCTAAGTATCTACATCCAGTGGGAATCTTGTATCCTCGTGATATACCAAGGCTAAGCATCTACATCCAGTGGGAATCTTGTATCCTCGTGATATACCAAGGCTAAGCATCTACATCCAGTGGGAATCTTGTATCCTTGTGATATACCAAAAAACAACTAGCAGATTATGAGTATGTACTTTATCCAAGGACTGTCATTGTCATAGAATAAGCATGATGCCATTTTAGTGGTGATTGAATGTATGGACTTCATCCATCTTGATTATTGTTGATGCTACTTGACGTAGAATTATATTAAAGCTATTCAAGTGATCAATTATAAAGTCTCTTTCCATCATTTTAAAAGATATAACTTCTTTTACAAAACAAATTTGTTAACCAATTTATTTGGAAGAAAAAGGAACAAATGTTATCTTCTATGGAGGAGTCCAATACTTCCTTTATGGAGGTTAAAAAAGAAGATAACAAAGGGAAAAAGACTATAGTGTTCAAATTTGGACGCATCTTTTAAATTTTTGAGGTTGGAAGAAGGATTTGCCAGTGGTCTTAAGATTTCTCAGGTTGTTTCAAGAACAAATATTTGGGGAAAAGGATCCTTGTACTGAGATGAAGCAAAAAATTTGGAACAATTTTTTAAATAACCTTGTGTAGACACCTAAAAATGTCTCATTAATGGCACTCTAATTATTCGTCTTATTAATTAAGTAATTCTTTAATTATTTAATTAATCTAATTAATTTTATTTCTTCTAAATTAATTCAATCGTCACCTTTCACATTACTAATTATTCAATTTCCAATTCTACATCAATTCATCATTTAACCCCTTCTCAAATATTAATTAAATATTAATTATTTAATTAATTATGATTTATTTCATTAATTAAATATTATTTATTATTTAATTAATCCCATTTCTAATTATTAAATAATTTCATTTAAATTGTTTAATTTATTAATTCATTCTTCAAATCCCCAAATTTGAATTTCAATTAATTTCATTTTCTTTCAAATTCGCATTTCATCAACTTTCAAAAGAATGTGCATTTCAATTTCATCATTCAAAAATCAAAATTCAAATCCAAATAAGAATGAAATTAAATTTCAATTTAAAAGTCATACAACACATGTTGAAAATCAAGACTGCTCAATCAAATCAATTAACTCAGTTAACTCTCCAATCTCCCCCTTTTCACTCCCAATCACCTGTTTCTAACAAATCAATCTATTCAGTCTTCTCTTAATCAATTCAGTTAACTAGCCAATCTATCTAGTTGACTAATCAATCAATTGAGTTATCTTTCCAATCAATCCACTTAACAGATCAATCAAAATGAGTTGACTAATCAATCAAATCAATTCAACTATCAATCAGCACTTCAGTTCTTTTTCTCACCCAATCTGTCTCAAAAATCTATAAAAGCAACCCCAATTGTCCATTTTCATCAATCACGATCTTTGAAATTATTGTGTCTAATCTATATAGGAATCCCAGTGCAATATCTGAGAGCTACACAACACAATTTTGGAGAAGGACAATGGAAGCCATGATGCAAAATAGGGAGTTTTTCAGTAATTTAATCATTTGATTTGCATCTATTTCATTGGTTTATGTTTAGAATTGGCTTAATTAGTTAAGGAATTTTGTGATTGTTCCTTTTAGTGTAATTAGCTATGATTTCTATGATGATTTGATTATTCCTTTGTTTTGGATCAATTGAGGGAGTTTTAATTATATTCTTTTATGTTCAATTGATTTGATTCTATTTCATAGTTATTTAAGGACTAGTTTAATTAGATTAGAGTATTTGTGATCTACTCTCTTAAATCTGACTAAGTATGGCTAATTTACCCCTGAAACAAATGGTGAACCTGACGTGAACAAACATCAACTAGTCTTTTTTGCATGATTTTTTGTTGTTTTTACAGATTCTATACGGACAAACATGCTTCATTGTGCATTCATCTTGACAGTGAATCGCATTTGTCCTAACAAAGATCGCATTCGTGTGCACAGGAATTCGCATTCGTGTCGAAAGGAATTCGCATTTGTTATGCCAGAAACTCGCATTCGTTGACACATAAATTTGCATTTGTTGACACAAAAATTTGCATTCGTTGACAAAGAAATTTGCATTCAACTATTAAAAAAACTGCTTTTACGAAAACGGGCATAACTTTTGCATAACATATCAGATTTTTGAACTTCAAAATGCATTGGAAAGATGATTCAATGCTCTATCATTTGGTATAATTATTTTTTCCATATCTATCATTAATTTTTTTGGAAAAAAATTTTAAAGTCACACCTTCTTATTAAAACTTCATTTCTCATATTTTTTCCATACAAGATGATCTTTTTAGTAATATTTGTTTTCAAATATATGAGAAAATCATAAGGAATTCACTCAAAAGATGTCTTATATCATTTTTATATCAATAATTTTGGGCTATTATTGGTGTGACTAACCTATCCTCTGCAGCTTGTCCTTCGTTTGGTAAACTTGGAAGCTTTTTGTTTATGTGTTTTCATTCATATTTTGGTTTTCTGGTTTTACTAATTCTCTATTTGCAGCCTGTGGCAAAAAGAACAGGAAAGAGCCGATTGGTCGAAGAATTTCATGAAATTACTGACATGTGTGAATGCGGGATTTGATAAGATTTTAGGTCATATTTCATTTTGGTGCTTAAAATGAACAATACAAATCTCACACTTGGTTTTGGTACCTAAAAAATGAGCAATACAAATCTCACACTTGGTTTTGGTACCTAAAAATGAACAATACAAATCCCACATTTGGTTTTGGTTTTAAAATTGGCATGAGCATGTGAATTTCAACTTTGGATTTTGGGTTTAAAATGGACATGAGTTTACCTTATGAATAGCTTAGCTCACATATTGCTATCTTAAAGGAAAAAGAACTCAAGAGCGCTTGCTCTCTATCTTGGGTGGACCTACCATTGCACGAAGTACCTTTCCACTCACCTTCGGGGTCTTGGGAGATTGGGAAAAGTGATAACAACACCTATCTTTTTTTTTCAGTAGTGAGGAGTATCTTTGACTAGGGATTTCATCACCCCACAGAGATACTTCGAATTGGGATGCATTGGGGATATCATCTCCCAGCGTACTCTCAAGTGGGTTTTTTGAGCCACTATATAAATATATTGGTCAGGCGGCTGAAGTGTTAAGTGAATTCGACGTATTTGGGGGCCTTCCTTGCACCGATAAGCTTAACTAAAGTCTTAAGTGTCTTGCTTCGAGAATCCGTCGTTGGATCGGGATCCCTCGAAATTACAATAAGAACCAAAGTAGTAACCCAAAATCCCACATTCAATGGTTCTAGGAGTGCAGATTGTACCCCATAGATACCCTTCATGTACCTTGCATGATGAGACGGAAATCCCTCGATTATAAGATCTTCGGATCTTTGGGGTAAGAGAGACTAGCATGCCCGAGAAGTGTGTCGTGGAGTGGAGCCAGTGCTGCCAGACTCTCTAGCTATCTGTCTTGTTTCGGTATTTCGTAAGGGCCTCATTGAATGGTTTCCAATTTCCAACCTAGGCTTTGTATACTATGATTTTTTGTGTACCGCTTATGTTCTCGACCAGTATATAGTCAGTTTTGATCTGGGCTAATTTAGGCCCTCCCTTGTGTAACTCTGGTTTATAGAGTCTGTCAGAACAAAATTCAATTGGCCATACTTATCTACCAACTGTGTTCTCATAATCAGAAAGTTGTCAATCAAATAAAATTTTGTCCTCAAATAGTCCATCCAAAACAACAAAATTGTCAAAGAAGGTCCTCAATTCAAAACAAAAATGTCTTATTCACATATTTTGCGATCATAGGTGTGTCCAAAGTCCTTAGTCCTCATCTTGCATGTAATCCAAAATCATAAGAAATGAGTACTTAAATAAATCAAGATCAAGAACAAACCCTTTCATCCAATCCAATTTTTTATCAAGATCCCACCTGTGAAGAGTCTTATGATGATCCCCTAATCCTTTTGTATTCCATTCACAATGATACCCTTCCATCTCAAGAGCAAAGTGTCATTTTAAGTCCCGTTCAACACCCACCTCCTAAGAAAGATCTTGATATCTCTTCTATCCTCTCCAAAGATCCAATTTAAAATCAAGAACAAAGCACAAACTCCAATGATCCTATTCCAAGTCAAGATCAGAGATTCCCTTCACCTCCATGTCATAATCCTCCTAATCTTCCACAAGATCCCATCACCCCTATCAAAGCTATTCCTCCATCTAAATCCAAGCATACACAATCCTTATCCTCCAAATCCATTTTGGGTCCTTTTATTCCAAAGTCAAAGCCTTCCTCCCTTTCATCTATATTAGGACCCTATGTCCCTCCATCCACTATTCATATGATCCCTAGCTCACAATCCAATTACTCTATCATTAATCAAGATAAGCAAAGGTACACATCTATGAGCACTTTCCAACCATCTATCTACATCAACTCATCCAAAAGACCTTTGTATCATTCCTATTCATCTATGAATCCCATTCCCTTTGGAAGCAATTTGGATGCCAAGAATAAATTCCACAAGTCCAAAAATCCACATACATCCAAAGATCAACATGTCCAATCTAAAAGACATGTCAAATGCAAGAAAAATTTGATCCAAAAGAAAAAAAGAAATATCCAAAAGGCTACAAAGGCCCATTATGAAAAAAAAAAAACCATGTGGGTTCCTAAATTGCTCGTAGAAGCAATATGTTCCAAAGAACCATAAGGAAAAGAAATATCAAAATCAATGTGGATTCCCATAAGAACATTATGTCCCAAAGGAAAATCAAAATTGGCATCCAAACTTGCTATTCCAAATGCTTCCCTCAATCGTTTATCTACACATCTCCCACTTTCCAAATATATTCTTCCTTCATCCATTTTGGGTCCTTATGTCCTGAATTCCACATCCACTCCTCCATCAAAACCTCAAAATCCAAAATCCACTTTTCCTCCATCACTCCACCACCCCTCTAGGTGTGTGCCAGCATTGATCTTGAAAACATTTATATCCACCCAACCGCAAATCTTCCAACATCCTATCTACCATCCAACATTTTTTTTTTATCCTTCCATCCCTCTCATTCAATCCCTTGCACCAAACCTTCATCTATGAAATAGGCATGTGTCATTTTGTCACATGCTCACCCATGCTCAATCTTATGTTTTATCCATTTCTTAGATATATATTCATAAAACGCTTCAAAATCCAAGGTTGTTCTTCTTTAACACTATCTTTTGGTTGGGATGCGTACTCAACCTGGAAAAGAATCACTTATTGTATCTTGATACCGACATCTTTTGATTACTATATCTCACACACTTAATCAATTGCCCTAAGCCATTGTGGTTTCTTAGGTGCAGATGTGGCTAGTGAAAAATCTAAAATCATTTTTCAATGCCATTGTAATTCTCTAACCCACGTGAGCTTCATTGCTTATGAGCCAATGCACAAAAGAATAAATGACGAGCAAAAGCAATATCAAAAGATCAAAACAAAAGCATGAGCAAGAAAAGAAATATCAAGAAAAGTAAAAATGCAATGTCAAAATGCTTGGCTATGGGAACATGCGAGTGACTCCATGGAGGCTATGGATGCCTGGCTGGCAATGGAGCAATATTCGTGAGATTATAGCGATAACCTCGTCGGAGCTATAAATGCTTGTTGGCAGCAAGGTTCTATCCAGGATGCTTTTGAAGTCAGGATAACTCATGTAGCTAGTCACGTCGTATTCTAAAGATCACAATGTCATATGAGTTGGAATAAACCCACTTGCACACACATGGGTAATCAGAGATTAAGTACCTTGATCTAGTTTGAGATTCTTCTTCCCTTTTGAGTATGCTTCCTAGTCACTAGATATGTTCGGTTGACTTTTCTAAAGGTTCTAAGTGCGGATTGGGTCTTTATCTTTGAAATGTTCAAGAATACTTATTTGGGTGGTACTATATGTTCTAATAAAAGATTTCACACATCATGCACTTTAATGCCAAGTTTCAAGGATTTTGACCCTTATGTAAATAAGTGATAGACTAGGATGAAGAAAAATTAAGATTTTGAATTTAGATAATAGTCAACAAAACTTGTAAAATCTAACATGTATAAAAGTAAATTGAATAGTACATATACAGAAGACTACATAAGACACAAATTTATGTGGGAGACAAGTTTAAGAGAAAAACTCACCACTAAAAGGCTTCCATAGTTGCAAATTATTTAGAATCAACAATAATTTAGTTCAACAAAGTCCTTAAAATATTGTATCAATCTATAACATATTCTTTTGCAATCACTCTAATAACACACCAACAATATACAATCTATCTTGTATGGAATCTAGCCTCATAACCATTTTACCTCGGCGCATTCATATAAAGTGCTAAATATAGTCATATGTATGGAAATACCAATTGTCTAACCATTAAAACAGCCTAATAAATACCAAGAAGCATGTAACCATAATACAACCATAACATGACATCCTCATACCACGCAAATCACTAAGTATGATATCTCCACATGGATAGTCTAGATCAATTATTACAACTTTAATATTGTTGATACACATACACGTTTCTAGAATAGTCATCCCTAATAGCTTCTTGTTTGTGGTAACTTATACAAATATAACATTACGTTTTCTCTTACATTTTATTGTGTAATCTCAGTTTTTATACAAGTGATCTTGTATCACCATTCATGTTTTCAACAAGCACTATTTCCATATGCAAATTCAAGTTCTTCTAGATGACTTGTAATTCCAAGAGAATCTCAACACTCTAAATAGACAATTATGTAGAAGCTATGACATTCTAGAAAGGACTAAGAATTGCATGTTTTTGTGTTAATCCCAACATGACACAAAAAACTCACGATTGACCTTTCATATGGGTGATTTCATTTTATGTATCAAATTATATCATGTTATATTAAGGATTCAATTGTGTAGATTTGAGCCAATCTTTATTAACCGATTTCATGACTAATAATTCACAAGAACTCATTTCTACTAAGAATGAATGGTCGACATAGCACTCATTGCATCATCATTGCATCATGAGAGATGGGTTCATTTGAACCATTGCTTACAAAATTTGGGTCAATAAAGATTTATTCAAAAATATGCAATTGAATCTCAGTAAATTATTATATAATTTGATACACTACAAAAACACTACCTAAACATAAACAAAGGAGCACAAAGCTCTATAATGAATGGTTCTCAGAGCACAACAATTGCTACAAGTCTTGCAAATGTGGTAACAAACTAAGAGGGCATGATCTTGGAGGAAACTCCAAGCATGCTTGAGTTTGAGTAGCACTCT
This sequence comes from Cryptomeria japonica, assembly GCF_030272615.1. NCBI lineage: Eukaryota > Viridiplantae > Streptophyta > Pinopsida > Cupressales > Cupressaceae > Cryptomeria > Cryptomeria japonica. The sequence continues at coordinate 513,785,715 of NC_081411.1, read as the reverse complement.
GATGAGTGTCCTTTTGAGAAGTATGGATACTTGGCCCTTATTGATACTTGGCCCTTATGAGCAATATTTTGATCCAATGAATGCTGTGTACCGTTCATGCTCATGAGAGATGGGTTCTTGTGAACTGTTATTCATAAAACTTAGGTCAATAAAGTTGGACTCAAAACTATAAAGTAATATCCAATAAAACATCATATAATTTGATACGACAAAAAGACCACCTAACAAAAAGACCACCTAAATGTAAATCAATTAGTTAATGAGTTAATGATCTCTGTAATGAGCGGTTCGTAAAGCACAACGCCTGCAAGCTAAGTTGACTTGAATTAAAAACTGTATGGTTAAACATACTGGAGTCAAAGTAGTACAGGAATGACTGACCTAATAAGTCCCAATGCTTTGTCCCTATGAACATCACTTTGATATGAGTTCTAATTTGACCATTAATGCTCATAACAGATCGATTCCTGTGAATTACTGGTCATAAAATTTAAATCAACAAAGATTGACTCAACTTTAAAATTGAATCCCCATAAAACATCATGATTTATACACAAGCCACGGAAGGTTGTGTCAGTTCGAGTCTTGAACGCATCCCCAGGAATTTCATATTTGTGTGCTAATCCCAACATGGTCTATCAGTATTTTGATAATGCCCTTATTCGTGCTGACAGTTTATGCAGAGGTGATGCATTCTAGATTGAATTCTCAAATCTCAAATCTGCAGACTTCAAACTCCTTGCTAATCCCGACACGGCCTATCAAATTTTGATAATACTCTTCTCCAGGCCAGCATAAATCTGAATCCGTAATCAGCTCTTCTGCTCAGTTTATGTTGTTAATGGTTGTCTTGTATTTTGTAGGGGTTAGTGGTTTTTAGTTTAAATTCGAACTTCATCCAAACCAAAAAAAGATTCTGAAGAGTAGAATCTAGAAACAATTTTTCATATAAAAATCTAGATCGCCTGTCAAACTTGATATCTGGCTACCCGTTGAACATTCTCAAAACAATCAATAGCCGGAAGCAAATTTCCAAGAGCATTTCATGAAGTGATTCAAATAACTGGTCTACCTAAGGGTGTTATTTCACAAGAAGCTGCAGACCAGTTATTGAGCTATTTTAGCTAACTTATTATTTACCAGGCTACCTTTTTCTAAGTGGGTGTAGTACCACCAGGATGTTTCTGGGTCAGGAAGTATGGTTCAGCAACCACAAATAGCATGAGACAATAATGCAATTGTTTCATGGCTTACATTAACATGTATAAGAAAATAGCCATACAATATTCAGTTCTGGAGCGCTCATGTCCATTATTATTTGTCCATCAACTTCTGAAATATCCCAACTAAATTCTGCAAGAAGTATGTAATTTCATGGTGTATATCGATTGGAAGTATGAGGTTAATACCATTGCATAATATTTGTAAATAAGTTCAATGGCCACCATTACAAACTACGAAGTATTTAAAATTCAGAGTCTGATAAAGAATTTTAAGTTTCTAATACAGCACTAGAAAGGAAATTTATGCTTCTTAGAGAAGTAAATAATGCCAATAAACAGCATTGATGTTTTATAAATAGATAAATAACATGATTGCTGTCCTATAAATAACATGATTGCTGTCCTATAACTATAGAATATAAACGGAACATTTCTATTTTAGTTGAAAAGGAGGGATTCTGTTGTACAGCAAGTTCTTGGCAGAGTCAATACCCGAACCACTACCCTTGCACAGTAGTAAAGCTATTTGCTCTATCAAAACCATTTTTGAGATTGCATTGTTTACCACTAGGCAAGGATATTGGTGGTGCGTTCTTGACTCATTCCTGGGGGATAGTCAACATTCAACAATTTAACGTAAGGTTGAATTTCCCTCATCACAGCCAACCCCAAAACCCAATCTCCTTGGTCCCAAAAAAAACAATGTGTGATCCAAAAGGTAACAATTAACATGGCCATTACGGAATGTGATCCGAAATGTTGATGTTAACAAAGCTCAGACAATTGACTCCCAATTGACTCCCAGAGCCATCTTGCTATTTCTTATGGAATGTGAAAACCTCATGTCAACTCGACAAAGATTGCTATTGTTATGGATCCTCACAATGCAAAGCAGCCTTGATTTTGTGAATTGTGCAGGATATGAGATGATTCACAGTCTCAACTGACTCCACAGTAAGTTTGGCTGTTGGCAAATCGTTAACTAGTATTTGGAATGCAACTGTTAAGAGCGAACCTCCTACTTCATTCATAGACCTCCTGCATTTTGACTGTGGTCCATTGGGAAGAATAACAAAGCCAGAAGGGAGAAGCACAACATAATCTGAATCGCCCCCACTCATAACAGCATGCATGGCTGGAATATCCACTGGAGCATAAACTACAAGTGATCCTGACGCATCTGTACAAGTCTCTTGCAATATCAACATGCTGCTTTGGTTTGCATTCATTGCCTAAACGTTTCACCATTCCATTGTTAGAAACTGATAAATGCACAAATTAATTTACTCAACTGGGTAATATTCAAATAGATATATGTGCTTACGCTTGCTCTGAGCAGAGAGACACAGTTGGCAGGATCATGTCCCTTGGGAATGTGCGCCATTTCTTGCATTGGACCTCCATTTGACAGTATATCCCACTGCTCGCATAGAAGAAGTTAAAAGAGTAAGACAAACAGGAGAAGGCAGGGGCGGAGACAGAGGCAGAGAAAGATGGTTACCTGGCTTCTAAGTCTGTCATCCCGTAAGAAATCAAACAGTTTGTGGGAGGAAAATGGAAGCCAAACTGACGTCGCTGCAGTGAGCACCACGCCCGGCGGCTCTCCAGGTCGATCAACAGTTTTTCGTGTCATCACGCGGACATCCTCCTCCATCTCCATGTTGGTCCACTCTGACACTTTATGCCACCTTTCGTCTGTCGACGCGCTCACTCCTGTGCAGAAATTCTCTAGCATCCGATGTGCCAGTTTTAACATGCTCCGACGCCCATTTGGAGTTGGAACGGTCATGGCTGTGGCTGTCCCTGTACAAGTTACCACCAATACCCATTACCCTAGAAGTTAATATTACCGCCAATACCCATTACTACAACCCAAACTGGCATGGAATATAAACAAGATATGAGAAATGGCGAACCAATAGGATCCATGTTCATTGTGGCAAGAACAGCAGAGAATTCGCAGTGGCGTCGCAGAGTTTCGACCCAGCGTCGTGCTCCAAAGGCCGCTCCACTGTTTAGCAGACCGCGAAAAAGTCTGTGCACTTCACGATCATCATACTCGGTGTGCTCCACCCATGTCACCCTGGAATACCCATTCATCATATCCTCAACCACACAACCAGAAGGCAGCCTCCTGTACTTTGGACTTCCATTCTCATTCTCCTTCTCAACCGAAACATCCGCCACTGCCCACACACCTTCAGCGTGCTGCTTGCAAAATCTAAGAAAGTAAACCTTCCGAGCAGGCACCAGTGGTGAAAGTACTCGCAGTTGTGCACATATCTGAAATATTTCACTTGATTAGAATGTACAAGGGTACCCAAATGTTAATGAAACAAATTCCCCAACTAGACTCACAGTCTTACCAGCTGCAATGCACCATTCCTTGTTCCACCCATGCCGCTGGATATTATTTCTACCGTGGCTGCCTTGGAGACTATACATGAGAACATTTCCTTCCACCGATTCTGGGCTCCACACATCACACCAATGCAAATCATTTAGTGCCAATACTTTATTGATTGATAAAAAAGACAGTGAGGTCTATTTATTATAGGAATATAATTTGAAGCGTACCACATCCATGAGTGTTTCTACAAGATTGGAGCTATTGATGATGACCATGGCAGTTTCTTTGGTGGCTTCGCCAGCGAGCCCTAAGGATTTGGATGTAATTGCACAAGGGAAGTGGCGCATGTATTGTTGGTAGTCTAGGGTTTTCATAGAGGCAGCATCTAGACTTGGAATCCACAGCGGTTCATCTGTTTGCGCCATTTTCACTAACTCATCCATGGATGCCAATGCCAGCTCTGCCAGCATCGTTCTCTCCCTTAAGCGGTTTACAACAATAGGACTAGGAGCTGGAGCTGGAACAGGAGGAGGTACAAGCCCCTCCATCTGCATCTGCAACAGCTCTTCTGTAACACCTGGCATTGGCTTGCGCGTGGCCCCAAGGTCTAGACATGATTTGGGCATCGTTGGATCGGGTTGAATCAGTCTACCAAAACATTTCTCAGCAAGTGCACAAACTTGCTCCAGCTGCATACATTCAAAACTACTCTGTCAAAACCTCAAGTTTTTTTAACCTAGAGTTTATTTTGTTTCAGTCTAGACAATATTGAAGTAAACCTCGTGTTTCAAGCGCGCATTCTCTATGCGGAGCTGCTGCTCTTCCATGGACATCTCCCCGAGAACAGCAGGCCCTCCACAGATTGCGCACATTGGATTTCTTATGCCATCTCTAATCGACACATTCTCCACCCGAAGCTTCTCGTTTTCGTGCCTTAGGATTGAATTTTCGTGTCTCTCAAGTTGAGTCTGGATGTCAGTACAATGTCAAATGCATTTCAATCATACCCAAATGGGCATTCAACATTTAAGAAAGAGAATCAGAGGACTGAAAGCATGTCAGAGTGAAACAGAACTTACTTTCATTTGAGTACGACGGTTCTGGAACCAGAACTTGACTTGACGGGTTTCAAGATTCAACCGCTTGCTTAGTTGCAACCTTTGCTTCTCATCAGGATGTGGGTACTCTTTGAAAAGCCTGCGAACAACAGCGGTCATCAATATCATAAAAAAGGAGAGAGACATAGACAGTGAACCGAGTTTTTAGAGGAACGGGGTGGAAGAAAAGTACGCCTCCAACTCCTGGATCTGCTCAGGGGTATGTCTGTGATATCGTTTCTTGCGATGGGAATTGTCGACCTCGGCGTCGGCGTCGGCGTCCGCATCGTCACAAGACCCTCCCTCCACATTGTCACTGCCAGATCTGCTAAACTGCTCATACTCCTCCTCTTTACTCATCCCCGCCCCTGTCTCTGCCCCTGCCCCTGCCCCTGCCCCTCCCCGAAACAGAGCCTGCTCAAACATCACTCTCCCCTTATCTGAATCTCACCAAACCATGGCTTGTAATT